>NC_044390.1:98615961-98920955 GCF_006542625.1 Nomascus leucogenys | reverse complement strand
GCCAGTACAGCTGGTCCTTAAAGAAATAAGTCCTGTCATTGTGGGCCCAGGAGAAGGCAGCGTCGATGCCGCCAGGCGGGAGGCTGAAGTCGGAGACGGGGCGCGGGTATCCTTCCTCTACGTTATTGTCCTTGAACACCCAGTACCTGTCTCCTGGGGGCGAGAGAAACAGCCGTGGGCCAGGGCTCGGCCCCACCCCGAAGGGCAGGGGGCTCCAGCCTTTCCTTCTCCCCTGCGTTGGCCGCCCTTGCCCTGGCCCCTCACCTGGGCCTGATGGGACAGCGGCCACAGTGCAATCACCCCACATCACAGGAGCCACATGGATACTTAGTGAGCACCTACTGTGCCCGGCCCGGGCCGTCCCATCCAGCCTGTGGACCCTGCCAGCCACCCCTTTACCGATGGAAACGACTCGGGCTAAACCGCGGCCCGCGACATGCCATTCTATTATTATTATTATTTTTGAGACGGAGTCTCGCTCTGTCACCCAGGCTGGAGTGCAGTGACGTGATCTCGGTTCACTGCAACCTCCACCCCCGGGTTCAAGCAATTCTCATGCCTCAGCCTCCCGTGTAGCTGGGATTACAGGCACACACCACCATGCCCAGCTAATTTTTGTATTTTTAGTAGAGACGGGGTTTCACCATGTTGGCCAGGCTGGTGTTGAACTCTTGACCTCAGGTAATCCGCCTGCCTTGGCCTCCCAAAGTGCTGGGATTACAGGTGTGCCACTGTGCCCGGCCATTTTTTTTTTTTTTTTTTAATAATCTTGTTACATTGCCCAGGCTGGTCTCAAACTCCTGGGCTCAAACAATCCTCCCTTCTCAGCCTCCCAAAGTGCTGGGATCACTGGAGTGAGCCACCGCGCCTGGCCGACCACTCTTTCTGCACAACGGGCTAGAACATCTTCATGGCAAAGACAAGAAAGGACCTCCCTCAAGGCCTGTGTGAGTCTTTTTTTTTTTTTTTTTTTTTCTTTGAGACAGGCTTGCTCTTGTCTCCCAGGCTGCAGTGCAATGGTGTGATCTTGGCTCACTGCAACCTCCGCCTCCTGGGTTTGAGCCATTCTCCTGCCTCAGCCCCCTGAGCAGCTGGGACTACAGATGCCCACCACCACACCCAGCTAATTTTTGTATTTTTAGTAGAGACGGGGTTTCGCCGTGTTAGCCAGGCTGGTCTTGAACTCGTGACCTCAGGTGATTCGCCCGCCTTGGCCTCCCAAAGTGCTGGGATTACAGGTGCGAGCCACCGCGCCCTGCATTAAATACACTTTTCTCCCAAGAAATATAGATGGCATTGAGCACTTGAAGATGGTCAACGTCACTAGAGAAACGCCCTCAAAACAATGAGACACCCTCTCGCCCCCACTGTCAAGAACATAGAAAGTCACTTGTGTCGGGAGGATATGGGGACAGCGGAGCCGGGCGCTGCCGGTGGAGGGTATGAAATTGCGCAGCCGCTGCGGGAGACAGAACGTAGGCTCCCCAAAACATCAAAACAGAATTACCACATGATCCAGCATTCCCACTTCTGGGTGTAAATCCAAAAGAACTGAAAGCAGGGTTTTGGAGAGATGTTTGCACACTCACGCTCATAGCAGCGTCCTTCACAGGAGCCCAGAGCAGAGGAAACCCAAGTGAGCAGGCGAACGAGGTGCAGTCCGTCCGTGCCATGAAATGCCGCTCAGCCTCAGCCAGGGAGGAAACCCTGCCACGTGCCACCGCGTGCATGAGCCCCGAAGACCTTCCGCTGAGTGACACGAGCCAGACACAGAGGGGCAGATCCTGCCTGTCCCACTGACATGGGGTCCCTGGAGCACTCAGAGCCATGGGGACAGCAAGCGGACCGGGGGTGCCCAGCGGAGGGGCGGGGCATCCGTGTTTCACGGGGGCAGCGTTTCCGTTTGGGAAGCTGGAAATCTTCTGGCGGTGGACGCAGGTGACAGCTGCACAGCAACGTGAATGTGCTTCATGCCACTGAGCTGTGACTTAAAAATGGCTAAAATAGTAAATTGTGTTTACCACATCCACAATTTAAAATGACCAAAAAACCAGGGCTGGGAGTGGTGGCTCACGCCTGTAATCCCAGCACTTCGGGAGGTCAAGGCGGGCGGATCACCTGAGGTCAGGAGTTCAAGACCAGCCTGACCAACATGGTGAAACCCTGTCTCTACCAAAAATACAAAAAATTTGCCGAGCACGGTGGTGAGTGCCTGTAGTTTCAGCTACTCAGGAGCCTAAGGCAGGAGAACTGCTTGAACCTAGGAGGTCGAGGCTATAGTGAGCCGAGATCACGCCACTGCACTGCAGCCTGGGTGATAGAGTGAGACTCCGTCTCAAAAAAATACAGTAAAATAAAATTAAAAATAAAAATAATATAAAAAGACCAAAAAAAGTTCTTTGCTGGAGACTGGAAAGGGCTGTGATGTCTGTAAATAGGGGAGGGATTAAGGAGATGATGGGCCCTGCCCTGCTAGGGCTGAGCAAGAACCAGGGCAGATGCGCCTGGTAGGAAACCAGGCAGGGGCAGGGGACACAGGGGACAGAGGGGGAGCAGGGGTGAGACGGGCTGTGGCAAGAGACTCACATGTTCTCAAGTCTCTCCTGGCAGGTGACCGACCCCTCACACCCAGAAATGGGGCTTTATGGTAGCAAAACCTGCAGACACACCTCATCCAGGTGACCACAGTGAACATCACCAGGCAGGGCGGCTCGGGGCTCAGAACACACACCCTCGGTGGCGTTCCTGCCAGATGTGCAAAATCAAAACCTGATCTGGAGGAGACGCCAGACAGGTCCACCTGGGGGAAGCAGCCTGAACACTTCTAATGCGTGCAAGGCAGGGGAGCTGCACGTGACGGGACCCTGCTCGGGGAGGCTCTACAGGGCACCCTGGGGTCTTCTGCAAGGTCGCCTGGGGGAGGTTAGGAGCAATGGGTCATGAGGTTTACAAGAAATTTTTTTTTCTTTTTTAGTCCAGGTACTGTCTTTGGGTTTTTTTTTTTTTTTTTTTTTTTTTTTTTTTTTTTGAGACAGAGTCTCGCTCTGTCACCCAGGCTGGAGTCCAGTGGCGTGATCTCGGCTCACTGCAAGCTCCGCCTCCCGGGTTCACGCCATTCTCCTGCCTCAGCCTCCCGAGTAGCTGGGACTACAGCCACCCGCCACCACGCCCGGCAAATTTTTTGTATTTTGTAGTAGAGACAGGGTTTCACCATGTTAGCCAGGATGGTCCTGATCTCCTGACCTTGCAATCTGCCCGCCTCGGCCTCCCAAAGTGCTAGGATTACAGGCGTGAGCCACTGCGCCTGGCATTTTTTTTTAGTCAAGGTCTTGCTCTGTTGCCCAGGCTGGAGTGCAGGGCACGACCATGGTGCAGTGCAGCCTTGACCTCCTGGCTCAAGCGGTCCTCCTGCCTCAGCCTCCCAGGTGGCTGCAGCCTCTGTCCCTTCAGGAGGGATCAGGCCTCTGGGAACAGTCACCTGAGAGCTCCCAAGTGACGGGGGTGACTGAGTCAAATGCTAAGGGCTGGGCAGGTGATGGAGCGACAGGAGGCGGTTCCCCGGGCAGACACGCAGAACACCTTTTACCTCAGCAAGGAAACAGCGTCCCGCCTGTGACTGTGGGAGTGGCTGCCGCATTGGATTGAATGACGTCCCCTAAACTCACATCCACCCAGAATCTCAGGATGTGACCTTACTTGGAAAGAAGGTCTTTACAGATGTGTCAGTTAAGATGGGTTAAGATGGGATTAGGCAGGCCGGGGGCGGTGGCTCACATCTCTAATCTCAGCACTGTGGGACACCAAGGCGGGTGGATCACCTGAAGTCAGGAGTTCGAGACCAGCATGGCCAACATGGTGAAACTCTGTCTCCACTAAAAATACAAAAATTAGCCAGGAGTGGTGGCGGGCACCTGTAATCCCAGCTACTCAGGAGGCTGAGGCAGGAGAATTGCAACCCGGGAGGTGAAGGTTGCAGTGAGCTGAGATCACACCATTGCATTCTAGCCTGGGCAACAGAGTGAGACTCTGTCTCAAAAAAAAAAAAAAAGAAACAAAAAACAAATAGGATTAGGGGACCTGAATCAAGGCCCGACTTCCTTATAAGAGAAGACTCAAAGATGGAGGAGGAGACGGCCTGGTGAAGACAGAGGTGGTGGCAGGAGGGACGTGGCTGAGAATGACATTGGACGTGGGAGAGGCCTGGGACAGCCTCCAGTAGGGACCCACTCTGCCTACCCCTTGATTTCGGACTTGTGGCCTCCAGACTGTGAGGGAAACTCTGGGCGTTTCAGCCCAGCATGGGGGTCTCTGTCCTGCAGCCCTGCCACCCCCACCTGCCCCTGCTACTGTCTCCTTTTCCTGCCCTTCATGGAGACTTGGAGGCAAAAGGAATGCTTCCTGCAACACCGCCATGAAGTGGTTCCTGGAACGGTGGGCACAGGGGCCGACCGGGGAGAGGTAGCCTGGCCCCAGCAGCCACAGCCCCTCACGCTTCTGTCCCGAGCCTCCTCCAGGCCCCTGGTGCTCCAGCTGCAGCCCCGTCTTTGATGTTCTCGGGACTCGGCAGGACTGCTCCTACCTCGCACGGCCGTTCCCTGGGCTGGAACACTGTACAGCATCTCCCTAAGGAGACCTCTCCCCATTGCCCTTCATTTCTTTTTTTTTTTTTGAGACGGAGTCTCGCTCTGTCGCCCAGGCTGGAGTGCAGTGGTGCGATCTCGGCTCACTGCAAGCTCCGCCTCCCAGGTTCACGCCATTCTCCTGCCTCAGCCTCTCCGAGTAGCTGGGACTACAGGCGCCCACCACCACGCCCGGCTAATTTTTTAAATATTTTTAGTAGAGACGGGGTTTCACCATGGTCTCGATCTCCTGACCTCATGATCCGCCCGCCTCGGCCTCCCAAAGTGCTGGTATTACAAGTGTGAGCCACCGCGCCCGGCTGCCCTTCATTTCTGACTACACCGAACGGCACTGGCATCAGCTCCTCCTGACTTGTGGGTGGACTGTGGCCCGACTAGAACGAGGGCAGGGCTTTCCATCGTTTTGCCCTCTGTGTGCCTGCAGCGGCTGCCTCAGGACGGGGCATACAGTAGGTGCTCAGAGTGCATCTGTTGAGTGCACAATCAAACCAGCTGCTCTGTGCTTGACCAGCCTGTGGGCAGACGTAGGGCTTACACATAGCGGGACGCAGGCTGGACCCCCTCCGTCCCTCCGTGAGGCGGACAGAGGGCCCGGGAAGCCCGGAGTGCGATGGCGAGGCCCACCCACCTTTAAAGAAGACGATCTTGTGGTCGCTGGTGCGCTCGTACACGGCGTCCACGCTGTCCAGGTGCAGCGGCAGGCCCCGCCAGAAGCGGTGCATCTGTGCCGGCTGCAGGGACACCAGGTGCCGGTCCCGAGTCAGACGCCAGAAGTACTTGCCTGGGGGCACAGAGGGGAGGGCCGGGCTGCAGAGAGGGTCTGCACCCAGAGTGGGCCATGCCCCTCTGCCAACCGCCACGGGAACCCTGGGGTACCTTTGAAGAAGAAAGCTTCACCCCGGATCTGGGCCACCGCATCAAAGTGAGTGCTGCATCTGTGGGGCACGTCCTTCCTGGGCCTGCAGGGAGAGAGCCAGGTGGGCTGGGAGGCGGGGCCTGAGCAGCTCAGGACTGGGCATCCTTCGGGGGAGCCCCTGACCTGAGCAGCATGGGACGGGCATCCTTGTGGGGAGCCCCTATCCTTGCCTGGGGGTCTGCTCCTGAAGAGAAAGGCGAATTAAAACGGGGGTGCCTGTCCACCGCTTCACCGGGCGGGGGCCAAGATCTACGCTCTGAGCATACAGAGCGCCAGGGAGCTGCGGGGAGGGCAGGAGCTCAGGGGTGGAGACTGGTGTAGCACCCAGGGCCCGGCTGGGTGCCAAACACCCACGCCACGGGACCCCAAGCCCAGAACTAGAATTCGGTCCTACAAGAAGCGTGTTCACAGCGACGTGGCTGTAACGACAGAAGATCAGGGACAAGGTGCATGTCCACCGAGAGATAACTCGAAACACAGAGCGTGGCTCCTTCACAGCTTTAACTGGTAGGGTTACACGTATAGTCCTGTGACATCTGAGGGTGGGTGACACAAGGTCACAGCTTCTACCAGCCTCTGGCAATACCAGCTCTCAGGACAACTTCACTCAGAATCCAGTTGCTGTGGGAGGGTCATGCCTCATGGAGCAGCCCCGATGGCCGTCCCAGTTGGGCCCAGCCCTGGCACCAGATGTGAGCCCAGGCAGTGAATGTCCCTCCCGCTGGGGGCACAGGCCAGACACTTGTGGGCCCTGTCTGACTCCCTGATGCTGGGAATCCATGGGCTTGATGAAACGTTCATCAAGCTGGGCTGCTTGTCACGTGGCTGACAGGGACGAGGGGGAGAGGAAACCTCGTTTGAAGTTCTCATTTCTGTGCGCGGCCCCTGGCAGGGGAGGGCCGGTATTAGAAGGGGTTTAAGAAAAGACATGTCACTGGGGGCTCAGTCGGCCACACAGCTGTGCGTTTCCCAGGACTCTGAGCCACGATTTGGGGCAAATGTTGCCTGGGACGGGGAAGAGGACAGACAGACCCCAGTGGGTGGTGACCGTGGGCCCAGGGCTTACGGGACGCTGGAACGGTTGTGTGGGGGCTCCGGCAGCAGGGGAGGCTCCTCGGGCTGTGCCGTGGGAGACACAGACTCTCGCACACCTGTGGGAGACAAGGAGGAGGACGGCCTCAAACCCCAGATGCCTGCCTCCCCCCACATCCCACCGGCCCTTCTGAATCCCAGGGATGAAACCGAGGCCACTCAGCAGACAGGCTCTCTGGGGGCGCAGCTGCAATCAGCGAGACTGCCGCCCCCAGAGCTGACGTCGAGGTGGGAGTCAGACCCCTTGCCGAGTTAAACACTCAGTGTGTGAGCACTGCCCTGCAATTCCACCCCGGGGTACACCCTAAAGAGCTGAAGACAGGCGTTCCCACAGGAGCTCGTACACCAGCCTTCACGGCACTGTTCACCACAGCCAACAGGGGCGGCAACCCAGTGCCTGCTATAGGCTGCGTGATGACAAAACTACTCAGCCACGAGAAGAAATCCAGGTCAGATCCATGCTACCACGGGGTGAACCTGGAACACGCTATGCTCAGTGGAAGAAGCCGGGCCGGGCACAGTGGTTCATGCCTGTATTCCCAGCACTTTCAGAGGCCAGGGGAAGAGAATTGCTTGAGCCCAGGAGTTTGAGACCAGCCTGGGCAACATGGCGAGACCCCATTTCTACAAAAAATCTAAAAATTAGCCAGGTGTGGTAGTGCATGCCTGTAGTCCCAGCTGTTCAGGAGGCTGAGTCAGGAGAATCACTTAAGCCCAGGAGTTTGAGACAAGCCTGGGCCACATAGTGAGACCCCATCTCTAAAAAAAAAAAAAAAAGGCCGGGCGCAGTGGCTCACGCCTGTAATCCCAGCACTTTGGGAGGCCGAGGTGGGTGGATCACGAGGTCAGGAGATCGAGACCATCTTGGCTAACACAGTGAAACCCTGACTCTCCAAAAAAAAAATACAAAAAATTAGCCAGGCGTGGTGGCGGTCGCCTGTAGTCCCAGCTACTTGGGAGGCTGAGGTTGCAGTGAGCCGAGATCACGCCACTGCACTCCAGCCTGGGCAACAGAGTGAGACTCCATCTCAAAAAAAAAAAAAAAAAAAAAAAAAACAAAACAATCCAGACACAAAAGGTTGCATGGCTGCATTAGAGGCCAATATATGGAGATAAAAGAAGGTCAGGGGTTGCCAGGGGCTGGGGGGATGGGATGGGTGTCCGGTCTCCTTCAGTGGTAGTGGGTGATGAAAAAGTTCTGGAACCAGATAGAGGTGGCATCTTGTGAATGTCCTGAACGCATGGAAGTACACACCTTGAAAAGGTGAATTTCTTTCTTTCTTTCTTCCTTTTTGAGGCAGTCTCACTCTGCCACCCAGGCTGGAGAGCAGTGGCGCGATCTCCGCTCACTGCAACCTCTGCCTCCTGGGTTCAAGTGATTCTCCTGCCTCAGCCTCCCGAGTAGCTGGGATTACAGGCACCGGCTACCATATCCGGCTAATTTTGTATTTTTAGTAGAGATGGGGTTTCACCATGTTGGCCAGACTGGTCTCAAACTCCTGACCTCAAGTGATCCACCCATCTCGGCCTCCCAAAGTGCTGGGATTATAGGCTTGAACCACTGCATCTGGCCAAAAAGGTGAATTGCATGGGATGTGAATTTTACTACAGTGGAAATGATGCATGGATGTCAGAGCATGTGAAGCAGCAAGGACGATGCTGAGGCCGGGAGGGTCCGGGGGGCGGGGGCAGCACTACTGCAGGGTGTGGGGGGCAGCTGGGGCTGGGTATAAGTGAGGTGACCACGTCGGCCTCTGATGCACATGTGCTGTCTCCCCGGGGCACCAGCTCCCAGGATGGGGGCTCTGCCTCACTTCCTGATGTGAACCCAGCAGAGGGGTCCCTGGTGCCTGACTCGGCTACCCTTGGGTTTCCTGGGCAATCTACGTACCTCTGGGTGCCTCAGTTTTCTCATCTGTAAAGTGAGGACAGTAGTCCTACCTTACATGGCCACAAAGATCCGATGATTTAAGACGTGAAATGTGATTTGCACAGGCCTGGGATACCATCAACCCTACCTATCGTAACTCCACCAGTGTCCGGGGCACAGAGGTGGAATTCTGACCCAGAGGCTCTGGGCACATCAGGGGTGGGCTCTGTGGACAGGCCACAGCATCCCAGCTGGCACAGCACCATACGTGGAGGGAACAGCGGGGAGAGCAAACCCTCCCGGGGGGGCTCTGCTCAGGGGTGCCTGGGGTTTCTGACCCCTCTTCCAGGGGCCCTGTGTCTGGCTTCAGGGAGACACTCACCGTACAGCTGCCAGACGCGCACCCTGTCCTCGTAGGGGAGCCCGTAGCGCAGCGGGTCACCCACCGGGCCCTGGTAGTACGGCCGCATGATGGAGTGCGTGGCGGCCACATGGCTCAACCCAATGGCGTGGCCAAACTCGTGGACAGCCACCGCAAACAGGTCCATCCCGTGGGCATCTGGGGACACAGGGAGCCATGTGAACCAAGGGCAGGAAGGGCCCTGTCCCCACGGGGAGGGACCAGCAGGCCCCCGCCATGCTATGGGGTGCCCATGGGGATGCCTCGATGCCAGCTACGCCAGACGGATTCTGCAGGGTTACTGGGAATTAACGCGATTGCCCTGGAGGCTCTGTGGGACCTGCTGGGCTTCCCAGGCCTGGGGTCTTTGTACCATTGATGGAGGGGCTGATAACCTTTTCTGCACAAGGCCACACAGATAACACCTTGTGCCTGGGGCCTGGGTTACACGGGGCCAGGTGTCGGCCAGATGACCTGAGGGCCGATGCTGTGGGCACTGCCCCCTGGCCCCACACGGCGGGCCTGGGCTCCCAGGACTGCATCGTCCCCGAGGCCACAGTCCAGAGGTCGGAACGGCCTCTGCAGAGCCGTGACTTCTGCAGACAATGGGACGTAGCGGGAGTGACACTGAGCCGGGGCCACAGAGGCCTCGAAGGCCTCCTCCCGCTCCCTCTGTTGGGCGTTGAGAATGTGAGGAGGACAAGCTCGGCTCAGCCGGCGGTGTCCCCGCCCGACAGGCCAGCATCCAGCGAGGTCAGCTGGGCCGAGCACAGACGCTGCGAGATCGTCCCTAGTGGGAAATGCCCAGCCGTACTCAGGAGCAGCTGTGTGTGTTCAGCCGTGGGGTTGGGGATGAGGGGCCATGGCTGCTCCTCAGCCTCACAGGCTGCTGGGGCTCTTGACTCTGCCCTGAGGGCTGACCCAGACGCACCGGAGGAGCGGAAGGTCCAGGCCTCGTCGTCGTCAAAGTGGGTGTCCCCGGCGGTGTGGTGGTCGCCGGGGAAGAAGGCGTGGGCCACGGTGCCGCCGGGGCCGTCGAAGGGGTAGCCGTCGTTGTGGTCGGCCCTGGAGAAGTCGATCTGGATGTCGGCGGCGCTGCCTGCCACCTCGTGGAAGTTCAGGGGTGCAATGTCGCTCCAGACCTTGAGGGCGTAGTACATGAGTGCGCGCACCGTGTCGCGCCCCAGTGGCGAGTCCCGTGGGAATGTCCGGACCCTGTGGGCAGTGGTCAGCCCAGAGAGAGTCACGGAGAACAGGCCACGCGCCCCAGGCCAAGGTTCCCTGAACGCCCCTCCTCAGCCCGGGGGTGCCCCTATGAGGGTCTCCCCCACCTTCCGCCTTTCTCCCCCCGCCAGGACTCATCCGATGCAGCCACGGCGGTCCCAGTAGTTCACCAGGATGGACGACAGAGGGAGGGAAATGAGAGCCCAGGCAGGCTGAGACCCCCAGGCCACAGGCAAACGTCAGCTCCTGCGTGGAACCCTCAGCCCCAGGGCCCTCAGCAGTGCGTCCCATCTGCCCCATCTCCCTGCTCCCCGCCGAAGGGGTTCTCTCGGTTCACCAGCTCTCACACTAGCCAGGGCCCCTCTGAGACAGTTTCGACTCCAGGGGACAGCAGCAGGTGTGTGGGTCAGTGTCCTGCCAAATTCACGTCCACCCGGAACCTCAGAATGTTACCTGGTTTGGAAATGGGGTTGGCTGGGTATGGTGGCTCACACTTGTAACCCCAGCACCCCAGCACTTTGGGAGGCCAGGGTGGGCGGATTGCTCGAGCTCAAGAGTTTAAGACCAGCCTGGTCAACATGGCGAAACCCTGTCTTTACTATTTTATTTTTTTTTGAGACAGAGTCTCACTATGTCTCCCAGGCTGTAGTGCCATGGCGCAATCTTGGCTCACTGCAGCCTCTGCCTCCCAGGTTCAAGTGATTCTCCTGCCTCAGCCTCCTGAATAGCTGGGATTACAGGCGCACATCACCACACCCAGCTAATTTTTGTATTTTTAGTAAAGATGGGGTCTCACCATGTTGGCCAGGCTGGTCTTGAACTCCTGACCTCAAATGATCCGCCCGCCTTAGCCTCCCAAAGTGCCATGATCACAGGCATGAGCCACCATGCCCGGCCCTGTCTCTAGTAAAAATACAAAAAATTAGTCGGGCGTGGTGGCTCGTGCCTGTAATCTCACCTACTTGGGAGGCTGAGGCAGGAGAACTGCTTGAACCCAGGAGACAGAGGTTGTAGTGAGCCAAGATTGCAACACCACCCTACAGCCTGGGTGGAAGAGCGAGACACTGTGTCGAAAAAAAGAAAAAAATTAGCGGGGTGTGTTCATATGCATCTGCAGTCCCAGCTACTTGGGAGGCTGAGGCAGGAGGATGGCTTGAGCCTGGGAGGTCAGGGCTGCAGTGAGCTGTGATTGTGCCACCGCACTCCAGCCTGGGTGACAAAGTGAGACCCTGTCTCAAAAAAAAAAAAAAAAAGAAATAGGGTCTTTGTGGATGTCATGAGGGGTTGACATGAGGTCACACTGGATTAGGGCGGGCCCTAAATCCAAGGAGCGTCCTAGAGACACAGGAGAGGAGGCTGCGCACAGACAGGGCAGGGTGGAAGCAGAGGCTGGTGATTCCACCCAGGGCTGCCAGCAACTGCATAGCTGGATAGAACCCTGGACAGATGCTCCCTCTACCTCCCCAGGGCACCATCCAGCCCACTCCTTTGCAGGGACTCCTGGCCTCCAGAGTGGGGAGAGAGCTCCTGCCGCTGTCTCAAGTACCCCGGTTCGTGGATATCTACAGCAGGCCCAGACACGGAGACACGGGGGCCCCGCTCCTCACCCTGGCCACGCACCCACCTCCACGACAGGTTCCTCTTGTTCCACTTGGTTGGGGCTGGAGCCTGGCGTCTCCTGCGAGCCTGGGTCAGGACAGGGAGGTCTGGCAGGGAGCAGCGTGGGGTTTTCATCAGGGCCAGGGTGGCCTCGTCTGCAGGGAATGCCTGGAGCTCAGAGCCTAGCCCAGCTTGCTCCCCACCCCAGGATCCCGAGCACCCCCAAGGGCGGGAGCCCTGACTCTGGCACCAGCCTCCGAGCCGCCCCCTCCTCCACGTCATCTCCGGGGGACCAGCCCCAGGCTCTGAGCTACACCAGGCCAGGACCCAGGTTCATTCAAGCATAAGGCGGGACTGTGCCTGATCAGAGGGGGCATGGCCGACTGGCGCAGACCTGATGGGGCCACAGCGCTCCCACTGCCCCCTAGAGAACTGACCCAGGATGCCGGTGGCCTCCAGGCCGCCAAACTGCTGCATGGCTGTGATGGCCTTCGACAGCTCCTCTTGCGTCTGCAGCTGCCCTGTTGTGGGGTCAGCCGGGGGCAGGTAACCGAACCTGCTTAGCCACTCCTGAGGGCAGAGAGCAGGGTAAGGGGGTGCAACAGAGGGCCCGGTCCTACCCAATGAGAAGCCTGCCATGGGCCACCACTGCTTCCGGGCACGCCCCTCCAAGCCCCCTATCTGCCCACAAGGCACCTCTTGTCTCTTCCCTTGGCAGCTGCTGGAAAAGTGTCTTAATAAACCTGATGTCCCTGGCCAGGTGATGTGGCTCACGCCTGTAATCCCAGCACTTTGGGAGGCCAAGGCGGGCGGATCACGAGGTTGGGAGATAGAGACCATCCTGGCTAACACGGTGAAACCCCGTCTCTACTAAAAACACAAAAAATTAGCCGGGCGTGGTGGCGGGCGACTGTAGTCCCAGCTACTCGAGAGGCTGAGGCAGGAGAATCGCTTGAACCCAGGAGGTGGAGGTTGCAGTGAGCCGAGATCGTGCCATTGCACTCTAGCCTGGGCGACAGAACAAGACTCTGTCTAAAAAATAAATAAATAAATAGATAAATAAATAAACAAACAAACAAACCTGATGTCCCTTAGATGATGTGAGCTTGTGCAGTACACGACCTGTACAACCACTCATGGCAACCCTGCCCCTCCTCATGCCTCCTGAGACCGCAAAATGCTAGAGAACCTTCAAAAGGCTCTTAAATGTGGCCAGTGTCAAACGCAGGCTCTCAGCTGACTTGTGACAGGGAAGTCTAGCACCCAACGTCTAGGACCCCAGCTGAGAAAGGCAGTGGCTCAGACACCAGTTTGAGGAATTGGGCCATGCTGTACATTCATGGGGGGATAAGAGCCCAGGCTTGGCTGGTGTTGTGGCTTATGCCTGAGATCCCAGCACTTTGGGAGACTGAGGCGGGAGGATGGTTTGAGCACAGGAGTTGAAGGCTGCGTCTGCAACAGAGCGAGACCCTGTCTCAGAAACAAAAGCCAGGTTCCAGCCAGGCTGTCCAGGTTCAAATCCCGCTCAGCCACCTCCCCGCTGTGTGCCTGGGGCAAGGCAGTCCACCCCTCTGGGCTCCTTCCTCAGAGTCCTTGGCAGGCTGGTGGTGAGGACGTGAGCCAGGGTGTGGAAAGTGTTCACACCAGCACCTGACGCAGAGGACAGCTCTGCTCTGAAGGGCCCACTGGGGTGGGTGCGAGGCTGCGCGTACCAGAGCTGAGCAGGAGCAGGAACGCGGGCAGCCCTTTAACCTGGGCATAAATCAAGCCCTGGCCCCATGCCCCAGTCATCGCTGCTACCCTGGAGGGGCCCTGGGGACAGGGGGGCCTGGATGGCATCCGTGGGGACCTGGGGACAGGGGGGCCTGGGTGCCATCTGTGGGGGCTACCTCCACCCCTAGCTTCAGTTTCTTCAACTGCCAAATGGCGCCTGTGCCCACTTGCAGGCTGCCATGAAGCTCCTGCACTCGCCAGCCCAGGGAACCACAGCAGGGGTGAGGCGGGCTCCAGAAAGGTACAAGCCAGGGGTGAGGTGCTGGGGGCTCTGCCCTGCCTGCAAACCTGTCTTTTTTTTTCCTCTGGTGGACATTTAGAAAATGCTTGTGAATCGCTATTATTTACCACCTCTCATGTATTCATTGGCCAAATCATATGAAAGTGCCCATTTTTGACCATTTCTGATTTAAAATAAATACTAGTAGTTTCACGTGGCTTAACCTAAAAAAATGCATAAATGAAAAAAACATAACTTTTTAAAGAAATCCTAAAAAAAAAAAAAAAAAAAAGGAAAAAGAAAAAAGAAAATGCTTGTGACTCATTTGTGCCACCTGCTGGGCCCCTGGGTTCTGGTCTGCAGGAGCTGGTGACGGGTGGTCCTGGCCAACCCTACTGCCCACCAGCAGGCAGTGCTCAGAGGAATGAGGCGCCACTGTCCTGGAAGTCCCGGGGCATCAGCAACAGGCCGCGCTGGCCAGGAGGGGCCTCACAAGACATTGCATGGGATCTGCACACCCTGAGATCCCCCTTCCAGGAAGCACTGAGTCCTTCCCGGGGCCCTCCCTCTGTGCCTTTATCCCCTTTCCAAACCCTACTGACCCAGCCCAGCCCCTCAGCCCCTTGGGGAAGCCAAGAGTGTGTACAGAACTGGGGGGCCCCTCCAAGGCTATAGGCATGACAGGACATCAAAGTGGAAATTCATGACTGGGGTGGGCAGCTTCTCTGGAGGGGCCTTGGGGGTGACAGCCTTGGCCTCGACAAGCTGGCCTCCCACTTCCGCCCTGACCTCCAGCGTGTGGGAATCTTTGGCCCTGAGCATCCGGCCCCACACTACTGTGCACCCGCAGGGTTTACTGAGGGTGTCCCATGGCCAGTCACCACTCTAGGTGCTGGAGATGCCCATCAGCACATTTTGCACTTTTTAGTCCTTTGTTAAGATCACAGCTCAACAGGGTCACTGTGCCTCATGGTTACAACAGCCTGTCACCTCCTCCAGGAAGCCCTCTGGAGTTTCCTCACACCATCTATGATACTGGATGATGACCCCCTGCCCCCTCACCAGGGAAGGGTCCATACAGGCAGGTGCCTTTCCCACCCAGGCCAGTTGCTGCCTGGGTTGGGCCAGCGAGTGCTTAGACCCCTTGGGAGGACAACCCACCCCCCAGCCTTCCTGTCTACAAGCTGCGGTCACAGCTGGTAGCTGCACTGAGCGGCCCATTTACTCTGTGGGGCTCACGGCAGCCGGTTGGGGCACCCCCGCCCCCCGCCCCGGTCCCTGGGGAGCTGGGCAGTCTGGCCATGGGGCCACATGCATTTCAGGAAAGTGGAGCCGGGCCTGGCAGGCAGCACTCCCAGTGGCTGTGGAATGCTGCCCAACGTTTGGAAGCAGGTGGTTTAGCTGCAGGTGTGAGCGGCCAGCCTGCTTCAACTCGTAGAACCAGGGCCCCCAGCACCAGCCTGGGACAGGCAGCCCCGCCCATGGTCACCTGTGGCCCCAGGGGCGCTGGAATTTGAGCACAGAATGGCGTCGAATCTTGGGGGGTGGTGGGTGTGTGGGGCAGGGCTGGTGGGTGCCTCCTACCTAACACGAGTTTGTGCTCGGGGGCTGTGCCCCAAATCTCAGGCATCCTGGGAGGGGCCGTCTCAGGGGCCAGAGTGGGAGGGTGGGAACCACTTCTTAGTTTGCCAGGGACACCCCGACAGAACAAGCCTTGCAGGTTTGGGAGCCACCAGCCTTTGGGTGGACACAGATAGAAGTGGCCGCCTGCCCCAGGGGGCCTCCTGAACCCACGAGGCGCCCTCGCCCAGCCCTGACCTGTCCTGTGCTCCCAGTGTGGGCGGAGGCACAGCTGTGGGGAGGCCTGAGCCTGCAGGGAAGAGGCAGCAAGCAGCTCACCAGGCAGCTCAGGTCCACCTGGGAGGCGCCGGCCGATTCCTGGCTAGGGCTTGGAAATGTTGACCCAGGCTAATGGGGTGGCGGCGGCGGCAAGGTGGGTTTGTTAGCTGAGGGGAGTAGGGGTTAACTAGGCCTGGAGCACAGTCCTGGGGCAAACCCCCTACCCCAGCCAACTCCTCAGCGCACATGTGGCGGCCCCTCCCCGCCCCTCCTCCCCCGCCAGGCCTCTACCCTGACCCACTCCCACCCACAGCGGGTAGGGGGATGCCTGCTGTAGGATGGCCGCTGGGGTGGGGGCCCAGACTCCCCCCTCCAGGTGTCCCCCTCCCTGCCCCCTGCCCCCAGTACCTACAGAGCCTGTGGATCCCACGTGGGGGGGGGAGGGGGGCGTCTCATCCTGAGAACCTGCTACCTGCCCCCCTCCACGCCCACCCGCTGCCTGGTCCTCCCTCTGCTGTCGCCACGGAGACCGCTGTCTCCAGGGCAACAGAGGCTGTGGCAGGCGGGTGCTGCAGAAGCAGCAGGGTGAACCTTCCAGAAGGCCACTGGGGAGGGGGAGGGGCTGCCAGGAGGAGGGAGGAGGCGGGAGGGGGCTGCCAGGAGCTCCAGGGAGCCCCAACCCACGGCAGCCACCCCCTGGCTGATGTTAGTTTCTGGAGCCGCCTAGGAGAGGCGGCCGCTCTCCGGCTCCTCCCATGGGCTGGGCCATTACCAAAGATGGGGACACAGAGGCCAGAGGCAGAGCCCTGCCCTGGGGGGGCACAGGCAGGAAGTGGGCACCCGCAGCCCCTGACTCTGACGCAGATGCAGGCAGCCGCCCAGGCCCACTCGGGATTCACTGTTCAGCCTGTTGTCTGACACAATGCATATCTGTTTCCAGCCTTAAGGGGGCGTAATGCACACAGCACAGAATTCCCTTTGACGGTTTTTAGGGAATTTATGGTTTTTAGGGAGTTTATGGAGTGCAGCCCCCGTCCCCGGGCTCTGGGTTGCACTGATTGGTTGTAACGGCCCCTCCCACCCAGGGCACCCTGGCTGGCGGTTGCATCTGTGGCCCTGCTGTGCCATGATGGTGGCGCCTGGGCCTGGCCCCTGCAGATGAATGAGGGCCCGACCCCCACACTCATCTGTGACCCAACCTGCACGGGGCCTGGGGGCGGGAAGAGCAGGTGTCATCAGCCCCATTTTACAGATGAGAAAACTAAGGCTCAGAGAGTGTGGATAACCTGTCCACGGTCAGTGATGGAGCTGTGGTCTGGTCCCGGCAACCATGTCTGACCCACTCGGCCATGCAGGGTCCCCTGCACCGGCCTCCTCTGGGGGCTGACCCTCTGTTGGAGTGACCCCCTTGCTCCAGCCTCTTCCGCAGGGACACTGCCAGATCCCCTGAATCCATCTGTCTGAGCAACTGGGGAGAGGCCGAGACCACGGGACTCCATCCCACTGCCCACAGGGAAGGACGGGATTGTGAGGAGGATAAATAGCAAACACCTGAACACATACACGAGTCTCAGGCGGTCATTATGTCCTGAGCAGTAATAACTGCTCTATTCGATTCTAACAGCCAACAGTTATCCAGCACTACCCAATGATGCCCACGTCATTCGTGCCCACGTCCCTCAGGCACTGAGAGGCTGGGGTGGTCCCTGCTGGAGGGTGCCTGGCACAAAGCAGGTGCTCACAGGCAACTGAGGGTTAACCTTATGAAGTGGGTGTTCTTATTACTCCCAGTTTACAGATGAGAACACGGAGGCACAGGGAGTTAGGACATCTATCCTCAGCCCAGGCTGTTGGCTTCCGGGTCTCCGACTGTGACCACTGTGCTGTGTGGGGGTAAGGGACGGGCTGGAGGGCTGATGAAATGCGTGCTCGGGGAACATCCCGGGGGACACGGAAGGAGCTGTCCAGATCCTCTCCAGCCTTCCCCCTTCCCATCCCCCCAGATCCTCTCCAGCCTTCCCCCTTCCCATCCCCGCCAGATCCTCTCCAGCCTTCCCCATTCTCGTCCCCCCCCCAGATCCTCTCCAGTCTTCCCCATTCCCGTCCCCCCAGATCCTCTCCAGCTTTCCCCTTCCCGTCCCCCCCAGATCCTCTCCAGCCTTCCCCCTTCCCGTCCCCCCCAGATCCTCTCCAGCCTTCCCCATTCTCGTCCCCCCAGATCCTCTCCAGCTTTCCCCTTCCCGTCCCCCCCAGATCCTCTCCAGCCTTCCCCTTCCCGTGCCCGCCAGATCCTCTCCAGCCTTTCCCCTTCCTGTCCCTGAACTATCGGAAGCACCTCCGCTGATAGCGCGGCAGCCTATCCTCACTGGCCCCATTGTGCAGACAGGGAGACTGAGGCCCGGCAGTTAGTGGGGTCGCAAAGCCCACGTCCAAGGGAAACAACATCCCCGGAGCCATGAAGACGGCTGTCAGAAGGGGACTGCGGAGCAAGAGACACTCAGACGTCTCTCACGGCAAAATCAGGCCATGGTCCAACCATCCTGCCCGTCTTGGTTTTGGCTGGGGGTGCTCGCCTGAAGCTCTGGGAGCGGCTGCAGGGTGAGAGGGGACACCCTGGCCCCAGCCAGGGCGATGACAAGGTCCTGAGGGCCAGGAACCCAGAGGCCACCGGCAGAAGCCAGGACATGGAGGGCGGCTGCCACCTGGCACCATCTGGCCCAGCATCCCACAACCTCAGCAATACCCCCACCCCGCTCCACCCCGCCCCACCCCGCTCCACCCCGCCCCACCCCACCCCACCCCACCCCACCTCGTGCAGAAGATCAAGGGAGCTGCCACTGTGCCGTGGGCGCGGCGATGACAGCCACAGGCTGTGCTGCCGAGAGGAGAAATGGAGCAGAAACTTTAGAGCAGTTTGTCAAAATCTGCCACCACACAACTGCCACCCAGGACCCAGATCCCTAGACACTCTCGCCGCGAGTCCAGGAAGTTCCGGCCAGAAGCAGGCTGCAGGCCGTGCCTGGCTAAACCAGGTGAATAGACGGGCGGCTCCGGCACAGACACTCCAGATAGCGTGCGAAGCTGCGATCGCACGGCCCACGGTGCCACCGTGCAAAAATAAGGCACCGGGAGCCGCGTCCCGTCCGTGCCCAGGAGCCAGGGGCGGGAGGGAGGCGTCCGCCTGTGGAGACCCTGGGCTGCTCGCTGTTTGTCGTACTCAAAACACAGGAAGACAAAAAACTCAGGCCCACAAGGACAAGCAGCCCCGCCGAGGACCCCCGGGGGGACAGTGCGCTGTTTTGTCTCCGCCGAGGGCTGAAAGCCCGGCTCCGCAGCCCAGCAGCCTGAATCCCGGCCTTGTTCACGTGCTAATGGGGGGCGCCCCGGGGCGGGCCCTCCCCTCCAGCCCCGGCTCCAGCCCTGCTGGGTGCAGCTCTGTCTGCAGCTCTGAGACAAAGGAGCCCTTCTCGTCTCTGGCTCCCAGACCTGAGTATCAGTGCGCTCCGGGAGCGCCTCTGGAGAGCGGGCGGTGGAGGAGTCCCCGCTCCCGCCCAGATCCCGGCCTCCTCGTCCCTCCCCGCGGGGAAGCCGCCCGCCCCTGGGCCTGAGCTCGGCCCGCGGTTCCCCCGAGGGCCAGCAGAGGACGCCCCGCACCGCCAGTGTGAGCAGGAAGCCGCGGCAGGACGGAGGCTCCACGCCAGGCCGGGCCGGACCGGACCCGGAGGGGGCTCCAGGCAGGGGACCGCCCGCAGCGTCCTCCCTCTCCGGCTGGACACCGGGGCCCCACTCACTGCCCCCGGCCAGGCTGGGGAGCCACATCCTCCGCTCGGTGCTGTCGCAGGGCGCGGGGCGGGTGACCCCCGGGGTGCCAGGAGAGACCGAGGCGCAGGTACCAGCTGAGAGGAGGGCGCCTGACCCACTCTCTCCAGGCAGGCGGGCGGCGAGAAACTTCCAAATCGCACTGGGTCTGATCAGCCAACATGGCTCGGCCGGGGGTCCATCCTCCTGAGTGTGGGGGCCCCACCTTGAGTCCTCCCCTGGCATTGCCCCGGCCCCTTCTGCGGCACCCTCGGACCTGGAAGGCGGGCCTGGGTTCACCTCCCTCCAGAGCTGGAGACACCAGGCCCCCAGGGCGTGATTCTCAGTGGGGGATCCGGGAGATCCTCAGCTACAAAGGGGTCTTGAGGACGTGGAGGGGGGGCACCCCAAGTTCACAGGCAGCCTGGCTGGAAGAAAGCCACTGTGGGGACCTGCAGGCACCTGGATGCGGGCAGCAGGGACAGTGGCCAGCACCCTCCCAGATGGCTTCGGGGCCTGGGGCAAACGGTGGCCACATCGGCTTCCCATCCAGACCCCCTGGCCAAGTCCTGCCAACCACAGGGGCTGCGGGTGCCACCCAAGTGGCCCCTCCATATGCCTCGACTGCCTGAAATCCACCTGCGCTGACTTGCTTGGACCCCAAGGTTTTGGAGCTCCTGAATGTCCACTGCGCTGGGCGAGGGGCCCTGACAGGACCCCACTGGGAGACTGTCCGCGGACGAGGGCCAGGCCGAGTACTTGTGAGGGGCGAGGAGGCCTCGGCCCCTGGCCGGACTCCCTGGGTAGGAGTCCATTGAAGGCAGCGGTGAGGCAGGAGCCTCAGAAGGAACCGCCGAACCCAGCCCGAGTCCACCCGGCCGCCCCAGCGGGGGGGCGCTGACCCCACGACGTGTGCTCTAAATCTTCCGGGTCCACAGGAGACGCGAGTCCCGGCTGCGGAACAGGGGAGGGGGCTGTGGGAAGAGGCCACGTCGCTGCCCCCAGGCAGGGTTTCTAAGCTGAGCTGGGTACAGCTACGGGGTGTGGGGTGAGGAAGGCTCTCCCCGCGCCCCCGGCTCAGCACTTTACCAGGGCAAGGCAGGGAGAGCCTGGCCGACCTGGGGTGGAGGGGAAGGAGGCTGGGGGCCAGGTCCCTGCCCAGTGGGGAGCTGGGGCCGGCATCCCTGTGCCCCCAACACCCTCAACCGAGCAAACTCGGGGGCTCAAGGCTTTCCGGTGCTCCCACTCCGTAGCCCCTGCCCTTCCTCGCTTCGTGGGTTCGTGCTCCTGCTCCCGCCACTCCCACCCGGAACGCACGCAGCGCGCAGGGCTCGGGGCGGCCGCGATACCTGCTCTCGCCCACCCCGGCTGCTCTGGGGCTGCTGCAAGCCGGCGACCCGGGCTCCGGGTGGGCGACCCCCTCACAACTCCACGGGCTCCTGCGTCTGCGGCGCGCTCCCAGCGCACGGAGCCGGGACGGCAGCCGGCGCCTCCCCAGGACTCGCGTGCGCTCGCCCGGCCGCTCAGCCCGCGTCCCTGCCTCAGTCTCCCCACCCAGGAAATGGGTCCAGGGCGCCAGGGCTCCCGCGCGACGCCGACGCGCACTGCTGGGGTCTTCCCGGTCCCCGCCACCCAGCCCGCGGAGACCCCCGGCTCCGGCCCAGGAGCTCCGCGCCCGTCCCGGCCCCGCTTCCTCGGCCGCGCGCTCACCACTCCCAGGCTGAGGTCCTCCGCGCGCGGCGCGGGTGCGGGCGCGGCGCAGCCCCCGCGGGTCCCTAGCGCCAGCAGCAGCAGCAGCAGCAGCGGCAGCGGCGGGAGTCCGGACCCTGGGGGCGGCGGGCCGGGTCCCCGGGCTGCGCGGCGCCGCATGGCGCTCACATGGGCCCGCGGGAGGCGTGCAGAGTCCCGCGCCCTCCGCTCCGCGCTCCGCAGCCCGGCGCCCTCCTCTCTCCTCTCTCCGCTGCGCCCCCGCCGGACTGAGCTCCGCGCGGCAGCCTCAAGCGGCGGGGCGGGGCCATGCAAATATATGCTAACGAGGCCGGCCGCCTTAAAGAGCCCGCGCCGCCCCGGACGCTGCGACCCCCGGCCCGCCCCGCGTGTCCGCGAGGAGACTGGGTCCGCGGCATCACCGGGAAGGCGTTTCCCCGAGTGTCTCGGGACGCTCCTGGGGCGGCGGGGACGCGCGGGGTGGGCGCCGGGGCGGGGGTCCGGGGCGCCTGCGGGGAGCTGACCCTGACTCCCCTCTCCGGTCGCGCTCCGGGGCCAACCCCCCACGGCGCCGAGGCCTAGGTTTAGACCCGGGTTCAGGCCCCGGAGTCGCGGTCGCAGCGCAGCAGGTGGGCGCTTGGTGGAGCCCGCGGACCGCGGGAGAGGGAGGGTGGGGCTTGGGGGGCGCTGGGGACTGGAAGGCGAGGGCGAGTGTTGGGGGGCGCTGGGGTCCTCGGCGGAGGCTCTGCAGTCCCTGCGGGCCTGGGAGGGAGAATGTTAACTTATAACCTTTGTTGGAGTGCAGCGTGTGCCTGGCACATACCCAGGAGTTACATGAATAATTTCATTTACTCACAACCTTTATGAGATGAAAACTATGATTTCCATTTCGCAGACAAAGAAACTGAGGCCCAAAGAAATGAAGTAACATATGGGAGGTCCTGGAGCGGGCAAGTGGCAGAGCCAGGGTCAGAGCCCGAGCAGGCGCTGGTGTGGACCGAACTCGTGCAAGCTACGTACAGGCTGCCCCGCGAGTGGGAGATCTTGGGAGAGGGCAGGGGGTGAGGTTCAAGGGTAACCCTTGCCTTTATTCAGCTTCTCCTGGTGCTGGACAGCATGGCTTCCCCTGCTTCCCAGGCCCTCCTGCTCCACCACCCCAAATCCCAGCTGGTACTGTCAGGACTGAGGTCTCATTCTATGGACAGGGAAACTGAGGCTCGGTCCCTTTTACCAGAACCGGTCTCAGGGAAGTGGTGCCCCTCCCCTCCTGTGAGGGCCGACCCCACCCCCCTCCCTGGCTCCTTCCCTGGGTACTCTGGCCCATCCTGTCCCTGCTGCCCTCAGAGCCTCCCTGGCGCAGTCTGAACAGGGAGATTCCACACCTGCTTCAGATGACCTTGGTTCAGACTGATGGGATCACCTGCAGGAGGAGCCCTGGAGTGCGAGGACTTTCACAGCACATTCCGGATTGTTTTTTCTTTTCTTTTTTGCTCTGTTGCCCCGGCTGGAGTGCAGTGGCACTTTCTCGGCTCACTGTAACCTCCGCCTCCTAAATTCAAATGATTCTCCTGTCTCAGCCTCCTGAGTAGATGGGATTTCAAGCGTGCACAACCGTGCCCAGCTAATTTTTGTATTTTTAGTAGAGATGGGCTTTCACCATGTTGGCCACGCTGGTCTTGAACTCCTGACTTCAGGTGATCCGCCCGCCTTGGCCTCCCAAAGTGCTGGGATTACAGGCGTGAGCCACTGCGCCTGGCCTCATGCGGGATTTTGACCAAGTGCACCAGGACAACTTGGTTTCCAGAGCAGAGACCCAGCCAAAGCGGCTGTAAGTCAAGGAAAGGAAGCGTATGGGTATGGGCTCAGGAAACGGTGGCGTCCCAGCGTGTGCCAAAGTCAGGCAGGGCTGGACCAAGTCTCACAGCAACAGCGTCAGAACGCGGTTTCTCTCACTCCATCTCTGTGTGGGGCAAAGACGGCCCAGGGCAGCTCCCGTGCATCCTTCCCGCTCAGCAGGCCCAGCCAGAGACAGACTACTTCTCAACCAGCGGTCCCAGCGCCACCTCTCTCTGGATTCTGGGTCAGGAACTGATCGTGGGGCCAGGGGCAGGGAAGTGAGCTGAAGCCCTGGGCTGGAAGGGATTCTCTACAGGAAATCAGAGGTGCTGAAGTCAGAGGAAGGGAGGGAGGATGGCAGGCAAAGCTGGGTCGAGGGCTCAGAAGAGGCAATGCGGCCAGTGTCCCCACTGCGTCACGGGGCTCATACACATCTGAGACCTGGAACAGGACACTGTCCAGGGGCTGTAGCTCGGTGCTGGCAAGAGGCTTCACCGCGGGGCTTGCCGGCAGTGAAGGGAGACACCTTGTTTATGGAGCCTGGGCAACAGTGGCTTGGGGTGTACAGACGTGAGAAGGGCCTTACAGGCAGGCCACGGTTCTCCCCAGAAAGGCCTGGTGGCAGCTGGTGAACTGGAGATGCTTGGTTAGACATTGGGAATTTGGCCTTCCTCAAAGCAGCTGCGTGGCACCATGGCTGCTGTGTTCTCTTCAAGCCTGCCACCCCATTCGGACGTCTGAAAGCGGCTGAGATCCAAGCCCCGCAAGAAATCACCCTTCTCCCATCAGCTTTGCAACGCTGAAAATCATGACGGCATGGTGGCTCACACCTGTAATCCCAGCACTTTGGGAGGCCGAGGCAGGCGGATCGCTTGAGCTCAGGAGTTTGAGACCAGCCTGACGAATATGGTGAAACCCATGTTTGTACTAAAAATATAAAAAATAGCTGTGCATGGTGGTGTGTGCCTGCGGTCCCAGCTACTTGGGAGGCTGAGGTGGAAGGATCACTGAAGCACAAGAATTCCAGCGAGACAGAGGGAGACCCTGCCAAGAAAAAAGAAAGAAAGAGAGAGAGAGGGAAAGAGAGAGAGAGAGGGAAAGAGAGAGAGAGAAAGAAAAAGAGAAAGAGAAAGAAAGATGAGGGAGGGAAGAAGGAAGGAAGGAAGGAAGGAAGGAAGGAAGAAAGGAAAAAGAAAAATCACGTATTATGTGTGGAGGAGGGTGTGGGGAGTGGGCACTCGGGTTCCTGGTACAGTCCCTCAGGAGGGCCACCAGGTAGCAGCTATTACGATTCAAGAAGCACTTGTTCTGCGGACAGAATTCTTGGTGTCTGCTCTAGAGGAACACTCCCCTCTGCACGGGAAGGCTAATGTAAGCATGGTGTTGCAGCGTGATTTGTAATAGGAAAGAATTCAGAAACTGCCCACGTGCCCACCCATGGCCGACTGGCTGATCCAGGGCCATGTGTCCTAGGACATGGGTAGGGGCTGGAGTCCCACCTGCACCCTGTTTATGGATCCATGGCCTCACAGTGGGGCCATAGCCCATGAGGAATCAGGCACCTTTCCAAGACGCACAAAGCTGCTGTGTAAGCTGGTGGCTGCCCTGGGCTGACCACACTGGGATATGTCCCAAAGACAGAACACTGCCTTGAAGCCAGGAAGAAGGGATTTGATCCAAGTGTATCAGCAGGGCCACTCAGACATATTGTTGGATTTTTTTCTTTTTTGAGATGGAGTTTTGCTCTGTCACCCAGGCTGGAGTGCAGTGGTGCGATCTCGGCTCACTGCAATCTCCGCCTCCCAGATTCAAGCGATTCTTCTGCCTTGGCCTTCCAAGTAGCTGGGATTACAGGCACCTGCCACCACGCCCAGCTACTTTTTGTATTTTTAGTAGAGATGGGGTTTCACCTTGTTGGCCAGGCTGGTCTCAAATGCCACACCTGACTTCAGGGGATCCACCCACCTTGGCCTCCCAAAGTGCTGAGATTACAGGTGTGAGCCACCGTGCCCGGCCTCAGACATATTGTTGAGCAAATTAATTTATGAGAAACAAGAAAAGCAGAAAGCAGAAAAGACCCACAATAACCATATGCTGTATTTATGTTTACCACGTGCACATACACACGTTGCATTACATCGTCTGAGCCCCTTGATCCAGCCTTGCCTGCTATCCATCTCCCTTACCCTGCAATTTCCTTTAGAAAAGCCACCTTTGTCCCTGTCAGCCCAGGGTTTAGTGACACTGCCCCATGCCTGGAGCATTAAACCCAGGCTGGGCCCATCAGCTCATTTCCAGCCCCTGGCTGGAGACTCAGGTAGTGTTGTCTGTGGACCATGAAGATGGGCAAATGACAGACGGGCACTATTGTTGGAGCTCTGTGGGGCACACACTTGGGGCTCCTAGCTGACATGAGGGTTCTAAGAAAGCCAGAGGTGCCCAGCCCTGGTTTGTAGCCATCCGGGTGCAGATACTGATGGGCAGCTTTCAGGTGGCCCTGCGCACGGTTGCTCCTGTGGGAACCCAGGACCCTTGCGTCAGGCCGTGAGGAGGGGGTGCTGTGCCCCTGGTTGTATCGCTCAGGGTGAATTGCATTCAAGGCTCTTTGCGTGTAAGTGACAGGAAGCCCAGTGCAGGCAGGCACAAAGCACAGTGTTTGGCTTATGTCACCCATGTCAGAGATGGGCCCTCCCTGGACCCTACACCAGCCCCAGCCTGGTTGTTCTCCTCAGCCCAGCGTCTTCGAAGTCCTGGTTCCACGTCCTCATGCACTGGTACCTGGCTTCCCTGCTGCCACGAACACCACCAGTGGAGGTCCTTAGCCCCTTGTTGTTGACTTTTAAATGTTAATTAATTAATTAATTAATTATTTTTGAGATGGAGTCTCGCTCTGTCGCCCAGGCTGGAGTGCAGTGGTGCGATCTCTGCTTACTGCAGCCTCCACCTCCTAGGTTCAAGCGATTCTCCTGCCTCAGCCTCCTGAGTAGCTGGGATTACAGGCACCTGCCACCACACCTGGCTAATTTTTGTATTTTTAGTAGAGACGGGGTTTCGCCATGTTGGCCAGGCTGGTCTCCAACTCCTTATCTCAAGTGATCTGCCCACCTCAGCCTCCCACAGTGCCGGGCTCACAGGTATGAGCCACTGTGCTTGGCCCACATTCTGTGCATTCCCCTGTGGCGGGCGCCTGGGCTGCCTTCGCGCTTCCATGGTGAACATGCCACACCCCCTTCCTGGCTGTGCCCCCTTCCTGGCTGCACCCCCTTCCTGGTAAACAATGCTCTTCCCTTTCTCAGCACCTCTTCGGCAGCATTTCAGCCCTGTATGAGTCCGTTCTCACACTGCTGCAAAGAACTACCTGAGACCGAGTAATTTATAAAGAGGTTTAACTGACTCACAGTTCCACAGGCTGTACTGGAAGCGTGGCTGGGGAGACCTCAGGAAACTCTCAAGGCGGAAGGTGAAGGGGACGCAGGTATGTCTCACGTGGCCAGAGCGGGAGAGAGTGAGCGAAGAGGGAAGTGCTACACACTTTTATACAACCAGATCTCGTGAGAACTCAACTACCACGAGAGCAGCAAGGGGGAAATCTGCCCCCATGAGCCAATCGCCTCCCACTAGGCTCTCCTCCAACACACCGGGCTTACATTTCAACATGAGATTTGGGCGGGGACACAGAACCAAACCACATCGACCCCACGCCCTGTAGCCCCGCATGGGTGGGTTCTGGGCCCCCTGCTCTCAGCGTCCCCGAAGCTGATCTCCAGCACTAGAGCTGTACTCACCAGCTCCTCGTTGCTGTCCGAGCGCTGCCTAGGTTTGTCCCCTCCAGCCCAGCGCAGGTGCCCAGGCAGCCCAGGCGCAGGCCGGGCACTCACACCAGAGTCCAAGCCCAGCCACCTCTCCGCGTGCTCTCCACCTAGAAGCCTGGGTGCCTTATGTATGTATTTATTTATTTCAGGACAGCTGAAAATGCCTTTATCCCAGAAGTGCTCATTCTGAACAATAACGAGAAAACAAAATTAATCTCTTCATCTTGACTTTATTAAAGTTAACAAATATTGCCTTTGTAATTCCTTTCAAATTCCTTAATTTCAGCTATTTGTTGCAGGGAAAATAATCTACTGTCACTTCGTACGGCATTTGGGGAAATTAGCTTTGAAGCCCCATCCTGGGAAACCCTGCGGCAGAGGGACCATGGGAGGCAGTGCCCACCCGGGGCTCTGCAGATGACGCTGCATGCCCTGTCACCCACCTGTGTGCAACTGAGGTCGGCTTCTGAGGCCTCACTGCACCTGAGGTGCTTTCCCACTGGACCCATGGGCTGTGGTGTGCGAGCAGGTTGGGCAGGTGGGTGGAGCCTTAGGCAGCTCGGCCACACCCCGGCAGGCTGGGGGCAGTTGTCCTTGCAGCAGATGCAGGCAGAACAGAACACAGGTGTTCCCAGTTGACAGCCATCTTTTTTTTTTTGAGACGGAGTCTCACTGTCACCCAGGCTGGAGTGCAGTGGTGCGATCTCGGCTCAATGCAATCTCTGCCTCCCAGGTTCAAGCGATTCTCTTGCCTCAGCCTCCTGAGTAGCACGTGCCATCACACCCGGCTAATTTTTGTATTTTTAGTAGAGATGGGGTTTCACTATGTTGTCCAGGCTGGTCTTGAACCCCTGACCTCAGGTGATCCACCCACCTCGGCCCCACAAAGTGTTGGGATTACAGGCGTGAGCCAACGCACCCAGCCCCTAGATGACATCTTTTGAGGCACGGTTTTTTTGTGTGTGTTATTGTTTATTTTTTATTTCTATTTATAATATGAAAATACAGAACACTTCACAAATTTTTGTGTCGTCCTTGAGCAGAGGCCGTGCTAATCTCTGTGTGGTTCCAATTTTAGTATAGGTGCTGCTGAAGTGAGCACTCTGTTGTTTTTTAAAAATAAAGTTCTAAATTTTTAGAAGTTAAACTTACAGAAAATCTATAAAGAAAGGACAGTTCTCACGTATCTTTTTATTTTTTATTTTATTTTTTATTTTTGAGACAGAGTTTTGCTCTTGTTGCCCAGGCTGGAGTGCAATGGCATGATCTCGGCTCACCACAACCTCCACCTCCTGGGTTCAAGCAATTCTCCTGCCTCAGCCTCCCGAGTAACTGGGATTACAGGCATGCGCCACCACGCCCAGCTAATTTTGTATTTTTAGTAGAGACGGGGTTTCTCCATGTTGGTCAGGCTGGTCTCAAACTCCCGACCTCAAGTGATCCACCAGCCTTGGCCTCCCAAAGTGTTGGGATTACAGGCGTGAGCCACTGCGCCCCGCCCCACGTATCTTTTTAAAAGATAAATGTTATTGTGTGCATTTAAGGTGTACATTGTGATGTTGTAGGGTACGTATATGCAGTAAATTGGTGACCACAGCGGAACGCGTGAGTTTCGCATCATCTCACAAGCACCCGTCTTCCGCCCGCAGCCAGAGCAGCCGTGATCCACATATTAGCAAACGCCTGGAGCATAATTATTCTCTGCAGCCCTCAGGTGCACACAAGCCCTTTTGAAGGGGCTCACCCTGTCACCCACTGTTTTAATCTCTGTCTTTATATATTTGATCCCCACCTTTTTATTTATTTAGTTTTTTGAAACAGGTTCTTGCTCTCTTGCCCAGGCTGGAGTGCAGTGGTACGATCACGGCTCACTGCAGCCTCAACCTCCTGGGCTCAAGCAATCCTCCCGCCTTAGCTTCTCAGATAGCTGGGACCACAGGTGCACACCACCACACTGAGCTAATTTAAAAAAATTTTTGTAGAGATGATGTTTTGCTATGTTACCCAGGCTGGTCTCAAACTCCTGAGCTCAAGTGATCCTCCCACCTTGACCTCCCAAAATGCTGAGATTACAGGTGTGAGCCACCGCACCCAATACCCCCGCCTGCCTTTATTTATTTATTTTTAAGATTCTGCATATTACTGAGATCCTGTGACGTTTCTTTCTGTGTCTGGCTTGTCTTCCCGGCATCGTGACCCCCAGTCCATCCATGTGGCAAATGCAGGATCTCCTCTGTTTTTAAGGCCAAACAATAGTCCATCATCTCGCTCCACGTGATCGTATACACCACAGCCTTCGTATCCGTCCGGCCACTGATGGATGCCCAGGTAGTTCCCCACTTTGGCCGCTGTGGGTAGTGCTGCGGTGGACGTGTGAGTGTGGATGCCTGGATGGGTGGTGAGCTTGATTCCTTTGGGTACAGGCCCAGGGGAAGGACTGCCAGGCCCTGTGGCAGTTCTATTTTTAATTTCCATAATGGCTGAAGTGCCCATACACCTTACACCCACTCTCCTCTGTAATTAACATTTTATCTTATCATGGTACATTGGTCACAGTGAATGAACCGTAATGATACATTGTCATTAAGCATAATCCGAACGTTATTCAGGTTCCCTGAGTTTTTCTCTAATGTCCTTTTTTCTGTGCCAGGGCCCCGTCTGGATCTCATGTAACATTTATTTATTTATAAAACGTATTGTTATTATTTTGATACAGAGTCTCACTCTTGTTGCCCAGGCTGGAGTGCAATGGCATGATCTCGGCTCATGCAACCTCTGCCTCCCGGGTTCAAGCGATTCTCCTGCCTCAGCCTCCCGAGTAGCTGGGATTACAGGGACCTGCCACCACGCCCAGCTAATTTTTTGTATTTTTAGTAGAGATGGGGTTTCACCATGTTGGCCAGGCTGGTCTTGAACTCCTGACCTCAGGTGATCCGCCCGCCTCAGCCTCCCACAGTGCTGGGATGACAGGCGTGAGCCCCCGCACCCGGCCCTCAACTGGGGTTTTGTGTTGAGCACGTTCTTACTTTCTGCAACTATAAAGTTGTGTGTTTCCTGCCCCAGTCCTTGTTTTGTGTTTTTTTGTTTGGTTGGTTGGTTTTTGAGGCATGGGCTCGTTTTGTTGCTCAGGCTAGAGTGCAGCGGCGTGATCATAGCTCACTGCAGCCTCGACCTCCTGGGTTCAAGCAGTCCTCCCACCTCGGCCTCCTGAGTAGCTGGGACCACAGGTGCACGCCACCACGCCTGGGTAATTTTTTATTTTTAGTAGGGACAAGGTTGCCCAGGCTGGTCTCAAACTCTTGGGCTCAAGTGGTCCTCCCGTCTTGGCCTCCCAAAGTGCTGGGATTACAGGCGTAAGCCACCATGCCTGGCCCTGGGTTCCTTGTATTGGAGAATGGAATTAGCACCACCCAATCTATGAAACGGAAAGAGGCTCTCTAGAGGATATGTATATTTATTTGGGAGGGAATGTGTGTGCCATATTAAACTATGCTTATATTAAGGGGGTAAAGGAAGAAAAAGGGTTTTAAAGGAAAATAAGGATGACATAATTGTTTTGAAATGACTACCCTTCGCTACGAGGATGAATGACAAGATGATGCCAGTCCGGGGTTGGACAGGCAGTTGCTGGGCAGATTTCCTGGCAGAAGTATTTTCTGGGCAAAGTTGTGTTTTTTGCAGTCTTTCGTGGTAGTTTTTATCAGGCATACAAGGCTGAGAATCCTCCCTTCATAATCTTCCCTGGCTGTATTTGTCAGGTGATTTTTTTTTACACTAATAACTCCATTTTGATTCTGAAAACTTTCCTATTTCCCCTTTTTAAAAATATTAAAAAAAATTTTTTTTGAGATGGTGTTTGGCTCTGTTGCCCAGGCTGGAGTGCAGTGGCATGATCTAGGCTCACTGCAACCTCCGCCTCCTGGGTTCAAGCAATCCTCCTGCCACAGCCTCCTGAGTAGCTGGGATTACAGGTGTGCCATCACACCCAGCTAATTTTTGTATTTTCAGTAGAAATGGGGTTTCACCATATTGTTCAGGCTGGTCTCAAACTCCTGACCTTGTGATCTGCCCACCTCAGCCTCCCAAAGTGCTGGGATTACAGGCGTGAGCCACCATGCCCAGCCTCTTAACTTTTTAAAAAATAAATAAAGATGGAGTCTCCCTATGTTCCCCAGGCTGGTCTTAAACTCCTGGGCTCAAGGGATCCTCCTGCCTTGGCCTCCCAAAATGTTGGGATTACAGGTGTGAGTCACTGCACCCAGGCACTTTTTTTTTTTTTTTTTTTTTTTGATACAGGGGACTCTGTTGTCCAGGCTGGAGTGCAGTGGCATAATCATAGCTCACTGCGGCCTCCACCTCCCAGGCTCAAGCAATCCTCCCACCTCCATCTCACAAGTAGCTAGGACCCCAGGTGTGCACCCCCAGACCCAGCTAATTTTTAAGGTTTTTTTGCAGAGGCAGGGGTCTCGCTATGTTGCTCAGCCTGGTCATCAACTCCTGGCCTCAAAAGATCGTCTTGCCTCAGCCTTCCGCTGCGCTGGGATTACACGTGTGAGAAACTGTTCTTGGCTATATTTCCCCCTTTGATCAACATCTTTCTCAGGCAGCCAGATGTGGTGGTTCACACCTGTCATCTCAGCACTTTGGGAAGCCAAGGTGAGTGGATCTCGAGTCAGGAGTTTGAGACCAGCCTGGCCAACATGGTGAAACCTCATCTCTACTAAAACTACAAAAATTGGCCAGGCATGGTGGTGGGCGCCTGTGGTCCGAGCTACTCGGGAGGCTGAGGCAGGAGAATCGCTTGAATCTGGGAGGTAGAGGCTGCAGTGAGTTGAGATTGCGCCACTGCACTCCAGCCTGGGTGACAGAGCGAGACTCTGTCTCAAAAAAAAGAAAAGCCAGGCGAGATGGCTCATGCCTGTAATCGCAGCACTTTGGGAGGCTGAGGCAAGCAGATCACCTGAGGTCAGGAGTTTGAGACCAGCCTGGCCAAAATGGTGAAACTCTGTCTCTACCGAAAATACAAAAATTAGCTGAGCTTGGTGGTACACACCTGCAGTCCCAGCTCCTTGGGAGTCTGAGGCAGGAGAATCGCTTGAACCCAGGAGGTGGAGCAGAGGTTGCAGTGAGCCAAGATCGCACCATTGCATTCCAGCCTGGGCAACAAAGTGAGACTTTATTAAAAAAAAAAAAAAAATCTTTCTCAGGCATCACTGATCAATCTTCCTGTACTTAGCTTTTTTGTTTTTGTTGTTTTTTTGAGACGGAGTCTCACTCTGTCACCTAGGCTGGAGTGCAGTGGCAGAATCTTGGCTCACTACAACCTCTGATCCGCCTCCTGGGTTCAAGCGATTCTCCTACCTCAGCCTTCTGAGTAGGTGGGATTACAGACACCTGCCATCATACCCGGCTAAGTTTTGTATTTTCAGTAGAGATGGGGTTTCACCATGTTGGTCAGGCTGGTCTCAAACTCCTGACCTCAGGTGATCTGCCCGCCTCAGCCTCCCACAGTGCTGGGATTACAGGCATGAGCCACCGTGCCCGGCCCCGTACTTAGGTTTTGATGTCCCAGGGATGTCCTGGTTGCTGGTCTTGCCCCACACCGGGTGGGGTCACAGTGGGTGGTGACTAGGAGTCAATGTCAAAACCCTTTTAGCCACAGTTGAGCAATAAGGGAGGTGTGGAGGGCGCGGCTCCTGGGCTAAGTCTCCCTGGGGCCCGTTACTGAGTTCAGTTTTGTCTGCCTTGGAGTCTCTTGCTGTCATCTCGACGTGCTGGGCCAGCATGATTCTGCTAGGAGCTGTACTTCGAAATTTAACAAGCAACAAACACAAAGCTTAAAAAGGGGAAATACAAGGTAAAATTAATAGTAATGTGGCAATGTCGGTTTGCATAATGGCTTTGTCACGAACCCAGGCGTAAAGGCAACCAAGGGAATAAATCAGATGACCTCATGGTGGGTGAGAGCGGCTGCGACCCTGTGGCCTGTTTTCTTATTTTGTGCATGTGGGTCTCAGCTTTCCCGGAGGAGTTTCTCCAGGTGCAGCACGTGGCGTTAGCAGCAGCACACACATTTCCCGACTTAACCCGCAGAGACTAAGGGATCTCCTGGGTCAGATTCTGTGGAGTTCCAGCAGAAGCCGTGGATCGTGGAAGTTCAGCGACACCACTGTCCTGCCCTGTGGGAGAGGTGGGCACTGAGATGGGTAAGAGCGTCGTTGTGACAGGAGTCCTGTTCTGTCATCTGGGGAAAGCCGTCTACGGCATGAAACGTCCTATTCGCGACCTGGTTTGCAGTTTGAATGTCTCTGACTATGGCACTGGGGACTACAGTGAACTTTCTGTGTGACCCACACATCGGATGCAAGGTTCCTTTTGGAGAATTCATCTAGTTTTAGCTGATAGGACTTCAGGAACAGAGAAGTTTCCATTTTTAGTAATTCTATGGAAGAAAGTTAGATTAGATGAATCTAGAAGAATGTAGGTGTTACGCGCGTCCGTATAAGAGGCCACCTGAGCAGGCTAAGTGTGAGCAACAAGCCTGTTTATTCACTTGGGTGCAAGGGGGCTGAGTCTGAGAAAGGAGTCAGCAGAGGGTGGTGGGCTTATCATTGGTTCTTATAGGTTTGGGATAGGATAGGCGGTGGAGTCAGCAGCAAGTTTTTTGGGCAGGGGATGGATGTTACAAAGTACCTTCATAAGGGCGGGGAGGGTGTATTGTCATAGGGGCGGGGAGGAATGTTACAAAGTACACTCACAAGGGCAGGGAGGGTGTATTGTCACAGGGGCGGGGAGGAATGTTACAAAGTACATTCACAAGGACGGGGAATATCACAAAGTACATTATCACAAGGGTGGGGGAATGTCACGATGGCTTGACCATGGTGTGCCCAGCTCAGAGGACCTTACAGTAGGGTTTAGTGTAGTCTACAGGTAGATAATAAGAACTTGAAAATGATGTATAGGACTGCAATCTCTAGCAGCAGGTATGTAATAGCAATTCTTCAGAAATAGAACTTTTTTTCCCTTCATTGGTCATATAGGAACCTCAGATTTAAAAACCTCCAGGGACTAGGAAGCCAAGACAGATTTTATTCACAGTATTAAGGCTTTGGGCCTGCCGGGATGTGACTGTTTTCACTTACTCACATAAGGCTGGAATCCTGGATGCCAGGCATGCTATGTACATTTTCTTTTCTTTTCTTTTCTTTTTTTTTTTTCTGAGACATAAACTCGCTCATCACCCAGGCTGGAGTGCAGTGGCGTGATCTCAGCTCACTGCAACCTCTGCCTCCCAGGCTCAAGGGATTCTCCTGCTTCAGCCTCCTGAGTAGCTGGGATTACAGGCATGCGCCACCACACCCGGCTAATTTTTGTATTTTTAGTAGAGATGGGGGTTTCACCACGTTGGCCAGGCTGGTCTCAAACTCCTGACCTCAGGAGATCTGCCTGCCTCAGCCTCCCATAGTGCTGGGATTATAGGCGTGAGCCACCGCTCCTGGCCCTGTGTACATTTTCAAATATCACATTTTAGTCAATGCCTTGACCATGTGGGGCCAGGTGCGGTGGCTCATGCCTGTAATCCCAGCACTTTGGGAGGACAAGGTGGGTGGATTACCTGAGGTCAGGAGTTCAAGACCAGTCTGGCCAAGATGGTGAAACCCCATCTCTACTAAAAACTAAAAAAATTAGCTGAGTGCGGTGGCAGGCGCCTGTAACCCCAGCTACTCAGGAGGCTGAGGCAGGAGAATCGCTTGAACCCGGGAGGCAGAGGTTGCAGTGAGCTGAGATCGTGCCACTGCACTCCAGCCTGGGTGACAGAGTGAGACTCCATCTAAAAAAAAAAAAGGCCAGGCACCATGGCTCACGCCTGTAATCCCAGCACTTTGGGAGACCAAGGCGGGCAGATCACGAGGTCAGGAGATCGAGACCATCCTGGCTAACATGGCAAAACCCCATCCCTACTAAAAATACAAAAATTAGCCGGGTGTGGTGGTAGGCGCCTGTAGTCCCAGCCACTCGGGAGGCTGAGGCAGGAGAACAGCGTGAACCTGGGAGGTGGAGCTTGCAGTGAGCCGAGATGGCACCATTGCACTCCAGCCTGGGCAATAAGAGCGAAACTCCACCTCAAAAAAAAAAAAAAAACCAAAAAACAACTGTCTTTTTTTTTTTTTTTTTTGACAGAGTCTTTCTCTGTTGCCTGGGCTGGAGGGCAGTGGCGCCATCTTGGCTCACTGCACAACCTCTGCCTCCCGGATTCACGGATTCACGCCATTCTCCTGCCTCAGCCTCCTGAGTAGCTGGGATTACAGGTGCCCACCACCACGCCCGGCTACTTTTTTTTCTGTATTTTTTTTTAGTAGAGACGGGGTTTCACCATATTGGCCAGGCTGGTTTCGAACTCCTGACCTCACGTGATCCACCTGCCTTGGCCTCCCAAAGTGCTGGGATTATAGGCATGAGCCACCACACCCGGCCAAAAAAAATCCTGTCTTATACGTTGTTAGATTCCTTTGGGGGTTCAGTGCTATTTTGACCTAATATAGGTCTGTAGCAATGCCAATGTTAAACCCCATCCTGGGTGGCATGGGATCACTCTTCATGGTTCATTCACATCTTTGTAAAAACCATCAGTCATCATCTTTTTGTAGGTTTGACAAACGCTCTTTCAAATCCAGAAAAGTCAAGCACAGAAGGAAAGTAAGGGGCCACTTACTGTGCCTCGAATCACAAGACTGCGGTGGACCGGCCTCATTAAGACCTGTGGATGTCTTCAGCAAGAAACTTGCAGAAGCCCCTAAAGATGTCGCCAGGGAGAAAACAAAGAAAGCTTCAGGCCCTCCTTCCTAAGCTGTCACGACTACTCTTTTAAATGGCCCCATGCTTGGATTTCTGTCACCACGACTGGGGGAGCCTGGGTGAGTGTGATTTACCTCACTGCACCTCCTGTCGGAGCCCAGGCTGCTGCGCCGTCCTTAGACTGCTGGGATGATGAGCGGAGGGTGAACTTCCACCACCTGTGCCTGTGAAGGGAGCTCTGGCTGGGGGGGCTCTGCTGGCTTCGGGCCGGGGGCTGCCGTAGTTCTGTGTTGAGGAGATCGTGTGGACTGCAGCAGAGCCCCACGCCAGGATGAGTGGAGTACCTGGAAAGCTTTCTGATTTCCGGCCTGGCGTGTCTTCCTTCCATTACACCGAAAGTTTTACCCAACAGCTCGTTTAAGTTTTTTTTTTTTCTTTTTGAGGTGAGGTCTTGCTCTGTCACCCAGGCGATCCTCCCACCTCAGCCTCCCAAGGAGCTGGGACTACAGGCGCACACCACCACTTCCTGCTCTTTTTTTTTTTTAATTTTATAGAGATGGAGTTTTGCCACGTTGCCCAGGCTGGTCTCAAACTCCTGGGTTCAAGCGATCCACCTACCTCAGCCTCACAAAATGCTAGGATGACTTGTGTGAGCCATCATGCCTGGCCAAGTTTTGTTTTGTTTTGTTTTTTTAAACTTTAAATTTACTTTTATTTTTAGAGTTGGGATCTTGCTCTGTGGCCCAGGCTGGTCTCGAATTCTTAGCTTTGAGCCATCCTCCCACCTGGACCTTCCTAAGCAGTGGAATTGCAGTTGTGAGCCACGGTGCCTGATCTCGCTGAGGTTTTTATCACAGAATGATAACAAAAGCGCCGTGCCTTTAGTTTTGTAGGTAGTGAGTGCTGTTGCTAGGACATGCCCCTGGTCAGATACTGTATTTTTCCATGTTTCTACATTGAGCCTGGCCTTGTGTGACTTCTGCGAAATATCCACTTCTCCACCCTCTTTGTTCTCTGCCAGTTGTAATTTCTTGAGTCATTTCATTTTTGTTGCAGGAAATCGGTTGTTTTTTTTTTTTTTTATGGAGTCTTGCTCTGTCGCCCAGGCTGGAGTTCAGTGGCGCGATCTCGGCTCACTGCAATCTCCCTCTCCCGGGTTCAAGCGATTCTCCTGCCTCAGCCTCCCGAGTAGCTGGGATTATAGGCATGTGCCACCACACCTGGCTAATTTTTGTATTTTTAGTAGAGACGGGGTTTCACTATGTTGGCCAGCTGGCCTCGAACTCCTGACCTCAGGTGATTCACCTGCCTTGGCCTCCCAAAATGCTGGGATTACAGGCGTGAGCCACGGGGCCCGGCCGCACAATTTTTCAAGAGCTGGCAGGACCTGCTGTACTCGAAAAGAAACCTGGGTTATTTCCAGGTTAGTAGGGGCATCAGCTGGCCTTGTTTCCATGGTCCTCTCGCAACCCACGGCAGAATCCGTCCAAGGGGAAGACAGAGGTGGCTCGGCTCTGCAGAGTTTGAGATCCGAATCAACGGAAAAGCGTCTGCAGTGCTTTCTCAAACTCTTTTTCAACATTTGACTTTCGTGTTTCCCTAAGCTGCCCCCGCTGAATAGCTAATGAACTTGTAATTAAAGCAACTTTTCACATGGTGAAAAGCCGCATTCCACCACCCGCTCGGGCTCTCAGCCCGGCGCAGCAGGTGTGCAATCCCTGACCCTCGTGTTTATGGAGGGGGAAGAACGGCTGCCCCTCCAGGACACCGCCCCTGTGCACCTTCTTGTGGGAACACCTTCTTGGGGGCTGACCTGGTCCCACGAGGGACACCAGGGTGCTGGCTGCTTTCAGCCAGGGGAAGGGTGGCCGTATTGTGCTCAGTGAAAGCCCAATTCCCTGCAATTTGGATTCTGAAAGGAGTTGAAAAAAGGCGGAGGCAGCCTGGGCCTCGTGCTGCACCGCTGCTGGGATGGTCGTCGATGCGTCCCTCCTGCTCTGGGACCCTCTGGGGCGGCCGGGGCCCCAGCCCTCCCCGCCCTCCAGGGAACCGCCCGCTGCCCGGCGGTGATTCCCGTGGTTAGGGCGGGAGAGCTGGCTTCTGCTGCTCACGGGAAAGGAGCCTGACGCAGCGTTTAGATCTGCAGTCAAAACGGAGCAGCGGCGAGGCTCTGCCCCAACAACGCAGGAGGCGACAGCGATTGGGGGGCGCATGGATCTCCAGGCAGCTCCCTGCAGCCGAGGAAACTGAGGCGGAAGCGGCCCCGGCGGGAGCGGCAGCTCGGGGAGGGTGGTCCCCTGCCTGCCTCACTCCACCCACACGGCCTTCTGTCCCTGGTTTGCAGGTCCCAGCGGGGTGCATGCTTTACCCGGAGAGGGCTCCGTCTGGGTTGAGTAACGTTTCTACGACGCCAGCTCTTTTTTTTTTTTCTTTTTTGATACAGGGTCTCACTCTCACCCAGGAGTACAGTGGTGCGATCTCGGCTCACTGCAACCTCCACACCTCCCGGGTTCAAGTGATTCTCCCACCTCAGCCTGGGATTACAGGCACCCGCCATCACGCCCAGCTAATTTTTTGTATTTTTAGTAGAGACGGGGTTTCACCATGTTGGCCGAGCTGGTCTTGAACTCCTGACCTCAGGCGATCCACCTGCCTCGGCTTTCCAAAGTTCTGGGATTACAGGCATGAGCCACCACTCCCAGCCACAAATGTATCTTTAAAAAGTTTATTTAGGGCCGGGCGCGGTGGCTCACGCCTGTAATCCCAGCACTCCGGGAGGCCGAGGTGAGCGGATTACTTCAGGTCAGGAGTTTGAGACCAGCTTGTTTAACATGGTGAAACCGCGTCTCTCCTAAAAATACAAAAAAAAAAAAAAAAAAAAAAAAAAAAAAAAATTAGCTGGGCATGGGGCACGTGCCTGTAATCCCATCTTCTCTGTCCTGAGGCTGAGGTGGGAGAATTGCTGGAACCCGGGAGCCAAGATCGCACCACTGCACTCCAGTCTGGGCGACAGAGTGAGACTCCATCTCAAAGAAAAAAAAAGTTCAGGTCGAGTTTGGTGGCTCACGCCTGTAATCCCATCGCTTTGAGAGTACGAGTTGAGTGGATCATTTGAGGCCAGGAGTTCGAGACCAGACTGGCCAACACAGTGAAACTCCCATCTCTACCAAAAAATACAAAAATTAGTGGGGCGTGGTGTTGCATGTCTGTAGTCCCAGCTACTCAGGAGGTTGAGGCAGAATTGCTTGGACCTGGGAGGTGGAGGTTGCAGTGACCCAAGATCGCACCACTGCACTCCAGCCTGGGCGACATAGAACTTGTCTCAAAAAAAAAAAAAAAAAAAAATTAACAACAGCTTTATTGATATAATCTACATACCATACAATTCAACCATTTAAAATGTACAACCAAATGTTTTTCAGGGGCCTGGCGTGGTGGCTCACATCTGTAATCCCAGCACTTTGGGAGGCTAAGGTGGGCAGATCACCTGAGGTCAGGAGTTTCAGACCAGCCTGGCCAACAAGGTGAAACCCCGTCTCTACTAAAAATACAAAAATTAGGCCGGGCGAGGTGGCTCCCGCCTGTAATCCCGGCACTTTGGAAGGCCGAGGCAGACGGATCATGCAGTCAGGAGTTCGAGACCAGCCTGACCAACATGACGAAACCCTGTCTCTACTAAAAATACAAAAATTAGCCAGGGGTGGCACGTGCCTGTAATCCCAGCTACTCAGGAGGCTGAGGCAGGAGAATCGCTTGAACCCAGGAGGTGGAGGTTGCAGTGAGTCGAGATTGTGCCACTGCACTCCAGCCTGGGCGACAGATGGAGACTCCATCTCAAAAAAACAAAAAAAGCAAAAAACAAAAATTAGCTGGGCGTGGTGGCGGGCACCTATAATCCCAGCTACTCAGGGGGCTGAGGCCAGAGAACTGCTCGAACCCGGGAGGTGGAGGTTGCAGTGAGCCAAGATCACGTCATTGCACTGAAGCCTGGGTGACAAGAGGGAAACTCTGTCTCAAAAAAAAAAGGTTTTCAGTGTATTCACAGAATTGTGCAACCATCACCAGCCTGTTTTAGAATATTTTTAGCACTTCAAAAAGAACCTTGCAGCCATCAGTAGTCACTCATTATTTCTCCCCAATCCCCCCAGCCCTAGGCAACCACTAGTGCTTATGAATGTACCTATTCTGGACATTTCACATAAACGGGATCTTAGGTAGATGCCGAGGAGTAGGATTGCCAGGTTGCATGTTCAGCCTTTTGAGGAAGAGCCGGACTGTTTTCCAAAGCGCTGTACCATTTTACATCCCACCTGCAGTGTATGAGCGTTCCAATTTCTCCAGCATCCCCGACTCTTGCCAACACCTGTACCATCTTCTTGATTACAGCCATCCTAATGGGTGTGTGGTGGCGCCTCCTTGCAGTCTGCTTGATTACAGCCGTCCTAACGGGTGGGCGGTGGCGCCTCACTGTGGTTTGTGTTGCCTTTCCCTGAGGGCTAATGGTGTTGAGCCTCTTTTTCTGTGCTGATTGGCATCTGTATATGTTATGTGGAGGAATGTCTATTCAGATCTTTTGACCATTTTTTAATTGGGTTATTTTCTTTTTATTATTGAATTGTAAGAGTTCCTTACATATGCTATATACAAATCCCTTACCAGATACGTGATTTGCAGTTTTCCTTCCATTCTGTGAGCTTTTCACTTTGATGGTGTCCTTTGACGCACGAAAGTTGTACGTTTTGATGAAGTCTAATCTGTCATTTTTTCTCTCGTTGCTCGTGCTTCTGTGGTCCTGTTGAAGACACCACGGCCACCATGGTCGCAAAGGTTTAGCTTCTAAAGGTGGTCCGCAGCTTCCACTCTTACATGTCGGCCTCTGAGCCAGTCTGAGTTCACTTTTGCACATGATATGAGGGAAGGGTCCAGCTTTGTTCTTTGCACGTGGCCACATGCCTTCCCCAGCACCGCTTGTCGGAATCGGCACTTTTTTCTCCCCTGAATTGCCTGGGCTTTCAGTTCTGCCCCATCGGTCAGTTCTGCTCGGTCCGGGTCCCTGCGCTGTCCAGTAAGTTTTCCAACTGTGAATTGTGAGTCTTCCAACTTTGTTCTTTTTCATGAGTGTTTTGGCTATTCTGGGTACAAATGCTTTTTTTTTTTTTGAGACGGAGTCTCGCTCTGTCACCCAGGCTGGAGTGCAATGGTGTGATCTCGGCTTACTGTAACCACTGCCTCCTGTGTTGAAACGATTCTCCTGCATCAGCCTCCCGAGTAGCTGGGATTACAGGCACATGCCACCACGCCCAGCTCATTTTTATATTTTTAGTAGAGATGGGGTTTCACCATGTTGGCCATGCTGGTCTCGAACTCCTGACCTCAGGTGATCCACCTGCCTTGGCCTCTCAAAGTGCTGGGATTACAGGAGTGAGCTACTGCACCTGGCCAAGTTATACACTTTTAATTTTGAAACAAATTTATTTAAAAAAGTTGTGAGAAAAGAATATTTTGTGATATGTAAAAATTCTATGAAATTCAGATCTCAGGGTTCACACATAAAATTGTATTGGAACACAGCCACACCCACTCATTTACATATAGTCTCTGGCTGCTTTTATGCAACAGCAGAGTTGAATAACAGAAACTGGATGCTCTGCAAATACTAAGATGTTTACCATCTGGCCTTTGCTGAATGTTTGCTTATGCTAAATATGTTTGTGCAGATATGAGAAATGGCTTAGGTACAAGGTTTTTAGAGTAGTGTTATTTTTAACAGTAGGATCAGAAACAACCCAAATGTGCCCCAGAAGAGGACTGGTGAATCAGCAATGCGTCATTTATAAAATGGAATATTACACAGCTATGAAAAGAATGAAGAACTTCCCCAGCCCAGAGGCGCCCAGGGAGATAGGACTCGATACAAGGTGGGAACCTGGATGGGATCCTGGGACAAAACAAGGACATTAGGGAAACAAAGGGAATCTGAAGTACAGACTTTCAATAATAATAATGTATCAATATTGATTAATTGATTATAACAAATGTACCATCCTAATGTAAGGTGCTGCTGGGCGTGGTGGCTCACGTCTGTAATCCCAGCACTTTGGGAGGCTGAGGCGAACGGATCACAAGGTCAGGAGTTCAAGACCAGCCAGGCTAACATAGTGAAACCCCGTCTCTACAAAAATATAAAAATTAGCCGAGCGTGGTGGCGCGTGCCTGTAGTCCCAGCTACTCAGGAGGCTAAGGCAAGAGAATTGCTTGAACCCAGGAGGCAGAGATTGCAGTGAGCCGAGATCACACCATTGCATTCCAGCCTGGGCGACAGAGTGAGACTCCATCTCAAAAAAAAAAAAAAAAAAAAGCTTATTATTAAAAAAATAGGGAAGCTCTTTATGTTCAGATAAGGAAATGACTCCAAGACATACAGTAACCGCAAAAGCAAGATGAAGCTGGCACAGAATGGAAATGATACACACTTTCTGTGTATAAAGATGTGTACTGGGGCTGGAGGGGGAGAATACATTTGCATATTTGCTTGTATTTATACAAAGGAACTTGGAAGGATTCACAAGAAATTCCTATGTAGCCACGTGAGTGAATCACTTATTCAAGACAAATAAAACCCCAAATGTTGGCCCTGAGGTGGAAGTTTTCAGCATTCTTAGCGACTCCTCCCACTCAATGGCCTGCCCAGCCTCCTCAGTGCCCTGTTCCCAAGCCCTTTCCCTGCCTAGTCCCCTTCTTATTCACAGCCCCCAGTGCCTGTCTGGCTCCGGGAATCTGGTGGAGCCACCCAGCCCTCTCAGCTTGCATTAGGGCTCAGATAGCTGAACGATCCAGACACGGGTCACACCCAGGGACACACGGGGCAGTGATCCAAGCCACGCACCAGCAAACATCAAAGCAAACGGCTTCTGACAAAAGCCAGCCCTACTGAACACAGGTGAAGGGAGACAATCTTTGGAGAACAATTTTATTAGCACAGTTTAAGAGCCTTAGAAATGATATAGTAAAACTACTGTAAATCTGTCCTAAAGAAGGAGAGAATATTTGTTGTTGTTGCTGCTGAGACAGTCTCACTCTATTGCCCAGGCTGGACTGCAATGGCGCCATCTCCGCTCACTGCAACCTCTCCCTCCTGATTCAAGCAATTCTCCTGCCTCCTGAATAGCTGGGATTACAGGTGTGCACCACCTTGCCCAGCTAATTTTTGTGTTTTTTGGTAGAGACGGGGTTTCACTATGTTACCCATGCTGGTCTGGAACTCCTGGCCTCAAGTGATCCACCCACCTTGGCCTTCCAAAGTGCTGGGATTACAGGCCAGAGCCACCATGCCCGACCCCAGAAGGAATCTTTTTAAAGGGGAAAAACTCTAGTTTCACAGCGGCATCCTTGCTGACAGTGAAAGGCAGGAAGCTGTCTAGATGTCCAATGGCAGGAGAGTTAGGCCCAGGGAGGGTGGGGTTGCATCTCACATGGGTGAGGGGTCCGGTCAAAGTCACCCCTGGAAATTTCTTCAATTACCCATAAAGTAAGACATTTGGGGTTTAACGTAATAGTCCTTAGCCGTGGTAAGACTTTTTTTTTTGAGACTGGAGTTTCATTCTGTCGCACAGGCTGGAGTGCAATGGCGTGATCTCGGCTCACTGCAACTTCTGCCTCCTGGGTTCAAGCAAGCCTCCTGCCTCAGCCTCCCGAGTAGCTGGGACTACAGGTGCCCACCATCATGCCCGGCTAATTTTTGTAATTTTAGTAGAGACAGAGTTTCACCATGCTGCCCAGGCTGGTCTTGAACTCCTGGCTTCAAGTGATCCTCCTGCCTTGGCCTCCCAAAGTGCCGGGATTATAGGTGTGAGCCACTGTGTACCTGGCTGCTGGTAAGGAATTACTACTGTGTCATACACACAGTAATGTGTCTTTTTTTTTTTTTTTTTTTTTTTTTTGAGACAGAGTCTCGCTCTGTCGCCCAGGCTGGAGTGCAGTGGTGCAATCTCGGCTCACTGCAAGCTCTGCCTCCCGGGGTCCACGCCATTCTCCTGCCTCAGCCTCTCCGAGTAGCTGGGACTACAGGCGCCCGCCACCACGCCTGGCTAATTTTTTGTATTTTTAGTAGAGACGGGGTTTCACCGTGGTCTCGATCTCCTGACCTCATGATCCGCCTGCCTCGGCCTCCCAAAGCGCTGGGATTACAAGCGTGAGCCACCGCGCCCGGCCAGTAATGTGTCTTGTATACACTATGCAAAGTCTAATTTTACAGTTTTTTTCTTTTTTTTGAGACAGGGTCTCACTTTGTTGTCCAGTCTGGAGTGCAGTGGCTCATTCATGGCTCACTGCAGCCTTGACCTCCCAGGCTGAAGCTGTCCTCCCACCTCAGCCTCCTGAGTAGGTGGGACTACAGGTGTCACCACGTCTGGCTAACTTTTGTATTTTTTGTAGAGATGGAGTCTTGCTCTGTTGCCCAGGCTGGTCTTGAACTCCTGGCCTCATGTGATCCTCCTGCCTTGGCCTCCCAAGGTGCTGGGATTGAATCACTGTGCTTGACCCAGTATTTTGTTTTTAAAGATAGGGTCAGCTGTAGTCTCAGCTACTCAGGAGGCCGAGGCAAGAGAATCTCTTGAACCCGGGAGGCAGAGGTTGTAGTGAGCTGAGATCATGCTACTGCACTCCAGCCTGGGTGACAGAGTGAGAATCCATCTCCAAAAAAAAAAAAAAAAAAAAAAAAAAAAAAAAAAGATGTCACCTCTGTCACCCAAGCGGCAGCACAATGGCGTCATCGCAGCTCACTGCAGTCTCGACCTGCTGGGCTGAAGTGATCCTCCTGCCTCTGTCTCTCAAGTGGCTGGGACCTCAAATGCGTGCACCACACCTGGCTCCAACATTTAGAGTGCACGTGTGCTGTTGAGTTTACCGGGGTGTCTATGCAGAGTGTGACACCACTGTACTTATTTCCGGGGGACACTGGCCATCATGAATGGCAACTCTGGAGGCGAGTGGTTGGAGGGCCGGGTGGGTAGTCTTCCTTGCTCCAGGCACTGACGCCTGCTCCCATCTACCAGGGAAGCGCCCCAGCCCTTCCAGCACCAACGCACCAAACAAAAACATCACTATATCAGAACGTGGGAGGTCCCTCAGGATTCCCTGAGGTTCCAGACGCTGGCCAAGTCCGTATTGCCCTCTCCGATGATCCTAGCTGCCGCCGGCATAAACATCCACTTGACGGTGCACGGGTAAAACCATGGTCCTGCTGACGTCTGGTCCCACGTAACGATCTCTCTGCATCAAGACGCCGATTTCTGGCTCATGATTCCTGACCCTTTACAGTGGAAAGTGACCCAGCAAAACAAGCAGGGTGTGTGTAAAACTTGGAGGCGCAAACCCGAGGCAAAGCAAGGTCACCTCTGCACACATAGAGCCCACCTCAGGAGCAGCGCCCAGAAGCCACGGCAAACACGAACAGCCACGACAAACACGAATAGCCACGCCTGAACGTGCCGGTTGCATCTGATTGCGGAGGCTAAGCAGGGTTGGGCCTGGTTAGTACTTGGATGGGAGACCAACTGGGAGTATCAGGTGCTGGAGGCTTTTGGCAAAAAAAAAAAAAAAAAAAAAGACTACATACAAAAATTTTTCCATGTAAAAAAACCTTAAAAAAAGTCAAAACAGCGATGACAAATTGGGGCAAACATTTACAAAATAAATAATACCAGAAGGCTAAGTCCCTTAATATGTAGAGAGTGGTTATGATTGAAAAAGAACTCCATAGCAACACACAGGAATGGACATGGTTGAGTTCACAAAGCAATGTAAACGCATTTTTAAACAGAAGAGAAACTGTGCCATTTGACTCATCACTGAAGAAATGCAATCAAAACCAAGAACTTTCCATCTGATTTAGCAAAGATAAAAATGTTTGCAGACGCTGCACCAGCAGGATGTGGGCAACATCTGCCTGAGGACGGTCACCACAGCACTGACCCGGCAGCAAAGGCCACCTGTGGCCCGGAGCAGCCACTGGGGAGCCCTGAACTGAACTCCAGCGTGCCGCAGTGGCAGGACGCCAGCGTCTTCCCGGAGACGGCTTCACGTCCAGGTGCAGAGGGGTCGATGAGCATTTGTGGGATGGATGGCTACTGCAAACCGTGGGCGGGGGGGCCCTGAGTGATGTCATCTCAGAAACCAACGCATCGGGAGATGCACAGAGTGCTACATAAAGTTGGCCACCGGTTGTGAGAGGAACCAGGTATACGGTACTGTGGGGGTGGGGGTGGCGGAGGAGCCTGGCTCTGCAGGGTGCAGGCCACATGACGTTGCCCTCTGCCTCGTTCAGGGCCTGTAGCATTTCTGAGTGGTTGTGGGCAGCTGTGGGGCCTGTGCCTGTGTGTGTGCCTGGCCCCACCCACCCACCTGCCCCAGCTTGCCTACCTGCCTCACCCACACTGGCCTTCGCGGGCAGGCAGTGTCTGGACCCCAAGCGCCGTAAGGAGGAAAAAGCGTCATTCAATTTCTGGGTTTTGGTAAACTGGCAGAACTGAAAATGGAACTTGACCTCGGCACAGCAGGGGTTTAAGTGAACGCCAGGGAGTTTCCTTCCCGTGGGGACAAAAGTGTCACTGTGACCTGCCTACAGCAGACAAGCAGCAAATCCTCATTTCTGGTGTAAGGACCTTATGAGCCCCAACTCCAGGTGGCCGGACCCTCAGCTACACAGAGATTGTGTTTCCACTGGGGGGCCGAAGCCTGCAGTGGAGTCCTGGGCATCTGCACGTCAGGAAAGGCGCCAGGAGCAAGCAGCCGGCGCTGAAGGCAACACGTGGTGCTCAGCATGGTGAGGCGGGGCTGGGCTGCTCTCCTGCTGTGTGCCACTGCCGCAGGGAGGGCCTGTCCAGCAGCTGCAGCATGGGTGCTGGCAGGGACACATGCCCACGGGGAGCTGACGGCCTGGGAAGGGGTGCGTGGTGACCACAGGAGGCGTGGAGAGGGGGAAGGTGAGTCCAGTGGCTGCTGTCGGAGGGCTGGGGGCCCAGGACAGGGAGGCCCAGTGCTGCCCACCTGTCCTAGCCACACCTCCATGACTACACATATAACAGACGACAAAACGGTCAAACAGACCCAGAAGCCAACCCAGGAGAGAAGGAAGAAACACGCCAGGGTCTAGCTAGAAAAGGTGTTTCCTCCCATTTTATTTCATAATACATTTTCACAGAAACATGATATATTTACAAATATACAGGTAAGAGACTGCTGGTCAGAAATCTTAAAACTTAAAATGTCATCAAAAATTAATTTACAAAAGCCACCAAGGGTCCACGGAGGCGGCCAGGTGGATGGTGTGGCCAGCGTCCGCGTGAGCCTGCCCAGAAGCCCACGCAGCCTCCCGGCTCTGCCTCCGCTGGCCCCGTCTCAGGAGGCGCTGGTTTGCAGGTTTTTGGAAGCTGCAAGCATCGCTCTGACTTTGGCCATGAGATCCTGTGCAGGGCGAGACACAGAGGAGAACCTGTGAAGACCTGGCCAGACAACCCACGCGGTGAAGAAATTCATCAACGAGTTGGTGGTCAAGACCAAAGACGGTGCTAGCACCATGGGGGCGGCGGAGGAGCCTGGCTGTGCAGGGTGCGGGCCACACGGCTTTGCCCTCGTCCTCACCCAGGGCCTGTGGCATTTTGCCCGAGATCCCTGTCCCATGCCGGTGTCGATGACAGGAGGGGCAGGGAATGAAAATTAGCAAAAGAGAAACCACGAGGCCCCTTGATGAAAGGCTGGGAGCGGGAGGGGGGCGTGCCCACTGACCTGAGTGATTTTGCTCTGCACGGAAGAAACGATTGCTGAAGAGATCTGCGCTTCTTTTTCCTGAGAGACTCCCCTAGTGCAGAGAGAGAGAGAGCAGAGCTGACAACCGTGTGAAGACGTTGAGCCAGGACCAGCGAACAGCATCCCCACCTCCGAACCCCAGCTCCAGAACTGAGAAGCGCCCACTGCATCTGCTTCCAGTATCCTTTTTTTTTTTTTTTTTTTCTTCCAGACAAGAGTTTCACTCTGTCACCCAGGCTGGAGTGCAATGGCACGTTCTCAGCTCACTGCAACTTCTGCCTCCCAGATTCAAACAATTCTCCTGCCTCAGCCTCCTGAGTAGCTGGGATTGCAGGCGTATGCCACCATGCCCGGCTAATTTTTGTATTTTTGGTAGAGACGGGGTTTCACCATATTGGTCAGGGTGGTCTCGAACTCCTGATCTCAGGTGATCCACCCGCCTCGGCCTCCCAAAGTGCTGGGATTATAGGTGTGAGCCGCTGCGCCCAGCCCTCCAGTATCCTTCAATAAAAATTGGCATCATAAACATGCTGTGTTATACTCATCTGAAACGTTTACAAATTGCAAATCTAACTCAAAAAGATTTTCATATAAAATTACCTTAAACACAAAGGAAAAAAGAAACAAAGAAAGGAAAGATGCAGAACAGTGCAGCCCTCCCAGAACCACGGCCTTGGCTGTGGGTGCCCTCGGCCCGTGCAGGAGGCGTCTGCGTGCTGGAGCCAACACCCCCTCCCTGCAGCGATGCTCAGCCTCCTGCACTGATGTACATTTTATCATTATTACATTTTCAGAGACAGGGTCTCTCTCTGTCACCCAGGCTGATGTGCAGTGGTGCCGTCATGGCTCACAGCAGCCTCTACCTCCTGGGCTCAAGCAATCCTCTCGCCTTAGCCTCCTGAGTAGCTGGGATTACAGACACGTGCCACCTATTTTTAGTAGAGACAAGGTCCTGCCATGTTGTCCAGACTGGTCTCAAATTCCTGCCCTGGCCTCCCAAAGTGCTGGGATTACAGGCATGAGCCACGGCACCCAGCCTGATTTACATTTTAACTCTAAAGGTGCCACCTCTTAGATTCTAATCCATTTCAAATGAGCCGAGGCCTCTGCCACTAGAATGGAACAGTTGCATGTCACTCCCATGATTGACATTTATGGAAGCAATCAGTTTAAAGGGAGCAGCTGTTCCCAGATGCCGCCCTCTCTGGTCCCTTCAGGGTGTGGGTGCCTGGGCAGTGGAGGGTGTCTGACTTGAAGTCATTATCAACTAGCCCGGGACTGGGATGCCCACGTCTGTGCTGCTGCCCAGGTGTGATGCCTGCTGACAGGTTGGCGTCATTTGGCCCCGGCCGTTGCAGCTTGGGGACCTGCTGACAGTTCCGGGTCTACTGGTCATTGCAGAGTCCAGTGTGCCTGGTGGGCATCAGGCACGTGTGTGACACCTGGGCTGCTTAAAGTGGACTGCTCCACTCCTGGGCTCTGCAGGAGGGTCTCCCCACTACAGGACCTGCTCCTCTGAGTGCTCATGGATTGTGAGAAGCCACATCTAGGGCCACTTCCTTGCTAGAGGGGGTGCGGTTTGGCTTCGTGGCTGGTGCCCCCGGACACAGACAAGGACTGACATAGGCAAGGACTCCGGGAGGAGGGAGAGTCCTGCTGGCCGCCCCTTGCCTTTCCCCGGAGAGCTGCTCGAGGGCAGGGGTTACCTGGAGCGCTCCTGGCTGGAGCCCCGACTCTCCACAGGGGAGACGCTGGCCGAGTGGGCCGAGGGGGCCGCGGGCCGGGGAGCTGCCTGCTTGCTGGGTGACACCGACTGAGACCTGGCCTTGGACTTGGTCCGCGACCGGGACCGCCTCTTCTTCTTCTTCTCGTGGGGACTTCTGAAAGGCAAGTGTTTCTGTGAGAGATGTGCCTTTGGTTTAAAGGCAGAGCACAAAGGGAGAAGCTCGGATCTGAGCCAGTTTTTGGCTAAGAGTTCATCAAGGCACAATTCAGGGACGGAACCACTCCAAACCCATTAATTTCTCTTAGAGCTACTTATTTCATTTAACCAGTAACTGACGACATGGGGAATCGATCCATGGGTTTAACAAAAACCGCCCAGGACACCGAAGACGGCATGGTCTCCCCTGGAAGCAGTTTCGTCCCGTTTAGGATCTCAAGTAAAATACTTGTGGTATTTAAGATGCAACCAGCATTTTATTTACATGTAAAATACCTAAGATAAGCAACCACAGGCAGGTCATAGTGCTTTGCCACTTATGTTTCATCAATAAAAATTTCCAAAAAGATACAGGAAATTTATTAAAGTATCAATACATCAAAGTTTAGCGTTTTTTTTTTTTTTTTTAAAAGACAGGGTCTTGCGCTGCTGTCCAGGCTGGAGTGCAGTGGTGCCATCACAGCTCACTGCAGCCTTCACCTCCTGACCTCAAGCAACCTCCTGCCTCAGCCTCCCAGACAGTTGAGACTAGAGGACGCAGCTTCTAGTGCTGCTTCTTCCTTTTTCTTAAGAGACGGGGTCTCACTCTGTTGTCCAGGCTGGAGTGGTGCTTCTTCCTGACCTGCCAGTTGTCCGCCGCTTGGTGATACCGCTTAGCCTCTGGGCAGTGGAGCCTGCTCTGTGGGCAGCAGCTCAGCTCTGACTGCTGTCCCCTGTCCCCTTGCTTCCCAGAGTCCACGTCACCAAACTGACAATCCCGCACCAGAAATGCTTTCCAGACATTCCGGCCTGCACCTGCCCTTAGACCATCCTTCTCTCCTGCCTGGAGAGGCTGACCCTTCGGCTTCCGCCTGGTCTAGCTCCATTCCACACCTGAGCCATGTGGCTGTCCTGGCCACTCCCCTACAAACACCTAAGAGAGTGAACATGTACTTGGTAAAAGCAGACAGGCCTGAGCCCTTCCCGTGAGGCCCTCCAGGCCTTGAGGTGCCCTACCTGGCATCTTCTTTCAGAATTCATCTGTAACAGACGCTGCAGCCTGTGCTTCTAGCCCTAAGTACAGTGTTTCTTGGAGAGTCTTTGCATGGGTCATTTGCATCACTAATTTCCTTCCTTCCTCCCTTCCTTCCTTCCTTCCTTCCTTCCTTCCTTCCTTCCTTCCCTCCCCTCCCCCTCTCCTCTCCCTCCCCTCCCTCCCCTCCCTTCCTTCCTTCCCTCCCGTCCAGCTTGCTGGTACCTGGACAGGACAGATCCTAGGAGTAGGGCTGCAGGCTCCTCTGCTGCAGAAGCTGCCCTCCCTGGCTCAGCCTCACCCCCGCTATCCAGGTGGACCCAAACTGCTCAATGTGCCAACCTGAAGGGGGAACTGTGGTTCCCTGCTGGTGTCTGACTCTCCTGGGGTTGCTATCTGCACAGCTTGCAAGCGTCTGGCCTCCCTTATGATTCTGCGTGCCACGAAGCCCCTTCCCGGCCTGGCCTCCTCTGCCTTCCAGGAAGACCCCCAGGGCCTGTGCACAGGCCCAGTTACCCCAAGCCTTGCCCCTCATCAGGGCCTCCCAACTTCATGCATTTCTTGTGCCACCCCCCGACATCTGGAACATTCTTGCTTAATGGCTGGGGCTGTGCCCTCTACCCATCTCTAGGACCCCACTAGTGTCTGGCCCTGCAGAACTTAGAGCTGCGGCAGCCAGGGATCACAGCATGCCCTGGTAGGGACAGCCCCAATATGCAGAGGGGCACTGAGCGTTTCTGTCCGGGCTCCCTTGTGTGGTTCTGGGCGTGAGCAGACTGTGTTGGTGCCAATGAAGTGACCTAAAGCAGCGGCGCCAGGCCTGGGGCCCTCCCACCCAGCTCCATTCAAACAAGGTGGGACCTGCCAGAGGCGGTGCTCGCTGGCAGCTTAAATCCAGCTGCCGGAGGGGCTGTCCCTGGTGAGCTGGGCCTGGACAGACGAGCTGGCATCTTCTGGAAGCCTGCCCGACATGCCCAGTGAGGAGAAAATGCTGTAAATGGAGATGCTGCTCTTAGTGTTCAATACACGCACGTGGGGCCTGCACGCAAGAGCCAGTTTTCTAAACTGCAAAATGTTTTGTGAAATTGTTGTCTGTAAACACGTGCCAGGATTTCAAAGGAAGCAGCAAATAAATAAAATATATACCAGCATGTGACATGTGTCCAAAGTGACTTACTCCCCAAATCCAGCTGAGTTTATGTGGCTGCACAATGAACAAAAGGCAGGTTACTAATCCTTAACTGCAAACTGGTTCAATTCTGCTACAATCTGATCTAAGCCCTTGCTGAAGGAACGGAGCAACTCATTCATTTTTTTTGAAGCACCGAGGTGCCACCATCCATTGGGTGAAACGCTGTCCTCGGTGCTGCCGCCGAGCTTGGCAAGTGCGCACACCCTGACACCTGGGCCCTATCCACACAGGGGCGTCCCTTCATTCCAGAAGGTTCCTCAATGCCACTTTGTCTATACCCCTTCTCCACCCTCAGTGTTCCCCACTGCTCTGGTTTCTAGGGCACAGCTTAAAGCTCTATGTAGACGAACCCCACACTATGTCTGTGTCTGTCTGTTGGTTTGGCTTCTTGGTTTTCTGTTGTTTGTTTCTGAGACAGTTTCCCTCTGTTGCCCAAACTGGAGTGCAGGGGCATAATCCCTGCCCACTGTAGCCTTGACCTCCCAGGCTCCAGTGATCCTCTTGCCTCAGCCTCCCAAGTAGCTGGGACGACAAAAGGCAGACACCACCACAAATGGCTTTTTTTTTTTTTTTTTTTAAGTAGAGATGGGGGTCTCTACTACTAAAAAAAAAAAAAAAAAAAGCCTGGAAATCCTGGGCTCAAGCAATCCTCCTGCCTTGGCCTCCCAAAGTGCTGGGATCACAGGTGTGAGCCGCTGTGCCTGGCCTGTGTCTGGCTGCTTTTGCTCAGCAAAGCATGTCTGAGACTCCTCCATGACACGGGGGGATCCTCAATTTGTTCTTTTTACCGATGAATAGTATTACATGACAGGATGCTACCATCATCTGTTGGTTCATTCTCCTGTTAATAGAGATTTGGTTGTTTCCAGTTTTCGGTAATTATGAATCAAAGTGTTTTTGGTTAAATGTTGACTTTATACAGGAGTTCACAGCTAGGAACAGGACAGCTGGTCAGGGAGTAGGTGTATACTTAACTTCACAAGAAACCACAAACGTTTCCAAACCCAGTGTCTGAAAGCGTAGCCGCTGGGCCCGTGCCCTCTCTCCCCAGAGCCCGTCCTGGTTTTCAGGGACGGGCGACCCCCGTCCAGTCCTGTCTCGGTGGTTTCATCAGCATGTCCCTGACTGGTGACTCATGCCATTCCACATCTTTCCATGTGCTTACCCGCTATTTAAGAGATCCTTCTGTGAAATCGGCTGGCGTCATCTGCCCCCTTCTAATTGGGTCCTTTGTCTTTTCGGTACTGACACAGGCTTTTGTCAGAGACACATGCAGCAAAGCCTGCGGCCTGCCTATTCATCTTCTTAACTGTGCCTTTTGAGAGAAGTTTTTAAACTTCAATGAAGTCTAATTGGTTTTTTCCTCTTATCAGAGGGTTTTCTACATCTTAAGGAATCTTTGCCACCCTCAAATTCATGAACATATTCTGTGTTTTCTTCAAAAAGCTTAATGGTTCTAGTTTTTGTTTAGATCTCTGATCCACCCTGAATTAAATTTTGCATATAGTGTGCAGTGCACTTTTTCCCCATTCCGATATTCAGCTGTTCATGCAAGTTTTGTTGGAAAGACTTTCCTGGCTGGGTGCTGTGGCTCACGCCTGCAGTCACAGCATTTTGGGAGGCCAAGGTAGGAGGGCTGCTTGAGCCTAGGAGTTAAACATCAGCCTGGGCAACATAGCGAGACCCCGTCTCTACAAATAATAAAAAAAAATTGGCCGGGCATGGTGGCATGTGCCTGCAGTCCCAGCTGAGGCGGGAGGATTCCTTGAGCCCAGGAGGCTGCAGTCAGCCGGGCTGAGCCGAGATCACACCACTGCTGCACTCCAGCGTGGGCCACGGAGTGAGACCCTGTCTCTTAAAAAAAAAAAAAAAAAAAAAAAGACTTTCCTTTCTCTTTTTCCTCACTGAATCGCTGTGGCGGTGGTGCTCGCCCCCTGCCCTTTGGGTATGGAATTTTTTTTCTGTACTTTCTATTCCATCCCACTGCTCTATTGTATCCTCATGCTAACACCACACTGCCTTGGTTACTGTAGCTTTCTGGTAAGTCTTGAAATCCTGCCCTCTGTCAAGGAGGTTGTTTTGGCTCTCCCAGGTCATCTGCATTTCCACACATGCTTCGGAGTTTGTGTGCCAATTTCTAGAAAAGCCGTGGGAGCTCTGAGTGGGACTGCACTGCATCTTTGCATCAACTTGTGGAGAACAGGAGTCTCAGTAATGCTTAGTTGGCTAATATTTTGTGAAGTATTTTTGCATCTATGTTCTTGAGAGTCCTGGTCTGTGAACATATACACGTGCACACACAGCACTGGTCTGTGAACACACATGCATGCGCACCAGTACTGATCTGTGAACACACATGCACAACAGTACTGATCTGTGAACACATGTGCACACACAGCACCGATCTGTGCACACGTGTGCACACACAGCACTGGTCTGTGAACACACACGTGCACACACAGTACTGATCTGTGAACACATATGTGCGCACACACAGTAATGATCTGTGAACACACACATATGCACACACAGTATCTGTGAACACACACAGGCGCACACACAGTACTGGTCTGTGAACACACAGGGGCGCACACACAGTACTGGTCTGTGAACACACACATGGGCGCACACAGTACTGGTCTGTAAACACACACGGGCGCACACAGTAATGATCTGTGAACACACACATATGCACACACAGTATCTGTGAACACACACGGGCGCACACACAGTACTGGTCTGTGAACACACATGGGTGCACACACAGTACCGGTCTGTGAACACACACATATGCACACACAGTACCGGTCTGTGAACACACACGGGTGCACACAGTACTGGTCTGTGAACACACACGGGCGCACACACAGTACCGGTCTGTAAACACACACGGGCGCACACAGTACTGGTCTGTGAACACACACATACGCACACACAGTACTGATCTGTGAACACACACGGGCGCACACACAGTACTGGTCTGTAAACACACACGGCGGGCGCACACACAGTACCGGTCTGTGAACACACGGGCGCACACAGTACTGGTCTGTGAACACACACGGGCGCACACACAGTACCGGTCTGTGAACACACGGGCGCACACAGTACTGGTCTGTGAACACACGGGCGCACACAGTACTGGTCTGTGAACACACACGGGTGCACACACAGTACCGGTCTGTGAACACACGGGCGCACACAGTACTGGTCTGTGAACACACACGGGCGCACACACAGTACCGGTCTGTGAACACACACGGGCGCATACACAGTACTGATCTGTGAACAGACAAGGGTGCATGTGCACACCCCTTCCCCCAAACACAGAATCCTTATCTGGCTTAGGTATGAGAGTTATGATAGACTCAAGAGATGAGATGGGAAGTGTTCCTTCATCTATTTTTTTTAAAAGAGTATCCCTTCTCTCTTTTTGTTTTTTGAGACGGAGTCTTGCACTGTCGCGGGCTGGGGCGCAATCTCGACTCACTGCAACCTCCGCCTCCCAAGTTCAAGTGATTCTCTTGCCTCAGCCTCCCAAGTAGCTGGGATTACAGACGCACACTACCACACCCGGTTAATTTTTTGTACTTTTAGTAGAGACAGAGTTTCACTATGTTGGCCAGACTGGTCTCGAACTCCTGACCTCGTGATCCACCCACCTCAGCCTCCCGAAGTGCTGGGATTATAGATGTGAACCATCGTGCCCGGCCCCTCCTTTCTTGAATGTTAGAATTCACTGGTGAAGCCATCTGGGCCTGGAGTTTGGTGGAAAAGTTTTGTTTATTTATTTATTTTTGAGATAGAGTCTCACTTTGTCACCCAGGCTGGAATGCAGTGGCGTGATCTTGGCTCACTGCAGCCTCTGCCTCCCAGGTTCAAGCAATTCTCCTGCCTCAGCCTCCCGAGTAGCTGGGATTACGTGACACCACACCTGACTAATTTTTATATTTTTAGTAGAGACGGGGTTTCACCTTGTTGGCCAGGCTGGTCTTGAACTCCTGACCCCAGGTAATCCGCTTGCCTCGGCCTCCCAAAGTGCTGGATTACAGGTATAAGCCACCGCGCCAGGCCAGGTCTTGCTCTTTAATCCACTCTGCAATCACTGCCTTTTAACTAGTCTTTAGTCTTCTTACATTTAATTATTTTACAGATGGTTTACAATCTTGCTTTTTATTTGTCCCATTTGTTCTTTCCCCCACCTGCCCTTTTGTGTTGTTTCATGAATTTAAGAAAGCGTCTAGAATCCTACTTTATATCTTCTGTTGGCTTTTTAGCTACATTTTTGTTTTTAGTGGTTGCTCTAGGGAATTAGGTTACGCATCCTTCAGTTAGCAAAGTCTACCTTGAATTAACATTTCATGTATAAAGAAAGATCTTTACTGCAGCAGTAAACTCCCATTCACTCGCTCAACAAATAGTTGTCCATGTGCCTCGTGCAGTGTTAAGTACTAGAAACTCAATGGGAAAAACTTGTAACTAATTATTCATTGTATTTGCTACACTAAGATAACCGGGACATCTTGTTGAAGTGTGCTACCAGAAGATTTGGTCAACCTTCTTGTGAAAAGCCCTGGATGTGAACTCCTAGGCTCAGGAGATCCACTCAGCCCTTCAAGTAGCTGCGGATGTAGGTGCCTGCCATTGTGCCTGGCTGAAAAACACTTTTATGACATACTCAAAATAACTTTGATGAATGTTGTTTTATATATTTCCACACTGTACCAAATTTTACTCCTAAAAATTCCTCATACATCCACATCTGGATTTTCAAATATTCACTAAAAGGAACCAGAGGTCCTTGAAGAAATGGCAGATTCCAGGGCTGGAGAAGGGAAAACACCCGGCAAACGTGGAACATCTTGTACCAAAAGCAACAACGCAAAGAACTATGGGAGGTGTCAAAAGAACAGAACTGACTTGAAAGGGTTGCCACTGGCCAAACTGGAGACAATGTCACCATCTAATAGAATAATAATAGCAATGGATTACCACACAACAAATCAAACATCAAAACCAAAAATGCTCCTGAGTCCACGGTGAGATTTAAACAAAGGGGCAGGGTCTTCAGCATAAACACAGAAGGAAGAAGACAGGGGGAAAGTCACTATTTTGCAGTCAGCAGTGTAAGAACTGATTCAGGCAGGGGTCACCCAGGGATGCTGAGACAAATGAGAAGACAGCTGCTGGGAGCAGGAGAGCTGCGCTGCTTCAGTGTCACCTCCTGGATTCCTCGCCGGTGGGGAGACGAAGGGGCAGATGCAGCCTTAATCAAGTGGTCAAACTCAGCATCATGAATGACGGGACAAATGGACACTTCTGTCTCCTGATCTGTGATGCAATGGGAAGCTACGCAATGTCGCCTATGCAGCCAAAACATCCGCCCTGAACCCAGCCACGGGGACATAGCAAGACGAAGCCCGACTGTGGGACCATTTATAGTGCAGCTGGCCGGGAATTCTCAACAATGCCAAGGTCATGAAATACACATACGAACGGAGGAGGGAGGGAGGGGAGTGGATGGGATGGGCGGGATGGGAAGGGGTGAGAGAGAGCAATGTGGCAAAATGTCAGCTCTTGTGGAACTGAGCTACAGATTTTATGCATATGGGTGTTTATTGTACACTTCTTTTTGAAAGAGAGGGTTTCACTCTGTTGCCCAGGTAGGGGGTGCAGTGGCTATTCACAGGCACGATCACAGCCCACACTACAGCCGCCGACTCCTGAGCTCAAGTGATCCTCCTATCTTGGCCTCCAAGTGCTGGGATTATAGGTGTGAGCTACTGAGCCTGGCCCCATTGCACTATTTTAAAAACTTTCCTGTAAGTTAAAAAAATTCCAAAGTAAGAAGTCAGTGAAAGAATCAGGCAATAATTAGTTTACAGAAATGACCCTTCAGGGCCAGACACGATGGTTTACGCCAGCACTTTGGGAGGCTGAGGTAGGCAGATTGCTTGAGCTCAGAATTTTGAGACCATCCTGGGCAACATGGCAAAACCCTGTCTCTATTAAAAATACAAAAAATTTAGCTGGGCATGGTTCCATGTGCCTGTGGTCTCAGCTACACCGGAGGCTGAGGTGGGAGATCAGTTGAACCCAGAAGGTTGAGGCTGCAGTGAGCTGAGATCGTGCCACTGCACTCCAGCCTGGGCAATGGGAGTCAGACCCTATCTCAAATAAAAATAAAAAAGAAAAAGAAAAAACAGTCAAATCTGGGTAGTGGGCATTTCCCTGGGTTTGGTCTGGTGCTGTCACAGCATTAAAGTGACAGCAATGTGGTAGCTGAATTACGTGCACTGCGCCGCAGCAAGGAAGTGGACGCCCACTCTGAGACAGGGACACAGCCTGGCTGTAGGATTAATATAATGATTGCTAATAAAACATATTCTGTACCAGGCACGGTACCTCATGCCTGCAATCCCAGTACTTTTGGAGGTTGAGGCAGGTCGATCACTTGAGGCCAGGAGCTTGAGAGCAGCCAGCCAGGCACGGTGGTGAGAGCCTGTGGCCCCAGCAACTCAGGAGGCTGAGGTGGGAGGATGGCTTGAGCCCAGGAGGTAGAAGCTGCAGTGAGCTGTGATTACGCCACTGCACTCCAGCCTGGGAAACAGGGTGAGACCCTGTCTCAAAAAAAACACCCCCCAAAGAAAACAAAACCAAACCCATATTCTGGATTTACAGACTAACTGGGGGCTTGTAATTAAGACTACAGAGTTGACCAGTAATTACACACGTATTCACCTCTATTGAGTTCCTAGTGAATCACAGTTTAACACTCTGCAGAGTTAGGTTTGCAGGTTTAATTCCGTCTGTCTGGGCAGGGCAGCTCAGGGCTCAGCACTGCACTGAGTCTAACCCTTTGCTTCTCTTGTGTGACCTGTTAGCGCTCGGTGAGAATGTCAGCAGGTCACGCGAGTGTGGCGTCTGAGTGTGCTGGCTGCCGTCGGGACGCTGCTACTTCCAGATACAATCACTACCTGCTCCCACGAGGTCTCTCTTAAAGCAAAGGTTAATGTGAAGGCAAAGGAAGGCCTTTTCTGTTGAGACAGAAGGAATTAATTTCCAACCATGCCCTTCACATATACCAAAGGTGATGGTGAATTTCTGATGCGAAATTACTTAAGGGATGGATTCTAACATTGTAATTTTCATCAGATTGTATGAGAGTAGACATGAATGCTCAGTGTAGGATTACTAAGCACAATGTAATTTACAAACAGAGCCAGTTGTACATGAAACATTTGCTGGTATCTATCTGCTTTACGGTTCCTTTGCTAATTTTTCTGTTTTAAGAAAAAATCACATCTTGTCAACGGAGGGAACTGTGGTACTAGGCCAACCGCAGCACGGTCTTCTTGCCCAGGACCTGCTGCGGCTCTCTGCCTAGTGTGTGCCTTGTGGCTAGGCAGTGTGGGTGATGGCTGGGGCCATCTGTTCCAGGAGAAGGAGGGTCCCAGTGTGTTGGTGACCCTGGCAATGTAAGGCTCGTCCTCTGGAAGGCTCTGGGACCCTGAGTGTCCTGACCCCCATGCACTTAGCAGCACCGTGTTAAGAAACTCAAGGCTACGATGTGCAGCGCTCCATCCTTCTCTATGTGACTCCAGACGCAGACACGGTCCACCCACACAGCCAGGAGGCTGCATGAACTCCACGTGGGACACAAAACAAGCTCCCTGTGCTTGGAAAGAGTGGAAATGCACGGCTGCCCCACGCAAGGCACTGGGTGGTGACATCAGTGGGTGAGAACCAGAGGAGGCGCTCGTGAGATGGCACTCCCACAGCCAAGAGGGTAGTGCTCACTGGCAGCACCAATGGAGGTGGCCGTCCACAGCTACTGGAGGCCGGGGCGAGAGGACAGATGGTGGACGTATTTCCTGAAGTGAAAGGTGGAACCTCTACTGAGTGCCAGGCACTGAGTGAGGGGTGAGCCTGTGGCACCCTGGGCGGTCAGAGGCCCTGCCAGGCACCACGGCTGGGGCTTCTACTTGATGAACATGAACGCCAACCTCCCTCCATCTCCTGCTCCAACCAAGACAGGGTCTCCTTAGTGGTCAAGAGGTAAGGGATGGATGCTCCATGCCCTCTAGGCCCCAGCAGGACTCCACGGCCTCTCCTGGGAGCTCCAGCCTGGGCTGTGGTCACAGTCACACAGCACCCAGGCAACCACAGTGACTGTCCTTGAGACCAGGAGGCTTTAGGACCGGAAGCTTGCATTTTCCTTCTGTTTGTGCCTTCCTGTCCTCTCCACCAGCAGGTAGAGGGGCAGCAGCTGCATGTGGACCCAGCCGAGGTACCAGCACAGTGGAAAGCTGGATGCGAAGCCAGGCCGTGCAGAGCCCCGGTGGGTGAGTGACACCTGCCCACCAGACACAGGAGCTCAGTGTGATCAAGTGTCAACAGTGATGGCCACGCCACGGTGGTGGGGACTCAGCACCTCCCTCTGGTCATCCACAGCTCTGCTCACAGATACTCGACCTTCAGATGCCCTTTCCACCCAGGGAAACCTGGCCCGCATCTGGCACCTGCGTGCACACCCAGTGGCCTACCTGGAGCGGGTCCGCTTCCTGCTGGCCCCGGGGCTGCTGCTCACGCGGTAGGCAGTGGGCACACTCCTCTCTTCCCTCCGTCTCTCAGGGGAGTGGGCTCTCCTCCGAGGGGACCGGGAGCGGGACCTGGACAGAGCAGGAGGCAGCGTTCAGCTCTGTGGCCTGGCTGGCGGGACGTGTCACGCTTCCTACTGCCCTGGCAGAGATCAGGCCCCATCTGCAGAGGCTGCTCCTCAGGGTGCCTGTGTAGACCCTGAGGCTTCAGAGAATCCCTGCCAAACTTCACTACTCTGCAGACAACGAACTGAAACCCGAATCCCATCTCAGAGGCAGAGATGGCCTCTCTCCCGTTCCACACACTTATCACACCAAGGATAAACTTTTAACCAATATACAACTGGCGTGGAGGCTGGAGCTGCTTCACATGGTCAATGGCAACCAATTCCCCATGAGCCACGGTCTGAGTATGCAATTCATGACCACCTAAGGCTGGCGCTGCCTCTTCCTTCCTCCTGCGTTTGCCCACTTTATCTCGCTACACATTTCAGCTCACTGATGTTTCCACCAACATGAGGGAAGAAAAGGCGATCAAACTCCAGCGAGTCATGGCTACCTGTCTGAACACCGGCAGTAAGAAACCCAATGGTAATGAAGTGAGAGGCCTACCTGCAAACTTCTCCTGTTCACACTAATCTTACAGCCTCTCAGCACAGATACTCAGAACAGGCTGTGGTGCGCTGGCGTGAAGCCTGAAGCCTTCAATCCAATTCGGAAACGCCAGTCTCAACGACAGCTTCGGCTAACTTAAGTTTATGAGATTACACAGATGCAAAGCCACCCATTAACACTGATTCCTCCTCCTCATGTGCCCGGAAAGGACTCGTTCCTCTCCTGTGGTGCCATAATTCATACGCGGCCACGAGGACCCTGAGACCCGCGCCCCTCTGGGGGTGATGCTCTTTAGTGGAGGCCCCTTAGCGATGAGTTTGGGACCTTCATTTTAGTTCTTTGTTCATTCAGTAAAGCTACTATTTTGGGAAGACCTGCAATGAGCACAAATCTGGAAAAAAAACACCATTTATTTCCATTTTGTTTCCATGACAACTCATTCAAAAACAATATAAAGAGCGGTTTGATTTTGCCATTTGAAAAAGTTCTACATTGAATCATTTTCATGACAATAAACCGCAAATGCCACAGGCTGTGCTTCTGCAGATCAGCTCGGGATCACTCAGCCCTTGGCATCCTGGAGAGCCAGGAGTGGCTGCCCTTTAACTGACAGAATAGTTTTGATTTTTTTTCCAGACCTTTCCTAAGATTTACAGAACAGATGATAAAGGCGAGGTCAGTTAGACACCTTGACGTTTTACCAGGTTTTCCCTCAAAAGAGCTCGCGGAGTCAAATCTGGTGGTGGTCGAGGCTGCCTGATAACTTCCTGGCTCGGCTGCCGCTGTCACTGACGTGCTGCTCTGACAGGGCTCCGCGCGCAGCGTCCCTGGGGAGGCTGTGGCTCTGTGACACGGAGGCACACACTTCACATTCAGAATAAAAGGTGCTGGGCTGGGCGCTACCAGAACTCTGAAAAAAGCTCTGCTTATTCAAAGCTATAGCGGCTAGGGAATGCTTACATGTAGAATTCTACAATAAACTCAATAATCAGGAAAAATAAGTTAGTTTTTAAGGCCTGCAAATTCGTAACTTTGAAATACAATACCATTTTGTCGTGGCTATTAGTAATAGACTTCTTTAAAGGGGAAGTGGCTGTTACCAGTAGATTTTCAAGTTATCTGGGGAAAACGCCCGTCTCAGAACGAGGGGCTACATACCATTAGACAATTCTCTAAGTTTGACTTTAGCTAAAGAAGCTTTAATGCTTTTTATTCTGTTAATTAGGCTTCTCATATTGATACCACAACATAGTGCAAGAAATAGGAATTCCATTTAATAAGCCAATCATCCGCATAATGTGACCAGAGGCCTTCTTAAAGATGAAATGGTCTGAATTAAATACTTTCAAGCATAACGTGACTCGTGGTTTTTTTTTTTTCCTGAAAAAAGCATAATGGTTTGCTTTCAAATAGAAACATAATGAGACTTTTTTCAATGATAAAACTCCAGAAATTTTATCTAAATGACAGTGGTCATATTCATAAATAGCCTCTTTTCTCCAACATTTAACCATTTCATCTACTCCACTTCCTCCATTCACGTCCCTACCCACGGCCTTTCAGTCACGGAATTATCTGTGCAGATGACTCAGCAGCAAGGTCTGGCTCTACCACAGCTGGAACTACCAGCAACTCCCGGGATAATCCCTGCAGATGACTCAGCAGCAAGGTCTGGGCTCTACCAGCAGCTCCTGGGGCTTAATTTTCCTCAAGTTGAAATTGGATCTGATTTCACCTGCAATTCCTCCTTGTGTCCCCAGCCCGGTGACAGCCGCTGCAGCTCCCCTCCTTCCTGGACTGCTCAGTGCAGACACCCTCCGGTCTTATCTGTGTTTGGCTATGATTCACTTTGATTCACTTTGCAAGGGATGGAATGACGGTCCTCACCTTGGCATGATCAAAGGCCGGGCGCGGTGGCTCACGCCTGTAATCCCAGCACTTTGGGAGGCCGAGGCGGGCGGATCACGAGGTCAGGAGATCGAGACCATCCTGGCTAACACAGTGAAACCCCATCTCTACTAGAAATACAAAAAATTAGCCGGGCGAGGTGGTGGGCGCCTGTAGTCCCAGCTACTCCGGAGGCTGAGGTAGGAGAATGGCGTGAACCCCAGGGGGCGGAGCCTGCAGTGAGCCGAGATCGCGCCATTGCACTCCAGCCTGGGCGACTCTGTCTCAAAACAAAAAACAAAAAACAAAAAAACACTACCACTCCGGGAACTGCAAGCATCTGGTTTCCCCCTTTAAGGAGCAGGATTAGGAGATGAGTCATTGCTTTGACTGATTTGCTATGCAGTTTATCGTGGGTAAAAAGGGCAGTGAGGAGCCACAACTTTCAACCTAAAATAGAAACCCAATGTGGCCTGAGTCCCTTCTGAATGCTAAACAAGTCTCCTAAGAAAAGTCTTCCAAATCCCCGGTCTTCACCAACCCCAAGTATTTAGGGAGCTAATTTCTACAAAGAATTATATACATATATACATAAATTTTTTTTTTTTTTGAGATGGAGTCTCGCTCTGTAGCCCAGGCTGGAGTGCAGTGGCGCGATCTCGGCTCACTGCAAGCTCCACCTCCCGGGTTCACGCCATTCTCCTGCCTCAGCCTCCCGAGTAGCTGGGACTACAGGCGCCCGCCACAATGCCTGGCTAATTTTTTGTATTTTTAGTAGAGATGGAGTTTCACCGTGTTAGCCAGATGGTCTCAATCTCCTGACCTCGTGATCTGCCCGCCACGGCCTCCCAAAGTGCTGGGATTACAGGCGTGAGCCACCGCGCCTGGCCAGAAATATATTTTTATCACATAGATCTCTACACTGGAAGATATCTTAAAATGATAACATTCAAAGATCTATCTAGAACTCCCAGAAGCCCAGGCTAACTCTGAAGATGCATTTAGATAACTAAATGAACACAAGAGACTATCTTAGCAAAAGTTTTAAAAATAAACTTAGTTTCAAGCTGATACTTATTAAAATTTAATTTCAGGTTGTAAATGAACTGCATGAGTACTTCTTCATTCCATTAAGATAGAGAACCAGATACGATATCAAAATACAAATGAAAACAGAAAACAAGACAATAAAAGTATTTTACTTTAATCTTTTTTTTTTTTAGACGGAGTCTTGCTCTGTTGCCCAGGCTGGAGTGCCGTGACACGATCTTGGCTCACTGCAACCTCCACCTCCCGGGTTCAAGCAATTCTCCTGCCTCAGCCTCCCGAGTAGCTGGGATTACAGGCACACACCAACACCCCTGGCTAATTTTTGTATTTTTAGTGGAGTTTAAGGCCAGGCTGGCCTTAAACTCCTGACCTCAGGTGATCTACCTGCATCAGCCTCCCAAAAAGCTGGGATTATAGGCGTGAGCCACCACGCCAGCCTCAATGTTGATATAAAAGATACTAAATACTACCTTGCCGTAACTAGTATACTTTTTGAGAAGCAACATAGTGATTTTCCAAAAGTAAAGATTTTTCCATGACTAATTTGCCTTTGGAGATCCAGAGTCACCTATAACTTAGACATACTAAATAAATGGGACTTCAACCACAGGAACAGTATAGCCATTAAATAAATATTCATTGTGCTGTACGAAGGCTTTCTAATCTTAACTTTCTGTATTTTACATAGAATTTTAGTAATATATAAAACAAAATCCATTCCATATAGCATCCTACCACAATTAGAAATATTAACAACTGCGGTATTCTGCTGTGGGCTGGCAGCAGTCATTAAAAATGACCAATTAGGTCTGTTCAGGCCCAGGTGACAAGTCTGATTCATTCTGAGTGGAGGCTGCATTTGTAACAGTTTATTCTATCTGATAACAACAGCATTAACACTTTCAATATTTTGGTTAAAATTTAGTTATCTTTTATACTCCAATAATTCATATTACTGAGGAGATCACCACCCCTCCCATTTCTAACTTGTGTTTTAAAGCCACTTGGATCCCTGGAAATGATTAGTGCTGGCAGAGCTTGGATGGAGGAGGCAGGTTTGCAGCCAGTTTAGAAAAATGCAAAATCCTACTCAATAAAACACGCACTCCCTGTTCCCAGAAGAGCTGAGGCAGAATTCCACGAGAAAAGGTTATGGTGAGAAACCACCAGCTTCTTCTTCTTTTGTTATAAGACTATGTTGATCAGGCTAGATTTGATCTCCTGGGCTGAAGGAATCCTCCTGCTTCTGCCTCCCAAGCATCTGGGGCTTGACTAGCTTGTTTAACTTATGTCCTCGGACTCCAGAGCCCGAGGCGCCACTGGTCTCTGCACCCAGCTATGCCCTTGCAGCACCCACAGTAGAACTTGCTAGACAATCCAACACCTGGAAGGTTTTGTTTTATAATATTCTTATTTTCATTTTATAATAAACTTGCACTTTGCCTTCACGTTTTGTCTTAGTTGCAAAATCAAATGCTTTTTAATCAGTTATTTAACTACAATTAACTAAAAGTATGTAGATACTAGCTCCTCAGCCATGGAGATTAATGAAAAATCGGAGTGTTCTGAAAACACTTTGCTCTGCTGACACTGTAGAGTATTTTAAATGTAGGCCGGACTAAAATTGGTAGCCTGCCATCACGGTAGAAACCATACTCAGATAATTCTCACCTTAATTTTTTCTTTTAACTGAAAGTTACAAACAAATGAGTAGGATTCTGCTTCTTGGACTTGTCAGCAGTGAATATACAAAAATAATATAAAGATATATTTATATATAAAGGAATATGTAACTAAAGCTATTCTAAAGTAAATTATTCAAAAATATGTAACTCTAAATCTATTCTAAAATAAATATTCAAATAATATGTAAAATGATCTTTTCTACTATAGACTAGTCAACAAAAAGGATGTACAACTTAGAAACCTGAAATTCCGAGTGTTAGGTGAAGCCTTTCAGCTCTGAATATACCAATGTGGGAAAAGCTGGGGGCCACGGCATCACCTGTCCTTAGAAGTGAATGGTGGGATACCCGGAAATATCAGACATCACATCCGCTGTGTTTGCAAAAACTCCCCAAATGAAAGCTGAGCTAATTTCTTACGCTAAAGAAACACCGTGAACAGCTCTTACAATGATCGGTCCCTAAGGCTTGGGATTTAGGAAGGAATTACGCTTTCTTTTGAGCCTGTAGAAAAGGAAAATTGGGAAGAATTTTACTGAATGTGGTTACTAGGAGGGCTTGTTTCTGTCTATCTTCAGCTATGGTAATGTCGTAAGAAACATTTTCAAGTGGGAAATTTTTTATTTTAATCTTCATTTAATTGCATTTAGAGGCAGGGTCTCGCTCTGTCACCCCGGCTGGAGTGCAGTGGCGTGATCATAGCTCACTGCAGCCTCAAACTCCTGAGCTCAGCGCAAGCAATCCTTCCACCTCAGACTCTACGCTTGAGCTCAGGAGTTCAAAGCATGCACTGCCACGCCTGGCTAATTTAAAAAAAAATTTTGTAGAGATAGGTTTTCACTATGTTGCCAAAGCTAGTCTTGAACTCCAGGCCTCAAAGTAATCCTCTCATCTTGGCTTCCCAAAGCACTGGAATTTCAGGTGTGAGCCATTGTGCCTGGCCTCAAATGAGAAATTTTTAAAAAGCTTCGATATACAATACAAGTTCCTGGGAGCCTTCAAAAATTGAAGATACGTTAGCAAAACTGTTCATTTGATTAGAAAATAGCAAGGTTTCTTTTTTGCATGTATAAGGGTATGAAGTGATGAAACATTTAAAACACTCGCAAAAATGTAGAGTGAAAGATCAAATTGATTTATCATGGAGTCAAATCCAATTTTACTGCAGAGGAGTGTAAATGCTTGTCAAACTTTAAGTGTTGGCCAGGGTAAAAATAAGGAAAGCAGGCTGGGCACGGTGGCTCACGCCTGTAACCTCAGTACTGTGGGAGGCTGAGGTGGGTGGATCACCTGAGGTCAGGAGTTCGAGGCCAGCCTGGCCAACATGGTGAAACCCCATCTCTACTAAAAAAACAAAATTAGCTGGGCGTGGTGGTGCATGCCTGTAATCTCACCTACTTGGGAGGCTGAGGCAGAAGAATCGCTTGAACCCAGGAGGCAGAGGTTGCAGTGAGCCAAGATTGCGCCATTGCACTCCCGCCTGGGAAACAAGAGCAAAAACTCCGTCTCTAAATAAATAAACGAATAAATAAGTAAAGAAAGCAAGCATATTGTTTTTAGGATATATTCGGAGAAGCAAATGTGTAAAATTATACTTAAAAAGCCCGTAAAGCTCCCAAGGCATCTGTATTTTTCCCACGGAAACATAAGAGCTAACACCAATTCCAGAAGAAAAACTAGATGAGCACAGTCAGTGAGGAGTCAGAGAAACCGAGGAGAGTCAGCCAGTGTTCAGCAGCGAGCCCGAGGTGTAACGGGGTCCTGAAAACAGGGCAAACTGTGCCAACTTCCTGTAGGCCAGCCACTGTTCTGTTTTTAAAAAATGGTTTTCACCAAGATGTAAATTCTGTGACTCTTAAATGTTTTTACATTTTTAATTTCTGTTGCCAGAAATGTTAACCTGCTTTCTGAAAAACTGGCTCCTCATCAAGAACAGCTTTGGTTTAATAGTGACTCCTGGAGGGAGGGTGGAGAGGAAACATGCTCTCCCGCCCTCTTCACACACGCCCACCCGCACCCTCTTCACACACACCCACCCGCGCCGCCCTCTTCACACACGCCCACCAGCACCCTCTTCACACACACCCATCCGCGCCGCCCTCTTCACACACGCCCACCCGCACCCTCTTCACACACACCCACCCGCGCCGCCCTCTTCACACACGCCCACCAGCACCCTCTTCGCACACACTCACCTGCACCACCCTCTTCACACACGCCCACCCGCACCCTCTTCACACACACTCACCTGCGCCACCCTTTTCACACACGCCCACCAGCACCCTCTTCGCACACTCACCTGCACCACCCTCTTCACACACGCCCACCCGCACCCTCTTCACACACACTCACCTGCGCCACCCTTTTCACACACGCCCACCAGCACCCTCTTCGCACACTCACCTGCACCACCCTCTTCACACACGCCCACCAGCACCCTCTTCACACACACTCACCTGCACCACCCTCTTCACACACGCCCACCAGCACCCTCTTCGCACACTTACCTGCACCACCCTCTTCACACACGCCCACCAGCACCCTCTTCGCACACTTACCTGCACCACCCTCTTCACACACGCCCACCAGCACCCTCTTCACACACACTCACCTGCGCCACCCTTTTCACACACGCCCACCAGCACCCTCTTCGCACACACTCACCTGCACCACCCTCTTCACACACGCCCACCCGCGCCCTCTTCACACACACTCACCTGCGCCACCCTCTTCACACACGCCCACCCGCGCCCTCTTCACACACACTCACCTGCACCACCCTCTTCACACACGCCCACCCGCGCCACCCTCTTCACACACGCCCACCCGCACCCTCTTCACACACACTCACCTGCGCTGCCCTCTTCACACACGCCCACCTGTGCCACCCTCTTCACACACGCCCACCCGCGCCACCCTCTTCACACATGCTCACCCGCACCCTCTTCACACACACTCACCTGCGCTGCCCTCTTCACACACGCCCACCTGTGCCACCCTCTTCACACACGCCCACCCGCGCCGCCCTCTTCACACACACCCACCAGCACCCTCTTCACACATGCTCACCTGTGCCACCCTCTTCACACACACCCACCCGCGCCACCCTCTTCACACATGCTCACCCGCACCCTCTTCACACACACTCACCTGCGCTGCCCTCTTCACACACGCCCACCTGTGCCACCCTCTTCACACACGCCCACCTGCGCCGCCCTCTTCACACACACCCACCAGCACCCTCTTCACACATGCTCACCTGTGCCACCCTCTTCACACACGCCCACCCGCACCCTCTTCACACACGCTCACCTGTGCTGTCCTCTTCACACACACTCATCTGCGCCACCCTCTTCACACACACTCACCGGTGCTGCATCTCTGCACACACGCTCACCGGTGCTGCATCTCTGCACACACGCTCACCGGTGCCACATGAAGTGTGTGCAGAATGCAGCACCGGTGAGTGTATGTGCAGAGTGTGGCGCCGGTGAGTGCCTGTGCAGTGTGGTGCAGAGTGCGGCACCAGTGAGTGCATGTGCAGAGCAGAGAATCCAAACCCAGGACCAGTGCTAAAGAGTTCTCCTGTCTTGCAACTTTACACATTTGAGAGAAATTAGCATGGGAAACTTTACTTATACAAATAAAACAGAAGACCCCCCAGCACACCACCCTGTGAATCTTTCACACAATCAGCAAATGTGGTAGGCTCGCTTCCAGGACCCATTAGAATTTAAACAAACCAATTCTTAAAAACCCGGCAGTAGTTTACGAGCTTTGAAAAGTTAAAGCAAAGGTATTTTGTCACATTTAGGAACACACAGCAATTGGAAGGAGGTAAAAGAAACCACGGTCTAGGGTAAGGTCTGTTTTGGTAAAGCTATAAAAATGTATATATACACAGAAAATATCAAACTAAGCAGAGTTATTAACTTCATTGATGATAAAATATACTTCAATATTCCACATAAACTGCTTGTTATTTTAAGAGGATCAAACTTGTACTCCAGAATTGGTACTAATTTTATTAACAAGCTATGTTTCTCTGCTAAAATCACCTTACATCTAGTTTCTGATAAAATTAGCACATATTTAAAGATAGTGCAACAATTTAAGTCCAATGGAGCAGAATTTAAGCTCTGCACAAAGTATAATAAAAGGAAAAAACATAATAAGAAGGCCAAAACAGACAGGAGTATGTAGTAACTTTTTAGGGGTTTGAATGACCTCACTATTCATCCAGCTGGAGATATTTTGGAACCTTGTTAATGGATTGGAATATTTCTGGCACATATTCTGACAACAATAAAAGTTGAATTGAATGCAAAAAAAAAAAAAAAAAAGAAAAGTTAGGTAGAGGCCTGCGCGGTGGCTCAGGCCCGTAATCCCAGCACTCTGGGAGGCCGAGGTGGGTGGATTGCCTGAGGTCAGGAGTTTAAGACCAGCCTGGCCAACACGGTGAAACCCCGTCTCTACTAAAAACACAAAAATTAGCCTGGCATGGTGGTGGGTGCCTGTAATTCCAGCTACTCAGGAGGCTGAGGCAAGAAAATCACTTGAACCTGGGAGGTGGAGGTTGCAGTGAGCCAAGATCACACCACTGCACTCTAGCCTGGGCAACAACAACAAAACTTTGTCTCAAAAAAAAAAAAAAAAAAAAAGTTAAGTATAAAACAAATATCTGAAAAAGATCTTACTTGGACTTGCAAGGCACACATTCACATGCATACACGCATCTGCTTAATGAAAGCGGCACTGATTTTAAACGTTCTACCTAGCTCTACTGGGTGTCCTGTGAAGGACACAGAAGTCATGAGGGCACCAGAGGTGCTGCCCCTTTCACACCCACCTCGACCGCCGCACTGTCCGATAGGCACTGGGAAGAGAATGCTTTGCTTTTGAGTGTGATCTAGACCTGGACTTGGATGACGAATGGTACTTGGGAGAACGCGATCTTGTTCGAGATCTCTTTTTGTGCTTTTTCTTTTTCTTTTCTTTCTCTTCTTCTCTTGGTGGATCTTTGCTTTTGCTCGAAGGCCTATCGGGTGGTTTAACTTCTAAAGTAGGCAGAGGTCTGCCTCCAGTCAGTAGAGGGCAGGGCGTAGTGCTGGATTCCTAAGAATAAAAGGAAAATCTGGGTGTTAACAGGGAAAACAGAACATTGAAGATGTATATTTATAAAATTTCAACTTTGGGCCCCTCATACCAACAAACACAGCAACCATCTCTTAGAAAGTCTCCTTCTGTGGCTATCCAGAGTGACCTCGTCACCTCCCAGATGCAAAAGGAGAAAGTGAACCCTCTGGTTCCCGAGCCTTTCCACAGGCAGCACTCCCTTCCCAGCCCCCAGGCTGTGGACAGCCGGAGCCAACAAGAGGAGCACAGTATTCGAGTATTAGAGATGCTATGCTGGAAAAAAATACATTCCTTTTTAGTTCAACCATTGTGGAAGTCAGTGTGGCGATTCCTCAGGGATCTAGAACTAGAAATACCATTTGACCCAGCCATCCCATTACTGGGTATATATACCCAAAGGATTATAAATCATGCTGCTATAAAGACACATGCACATGTATGTTTATTGTGGCACTATTCACAATAGCAAAGACTTGGAACCAACCCAAATGTCCAACAATGATAGACTGGATTAAGAAAATGTGGCACATATACACCATGGAATACTATACAGCCATAAAAAATGATGAGTTCATGTCCTTTGTAGGGACATGGATGAAGCTGGATACCATCATTCTCAGCAAACTATCTCAAGGACAAAAAACCAAACACCGCATCTTCTCACTCATAGGTGGGAATTGAACAATGAGAACACATGGACACAGGAAGGGGAACATCAGACACCGGGGACTGTTGTGGGTTGGGGGGAGGGATAGCATTAGGAGATATACCTAATGTTAAATGACGAGTTAATGGGTGCAGCACACCAACATGGCACATGGATACATATGTAACTAACTTGCACGTTGTGCACATGTACCCTAAAACTTAAAGTATAATTAAAAAAAAATAGTTCTTAAGGAAAAAAAATAGTTTTAACTACCAGAGGAGAGATTCCTCAAACCTCCAATATTAGGTTTTTAAATGAACATCTGCACTACTCTGACAATAATTTTTAAAGAAGGTCTAGGTTCCCCTTTGATGTTTTAAAACCTCTCTGTCTGAGTGTCACATACATACAGAAGAGCATATGAATCTTCAATGCATCCTGACACATTTCCACCACAGCTCATCGGAACCAGATCAGGAGACAGCACCCTTCAACAGCATAGGCCTGCAGGCTGCCCCCCTTTCCCCAGAAAGCTCACTCTCTCCTCACTTTAAGTGAATTTTAAACTACAGCCATTAAACATTTCACACCTTTAGACACAGTGAAAAATCTGCAATTTATCCTTTGTGCCTTGAAGAAATTCAGGTTAGGTGCTGGGGTGGGGGACCCAGTCTCCCAGGCTGCCCCCAGCTGCTCCCCGGGGAGAGAGCTCCAGCCCAGCCCGTGGCACAGCGTGTGCAGGACGGCATCTGTGAAGGGCAAAGTGCTAAGGGGGCTTCCCTCCCTCCTTTCCTCTCCTTAGGTCCGCTGTGGCAAGGCCAGCTGGCTGCGGGAAAACACTGCAGAAATGATTCCTCTACAGTTATGCTTCTTACTTTGGCTTTGAGATCAAAAGCAATTCAGCAGAGCCCTGGTGGGGCAGGCCCCAATTTAAGATGAGATTCCACTTGGGCTGGCTGCTTTATGATGGCACCGTGATTTCATAGCCCTCTGTTCAGCCTCCTTGCTGTTTCCGTTTACACCGTGCTCTCTAACGCCCCTCCCTGGTTGTGGGCGTGCTGCGGGCAGGAGGGCAGGGATGAATTCCTCCTCGGGATCTGATGGCCGCTACCAAGTTCATCTTTAAGGCTCTGCCTAAATTATCTCCAGGGATATTTTGGCAAAAAAATCCATTTTACTGTGGGACAGTTCTTATCAAAAAGGTCTTTCTCATTTAAAATTCTGTAAGTCTAACAATATTTTTCAGGTCAAACTTTTAAATATTTTTTTGTTCTTTTTGTTTGTTTGTTTGTTTTGAGGCAGTCTTGCTCTGTCGCGGGGTGGAGCGCAGTGGCGTGATCTCAGCTCACCACAACCTCTGCCTCCTGGCCTCAAGTGATTCTTGTGCCTCAGCCTCCAGAGTAGCTGGGATTACAGGCATGTGCCATCATGCCCAGCCAATTTTTTTTTTTTTTTTTTTTTGTATTTTTAGTAGAGAAAGGGTTTTGCTATTTTGGCCAGGCTGGTCTCAAACTCCTGGCCTCAAGTGATCTGCACGCCTCAGCCTCCCCAAGTGCTGAAATTACAGGCGTGAACTACCGCGCCCAGCTAAAATATTTTATTGCTTACATAATTCTAACACACAAACGTCCAATGACAAACCAAGCTCTATATCTAAGAATACCTCCACTCTGGCATTAGTCAGGATTTGCCCACAAGCAATGCTAAATGATCCTTTAAATTAAAAATACAATAAATAAAAAGGTAGTAAGCTTTACAACTTCAGAGGCTCAACATCCTAGCTATGGCCTCTCCCATATACACCGAAAGGGAGAGGGCTTCCATTCTGCAAAGAGCAAAGAACACAGGTTTGTGAGCTGAGGACATCCTCTGAGGCGAGCCCTGGGTGGACACCAGATAAATCAGCTGATGCACTAAAAAAATCCCAATATCCACGGCCTCTACATCAGGAGTACACGCTGCGCAGAAAGCAAGCTGGCCCCGGGGATGAAACAAAAAATCCCAATATCCATGGCCTCTAAATTAGGAGTACACGCTGTGCAGAAAGCAAGCCAGCCCCCCAATATCCATGGCCTCTACATCAGGAGCACACGCTACACAGAAAGCAAGCCGGCCCTGGGGATGAAAGACGCCACTGGGAACCTCAGCACAGGTGCCTGTGAGTGTTCGGGGAAGTCAGAGCTGCTGCAGGTCCTTTCAACAAGGCCCGGGATTTCCCCAGGAAAACAAAGAGAAAGCTGAAGAGAAGGAGAGCCGAGACACATACTCCACCCTCGAGTAAGGAGTTTGTTCTGTGACGAGAAGGAAGAGAAACATGTCTTTGCTGTCTTTTTCTGGTGAAGAACTCTCCTCATTTACTCTCTCCACGCTCACAAAATCACTGCACTAATTTGGTGTGTGATTGATAACGCGCTGCGTTAAAACAGAGGGGAGATGGAAAAACATGGTCCCTGGCAAACGTCTGTGAAAGACAAAACCAAACGGGCGCGAGACGCCATCTGAGGCACAGTCAAGACAAACAGGAGTGCGAGGAGTCAACTCTCCAGCTGGGTTTCTATTCATATTTCTAAAGCCAACTTAATGATTTGAGCCTCTTAACTTTTCTTTTTGCCTTTACCCTAACGCCTGTCATTAATAATACTTACCTCACCACTGCGGTTCAAGACCAGGGCTCCATCCTGAAGCGACGGGACAGTCTGAATCAACACTTTCAAATGTCACTTGTAATCAAGTCCAGTCTATTTATTCCAACAACATGATCATCCTTCACCATGAAGGTGAAAACTGGAGCTGCTGTGACCTCTGCCAGGCTGAATTAAGATGGTTCATTATGTTGACATTACTGCTTTCTTCAGCTTCAAGTGCTAAAAGTGCACAAGGACTGATGCCAAACACAGCTTCCCAGAAACCACAGCTGCCTTTGAGATGAATTTTAATATTCCAGCAAAAATGATCAAAACTGAAGTCACGTTTGGGTGTAGGGGGCAGACATACATTGGTTTAGGTAGAATCTGGGACAAAGCAAGTAACTTCTGAAAAACGGTCATTTATGAGCACTAAAAGCTTACTGCCTGCCACTTCTGTAACACTGGAAAATAACACTGATTAGTCCCCCTTTATCACAATGAAGTATTTGGCAACAAAATTAGCACACGAACTAGCAACTATTATTTCCTACTGTGCCAAAACAAATTGCTCAAAAGCAGACCGACTTTGTATCTGATTGTATTTGAAAATAAAAGAAATCTTATTTGTGAAGGGCACTACATTAACTATGAAATGGGCCAATCCCACGGATGGATGACCAACACTGCAGCGTCGCTCTCCACCCTTCACCCAGCCCCACTGCCCTACCACGTCCTGCCCAGGTGCGTCCTCCCACCCCTGCCCCCAGCCCCACAGCCCCCCAGCCACACTGTTTCAGTGGAAATGCGGCTCTCATCCTGTCGGTCTCTCGTGCTCACTTATTCTGGCATCCCAGGCTCTCCACAACTGGCCTCCCATTGTCATTCCCGTTCTGCCTGAGAACGCATCTTCCCGAGTGGGGCCACCTGTCCTTTATCACTTGTGGGTCTTTGGCCCTCATGGGCCCTCACTATTGTGGTAAGCTCCTCAAGGCCTCGCCTGAGCCCCAGGTCCCGGCGCCGCCACTCTCCTCCTGGCTGTGCTGTCCTGATGGAAATGCCCATGTGTGAACAGCAACAGCTTAAATGCAGTCACGGTCACTGGTTAACAAGCAAGCTTCTAATGCATATCCCAAAGCACCTCACCACCTAGCACGCAGCAGAGATTCAGCAAACACAGGCGGGTTTCGGTTCCTAGTTCCTTTTCAAACTCTTACTGGAATCGTAAACTTGGCAGGATCAGTAACTTGAAAACATTTGTGGGCTGGGTGCAGCGGCTCATGCCTGTCATCCTAGCATCTTGAGAGGCCAAGGCGGGAGAACTGCTTGAGGCCGGGAGTTCAAGACCAGTCTGGGCAATATAGCAAAATCCCGTCTCTACCAAAAATACAAAAAAATTTAGCTGGGCATGGTGGCAAGTGCATGTAAGTCCTAGCTACTCTGGAGGCTGAGGTAGGAGGACTGCTTCAGGCTGGGAGGTCAAGGCTGCAGTGAGCTGTGATGGTACCACTGCATTCCAGCTTGGGCGACAGAGTGAGACTCTCTCAAAAAAGAAAAAGAAAAAAATTTGTGGAATCTAAGAAATCACCCTGCAGTCTGTTGCTACTATGTAAATGACTGCATGAAAAAAGGGGTTCAATGAAGACTTCTGCCTTCTCTTCATCCTGGATTAAGAACACACACTAGGAATGAAGAGAGAATGTATGTGATACGGGCAGGAGGCAGGGAAATACTGGCGAGGGCTTCACACTCAAGCCTGGACCCGTTGCCCAAAGTGACAACTATCCCTGTTTTCCCACCTGAATGTTGCCTTTTGGCCTGCTCTGCCCCCTATCCTGTGCCCGTAAGAACCCCAGACTCCAGACTCAGGGGACACACACAGAAGAGCAAGCATCTGAGCGAAGAGAGGAGAGGACGCAGCTGGATGTTGGAGAGGAATTTGGCTGAGGGATGGCCACACTCCAGGGGAAAATTATCTTACTGCTGTACCCCCTTTTCAGCTTCCCTTTCTGCTGAGAGCCACTTCCACAGCTCAATAAAGTCCTCCACATTCACCACCCTTTAATTCGTTCGTGTGACCTGATTCTTGCTGGATGCTGGACAAGAACTCAGGTACCAAGAGGGCAGGGTGTAATGGCTGTCACCCTGACCCTCCACTGAGCTGATTAACACTCAACACTGATTGTAACAGGCTTTCTGGGGCTCCAGGGGTCACAGACACCCGCTCCCAGATGGCAGAGCTAAAAGAGCATTGTGATATGCTTGGAGGCTGCCGTGAGGCCAGCGCAGAGCCTGCTCCCACCAGAGAGGAGCGTTCCTTTGCTCCGGTTCCCGCACCTGTCCGTTCATGTGGTCCCTCCCGTAAGGGATTGAGTGGCGGCGAGTAAACAAGCCACCCCCTTTGCCAGTCCTGAGAAGGGGTCAAGGAACTCTCCAGTCTCATATGCAGGTTTATATGCACGATTTTTGCATATGCTTTTATATATTTTATACGCCACTTGAAAAATTTAGAGTACTGCCAATATCTTTCCATGCCAATAGGCACACTTTAGGACATCATTTACAACTGTACTTGAATATGTAAAATCACCTCTCCTAACCGTCAACGGGACTGAACAGGAACATGGACGCAGAAAGATCGAGTACAAATGGGAATTCAGCACGTTGTAAAGAAGGCTGTGGGTCACTGGGGAAAAGATGTATGACTTAGTTAATGTGTTGCATCTATAGCGACATGCTCCTCAAACTGAAATAAATTCCAAGTGTGCAGGTCAGAAGCGTACCAGGGGAAAAAACGTTTGTGACACTGATGACAAACAGCTAACATGATGCAGCATAAGACGAAAGGGCCCTTCCCGGGCCCAGAAGAAACACGGGCCCAGGCTAAGGGAAAGCCAGTTCAAAAGGCAGCAGACAATGCCAAGAAACATTAGCAAAGTGGCCGGGCACAGTGGCTCAGGCTTGTAATCCCAGCACTTTGAGATGCTGAGGCGGGCGGATCATGAGGTCAAGAGATCGAGACCATGCTGGCCAACATGGTGAAACCCTGTCTCTACTACAAATATAAAAATTAGCTGGGCGTGGTGGCGCCCACCTATAGTCCCAGCTACTTGGGAGGCTGAGGCAGGAGAATCACTTGAACCCGGGAGGCGGAGGTTGCAGTGAGCCGATTGAGCCGAGTAGCACCACTGCATTCCAGCCTGGAGACAGAGCGAGACTCCGTCTCAAAAAAAAGAAACATTAGCAAAGCGACTCAGTATTACTTATCATTAAATACGTAAGTTAAAGCAGATGCTGCTTTCCCACCGAAAGGCTGATGGTAACCAATGCCGAGAGGGGCATGAAGAAATAGTTCTCACACCCTACGGGGGCAAATAAAACTGCCACGATCCCTTCAGAGGTCAGCTGAGCAGTATCTCAAATTAAAAAAGGAATTCCATGGTGAGGATTTCCGCCATGGGTGCACTCACTGGAGTACACAAGATACAGGACACAGATTGGGTGAAAGCGGCATCATTCACAGACAGACCCGAGACACAGCTCACATTTCCTACAGCAGGGGAGGGGCACACACAGAGGGGGTGATTTACAGGTAAACTACTTACAGTCATTCAGTCAATAAATATCTATCGAGTGCCTGTAACACACCAAACACTACTGTAAGCACTGATAACAGAAGGATCTCTACTGTAAGTGAAAAAAGATGTCAGAAAAATATGTAGGGTATGATCCCCTGTGAGGTTTTACATCTCTACATACATGAATTGAATTGAGTTTTTCCCCTCAAGGATGCACAGGAAACAAACGGGGTAGATGCACACGACCGAGCATCATTCAACCGTAAAAAGGAAGGGGGTCCAATGCGGCTGCCGCATGGCTGGACCCGGAGGACACCACGCTAGGCGAAGTCAGCAGGGCACAGAAGCACAGATACCACAGAATCCCACTCACACGCGGTCCCCAGGAGTCCCGTTCACAGAGGCTGCAAGCAGGTGGGTGCCAGGGCTGGGGGAGGGGAGAGCGGGGAGTTACTATTTAATGGCTATAGAGTTTTGGTTTTAGAAGACGGACATTCTGGGAATGGTTGGGTGGTAATGGTTGCACAGTGTGAATATACTTAATGCCAGCATAAACTGCAGTTAAAAAAGGTAAAATGGTAACCTTTATGTTAAAAACTCAAACTCTACAGAAGGGAGAGAATTGAGAGGAATTTTAAAAAGTGCCATTTCCACAGGAATTAAAAAAAATACATAAGAAGGAAAGGACCTTTCCTCTGTTTTATACCTTTCTCTAGCATTTGAACTTTAAAAATCATATGTATACATCAGTTTTATAAAAAGTAAAGACAGAGAAGTGACCGTCCTTCAGGCACATAAGATGCACTGTGGCTGTTTTCAGTTAACTTTAAGGTGACAGTAAAATTCCTGCCATGTTACGCCAGGCCTTGTATAAGGGAGTGTCCTCATGCCACCCTGCAGAGCAGGCCGGAGCTAGCCATGGCCCCGACAGACCTGGGGGTGCCAAGAGCCTCCTGGTGCCGACGCGCCCTCAGCCACGCAGGCTTCCTCACCCAGGGCGTGTGGTGGTCAAACGTGGTCTTGTCTCAAGTCCTCCTGGATTCCGAGAATTTTACAACTACATAGCTGGGTCAAATGTCTCAACATCAGTGAGTAAAGTAGGTGCTAGAATACTTAGCAAAGTCAAGGGTAACCTGTCCCAGAAGTTGTTTTAGGCTAAAAATATTTTCGAGTTTGAATTTTATTTATGGCAATTGCCAATTTAATTACAAGTATTTTTGTTTCAGAAGCAATTAAAGACATTTATCATCATCTGCTACAACCATTACATTTTTGTTGAAATGGCTTGGTAGCTGTAATCTGCATATACACACAGACATATACGCAGGGAGAGCATCCTAGTGATTTAAACACTCATTTCTATGTTCTACAGATTCAAAAACCAATGCTTGCAAACAGGAGAGGTAAGAGAAGGTACATATAAAAATAAATAGGACAGATTGAGACCATCTTGGCTAACATGATGAAACCCCGTCTCTACTAAAAATACAAAAAAAATTAGCCGGGTGTGGTGGCGGGAGCCTGTAGTCCCAGCTACTCGGAAGGCTGAGGCAGGAGAATGGCGTGAACCCAGGAGGTGGAGGTTGCAGTGTGCCAAGACTGCGCCACTGCACTCCAGCCTGGGCGGCAGAGTGAGATTCCATCTCAAAAAACAAATAAATAAATAAATAAAATCAAAAAAATAAATAGGACAAAGGCCTAAGCTGTAACATATCTTGTGTTTATAAGGAAATAATTCTGGTTGCTGCGATGCAGAATTACAGCAGATTGGGAAAAACTGGGCTAGTGATAAATTATACTTGTGACTGAGTTTCACTGGAAATTTTATTACAACATACACATACAGTCATGTAATATAACTGGTTAAAGTATTCTTGTGAATGTCTTTCAATTAACCCCTTTACCCACTGCACAAATGATATCAAAACATGATAACCTGTACGCCACTGTAACAAGTCCCTTACTTTCTTAAATTCCCTTCCCTCCTTGCTACATGCATATTTTCATGGCTGTAACCACAGAAGTGGATATATTTTATACTGTGCTTCTCCTGCTTATTACATCAGAAGCATTTTCTGTGTGGCTACAAGCGTCCTCATGATCATTTTTGTTGTTGTGTATTTCATCCCCTTATTGCTGCAGAGTATCCTTTTTTTTTTGAGGAGTCTCGCTCTGTCGCCCAGGCTGGAGTACAGTGGCGCAGTCTTGGCTCACTGCAACCTCTGCCTGCCAGGTTCAAGAGATTCTCCTGCCTCAGCCTCCTGAGTAGCTGGGATTACAGGCATGCGCCACCACGCTCGGCTAATTTTTTGTATTTTTAGTAGAGACGAGGTTTCACCATGTTGGCCAGACTGATCTCGAACTCCTGGCCTCAACTGATCCACCCGCCTTGGCCTCCCAAAGTGTTCGGATTATAGGCATGAGCCACCACGCCCAGCCAAGAAATCCTATTAAAGCTAAGGAATGACCACAGATCCTTCTGCCATAACTGGCTGAAGTGAGGAGCCAGGAGGCAGTCCTGACTCTTGAGAGCTGTGGAAAGGCTGTGAAATGGTGTCCTGGGGGGCTGCTGGGGGTTCCCACCTTCCCTGAAAATGTTCATTTCTGGGACTGGCATGTCAAATGGCTCAGAGGACTGGGCACCACCGACCCGTGGAGCTGAGGCTACAGCGGGTGGCCGGGGCACTCAGGAATCAGGGCAGGAGCCCATCCTGTGGCACTGAGGGACTCGACAGGGTCTCACACAAACTCATCTCCTCTGCTCTTCTTATCTAATTCTCCCCTCCTTGCTCATCAGGTATTATTTCTGAGGCCTCCTGCCAGATGTGAGAGGATTTCAGACTGGATTTCAGACTGACTCCCAAAACAAGAAAGCTGATTCAGCCTTCAGCATCATTTGAAAAGTCTGAGCTTAGAATGTTGTTTTCCACAGAAAAATAAGCGAAGTGACTTCAAGCAGAAAATCGGTTTTGAATAATGGCCCTGGACTCTTAGAAATGTCAATATAATTAAAGTGAAGGGCTCATTCTATACTACGGGAAAAAAAGAACTACAAAAGACATGTGGGGCCACTTGGAGCAATGTGGCTGCAGCCTGCAGAGGAAGTGATGTACCATCAGTGGACAATCTGCATGCAGCGCTGTGTTTCCTAGGAGAAGGCCCTTCATGGGAAATGCAGCTGCAGTATTCATGGCAGAGCGGTCACCACATCTGCAACGACTCTGAGAGGGCGAGCACGCGTGGGTCAATGTGCGCACATACAGATGAGTGAGCACGCGCATGCAATCGCCTGGGGTGCTGGGGGCATCTTACCATTCTTTCCAATTTTTTGAAGGTTTGAAACTTTTCAAAAAGTAAAATTCCCGGAGTTACCACCTTTTTTACTCTTTCCAACTTTTATTTATTTCATCGCCCAGCAGTGAGCATAGTAGCTAATAGGGAGGTTTTTGATCTTCACCCTCCTCCCTCCCTCCCTCTACCCTCAATGAAGCCCTCGTGTCTGCTGTTCTCTTCTCTGTGTCCATGTGCACTCAATGTTTAGCTCCCACTTATAAGCGAGAACATGTGGTGTCTGATTTTCTGTTCCTGTGTTCATTCATTCTTTTAGAGAGAGATTAGGTTGAGAAAGATTTTATAAAATGATTTTTAAGTGCTCTTGAAATAACATAAAACCACAACTTTTTAGCTATTGTCTAATTGTAGATGTAAACCCATTCTAATATTATAGTTCAAATGTTAAGTCAGCTTTTAATTCACCTACAATTATAGGACTAGCTACTAAAATGCCCAGTTTTGCCATAGTTTATTGCTACAAATACAATCTTCCTTTAATCCTCAAAGGATGTGTCCTACTCTATTATTTTTCTTACTTTAAAAGAGTTATGGCTCCAAAATGCACCTAAACTCTCCAAAGAATTTCTGGATATTCTTGTAGTTTAAATACAAAATAAAATTCAGAGACAGAACTACTATAAAGAATCTAAAATTAAACTTAAAAGATTCTAAATTGATGTGACAAAAAAAAAAAGCCGAGTTTTTGCTGAATATGATTAATTGCTGTACTGTTGCTGCTGAAGGCATCAGTATTTCCTGAAGGCCTCTGGTCTTGGACGTCGATGTGAGCAATCCCCTTGGCACAGGAGCCTGTGTCTACTGAAGGCCTCTGGTCTCGGATGCCCACGTGAGCAATCCCCTTGGCACAGGAGCCTGTGTCTACTGAAGGCCTCTGGTCTCGGATGCCCACGTGAGCACTCCCCTTGGCACAGGAGCCCGTGTCTACTGAAGGCCTCTGGTCTCGGATGCCCATGTGAGCAATCCCCTTGGCACAGGAGCCCGTGTCTACTGAAGGCCTCTGGTCTCGGATGCCCACGTGAGCAATCCCCTTGGCACAGGAGCCTGTGTCTGCTGAAGGCCTCTGGTCTCGGATGCCCATGTGAGCAATCCCCTTGGCACAGGAGCCCGTGTCTACTGAAGGCCTCTGGTCCGAGGCACTGTTCTGAGCACCCCCACTTGGCAAGGAGACTTGTAAGGCAGCCACGTGATGACTCCCATGTAAGGGCATATTCCTGCTCACACCACTGAGGAAGGAGCCACATACTCGCGGAGTCTGTTCTCTTAACTCCCTCTTCCTTTTTCTCTTTAATTCAAGTGCTGACATTGATACAGACCGTGGCAAAAGGATTTCTGCCCTACGTGTGAGCGCAATACTGGTGCTGCTGTGGAGGGGGGGGCTACAGTGAAGCGCGTCCACCACATTTCCCCAGCAGGACCCATGGGAGGCATTCCCTAAGCCCTCCTGCCAGCCCCATAAGGGCAGCCGTGAAGCAGAGGCTCCCCTGAAATCGCAGGCAGTATTTGCTGTTGACATGCATGTGCACTTATGGGGGAAACTGTTGTCAAATTCTTAGATTCACAGCTATAAAGTAAAAGTCAGTCAACCCACGTAGGAAGGAAGAGCTGGGAGCTCATATCCCTCACTCACGCCAGAGACTAGGGCAGCTGGAGGGAGACACATCCTCCCTGCTTCTATGTACCATGCAGCCCCGCAAATACCAATGTGGGATTTTACTATACCTCGATGCTGAAAGGACTCTCCTCAATTTTCCCAGCTTCTGCTTCCGGCAGAGGATTTTTGAGGGTCTGTAAAAATAACGCCGCTTTCCTTTTACGTTCTGCTTGAAGCTGTTTCTCTTTTGACTCCTTAGACGCCTGGGCCAGCTTTTCCCGGGCAGCAGCCGCAAGGCGATCTTCCAGCTTTTGCTTTGCTTAAGGAATAAACAAAGAAAAAAGAGAAGTTTAGAGCAAACAGTATTTTATCTGACCTTAATTTTCACAGGTTGCAAAAGTGTCATATGATGCAGTTAAAGTTTCTGAATAGGTACATACATTGGACAAATCAAATTTTGAGAGAATTAGTTTATAACGTGCCCTTTTTTGGACATTTTGCTTTCAGAGTTAGAAGGTTGATGAGACTCTATACTAACGAAAGCTGGAATAATGAAAACCTCAGAATGGCTCTCAGCATATATCCAAAATATTCACACCAGGCAATGAATACTCTATGAGAAGTGTTTTATTCCAAATGATCCGACAGTTGGTTAGTTTACACACAGGAAGGACAGATTCAGACGTACAGGCATGAGTACAAGTTTGCTTAGGGAGAACACCACAGCACAATGGAAGTTCTTGATGGTGGATTGTGGTTGAAAATGGCCTCTTTTTTTTTTTTTTTGAGACGGAGTTTTGCTCTTCTTGCCCAGGCTGGAGTGCAATGGTGTGATCTCAGCTCATTGCAACCTCTGCCTCCCGGGTTCAAGCGATTCTCCTGCCTCAGCCTCCCAAGTAGCTGGGATTACAGGCGTGTGCCACCATGCCCGGCTAATTTTGTTTTTTCAGTAACGATGGGGTCTCACCATGTTGGCCAGGCTGGTTTCTAACTTCTGACCTCAGGTGATCCACCCACCTCAGCCTCCCAAAGTGCTGGGATTACAGGCATGAGCCACCGCGCCTGGTCTGAAAATTGGCCTCTTTTAAATGTTGCTTGATCTGAATGTGTGTATACAGGAAAAGCAATTTAAGAAAATCAGTTAGAATAGATAACAACCACAATGCAGCAACCATTATTTGACTGCTTTAATGCAGAATAGAATTTATTTTGAAGTCAGGATGGGAAGACTATATGCTGTCCCCATGCTGCCAGCAGTGTTGGGGTGGGTGTGGTGGCCACGCTGTGGCCCATGAAGATGAGCCGCAGCCGGAAAACCAGCTGGGTACACACCACCTTCAAGGGCCCAATGGTTCTGTGGGGAGGCAGCCTCACAAGAGGGCATCTCCTAGTTTGGTTCCTGAGCTGGGAAGACAGGCTGAGCCTTTTACCCTAGGGCTGCTGGCCAAGCGCAAAGTGAGCTTCCATTAATGCATTCCACCATGGCGCATTAGGGCTAAGATGGCCAACTCAGTTGCTTCGAAAACAAACTGCCAACGGCACTGAGTTTGAGGCTCAGTGAAGAGCAGAGCTCATTCCTCTAACAGAGAACGTTTCAAAACCTCAGACATGTTACACAACTCCCAAATGGGTCTGATTTCCAAAGACTTCAGATTCTAGTTGGCAGCCTCGAGATTTTTTGGCTTAGCAGATAAATCTTATATTTATGTATTTCCTTTCTTTCAAGAAGTTTAAAAGCTATCAACAAACCTTGCTTTGCTTCTAGCTCCTCCTGGGTAAGTTGAGGCTTCTTCTCCTCAACAACTACACAGGGTGGGGCAGCTGCTGGGTTAGTGTTTGCAGCACTACTAGAACTTTCTTGGCCTTCTTGGCTTTCTTCATCATCATCACTGTCATCATCTAGCTTAACACGATTTTTTTCCAGGGGAAGCAGATCATTTTCTTTGGCCTTGATTGCAAAGCTTATTGGAGCAAAGGAAGCTATTGAGGAAAGGTGAGAATTATGATACACGTTACAGAGTGGAAATCTTTGCAGGCCCTGCTACCCACCTGAGCATCGGCTGCTGGGAAGGGGATGACTAGCATGGAGCCACATCATATGCAGGGTCTACGGTGGGGGACGCCATGCCATCAGAGCAGACCTGTGCAGATGTGCACTGCATGGCGTGGGGCTGGGGCGAGCCCCTGAACCATGCTGTGAGAACCACACTGACTGGGGACTGCATGGCAAGGGCACACTCGCTAATGCCAGGGCAGTCACCTGCAATTTTAAATGGCCAATTCTTGTCATTTTTCTTTTTTCTTTTCTTGAGATGGAGTCTCGCTCTGTCACCCAGGCTGGAGTGCAGTGGCACGATCTCGGCTCACTGCAACCTCTGCCTCCCGGGTTCAAGCGATTCTCCTGCCTCAGCCTCCTGAGTAGCTGGGACTACAGGCGCCCGCCACCATGCCTGGCTAAATTTTTCTATTTTTAGTAGAGATGGGGTTTCACCATGTTAGCCAGGATGGTCTTGATCTCCTGACCTCGTGATCCGCCTGCCTTGGCCTCCCAAAGTGCTGGGATTATAGACGTGAGCCACTGTGCCCGGCCTCATGTTTCTTTAAAAAAAAAAAAAAAGTTCACGGCTCAGCATATATCTAGATTTGCTTCAGGTGGCATATGATGTGACTCCACTATAAACAGGTCTCTTTCAAAAATTCCCCATGATATAAAATAGCCTTTTCTTACAAAGCAAAAATTACAGAATCCATGCCTCTATTCAGCAAACATTTTTACCTACTTTATGACAGGCATTATGTTAGACCATTTTCCACACCTGTAAGAAAATGTCAAACCCAGCGTGACAAAAATTAGAAGCAATCCCTCCTCCTAGAATATCCAGAAGGCTTAAATTTAAGGGAAATAAGGAGGCCCTGAAGAAAAAATCATCTTTCCTGCCCACCACTCAATGAACAGAGTCCCTTTCTCTTTCAGATGCTGTGATAAATGGCTCTTGACAAGAACTAACTGGTTGCAATAAGATACAGTATTTTAAAAAATCATCAGTTGTTATTTATGAATATTCAAGTCACCCACAATGAAGGGGATGCTAAGTGCACCGCAAACCAGGTGACTGAGAGGGAAGTGGGTTCTGGGTAAATAAGGCGGGTTCTGGAAGGGCTGCAACTTATGTTTGTGACGCCACCTCTGCAGCACAGGGTGGGCTACCTGGCTGGCCCCTGGAGGAGGTCCTCCCGCTTTAGCATTTTACGGCTCCAAACCCACGTGTGATGTGAAGTAGACAGTTAAGCATGTGATAGGCCAGACCCTCTGAAATATAACCACTTTTCATTAACGACTGCCTCAAGGGACAGGGCACACACAAAGATACTGATACCGGGAGAGCAGTATTTCATAACATCAAAATAAAAAGGAGCAGGGCCGGCAGCTGAAGCCAGATGATGAGCATGCGTGTGGGGCGTGAGCGGTCATTATGTGATATTCTGTTTTCGTACATTTGGGATTTTCCATAAGAAAAAAAAATTGGCTGGGTGCAGCGGCTCATGCCTGTAATCCCAGTACTTTGGTAGGCCAAGGCGGGTGGACCGCAAGGTCAGGAGTTCGAGACCAGCAGGGCCAACATGGTGAAACCCTGTCTCTACTAAAAATATACAAATTAGCTGGATGTGGTGGCGGGTGCCTGTAATCCCAGCTACTTGGGAGGCTGAGACAGGAGAATCACTTGAACCCGGAAGGCAGAGGTTACAGCGGGCTGAGATCACACCACTGCACTACTCCAGCCTGGGCGACAGAGTGAGATTCTGTCTCAAAAAATAAAAAACAAAACAAAACAAACAAGGGGCTAGACTAAAATATATCACAAAATGATTTAATAACAATTATTTCCAAACCATCTCCCCAAATTAGAAAAATATGCAATCAACAAATAAGAGTATTAAGATGAAAGCTTCTGGAACACTTTCTAGCAATGCTAATTTCATTTTACATTTTATTTTCTGTATTTTTTTTGAGACAAGGTTTCACTGTGTTGCCCAGGCTGCAGTGCCGTGGTGCAATCACAGCTTATTGCACCCTTGACTTCCTGGCCTCAAGCAATCCTCCTGCCTGAGCCTCCTGAAGTGCTGGGATGACAAGCATGAGCCACCGTGCCCAGCCTCAAGTAGACCTTTTTTTTTTTTTTGAGACGGAGTCTCGCTCTGTCGCCCAGGCTGAAGTGCAAAGGCGCGATCTCGGCTCACTGCAACCTCTGCCTCCCAGGTTCAAGCGGTTCTCCTGCCTCAGCCTCTTGGGTAGCTGGGATTACAGTCGCTCGCCACCATGCCCAGCTAATTTTTTGTATTTTTAGTAGAGATGGGTTTCACCATGTTGGCCAGGCTGGTCTCGAACTCCTGACCTCAGGTGATCCACCTTGTCCAGCCTCTCAAGCAGACATTTTAAAGCTAGTATCTATGCACACCAAACACAAAGTCAAAACCACAGCTACTCACACTAAGAGTTGCCTATGGCAAACAGCCCACAGGCCTCCCTTACTCAGCCTTTACAGCTCCACAGGATGGACACTGACAGGCTTCCCATTTTACAGATGGAAAAACCGAGTCTGAAAAGATTAAGTTTTTCAAGGTACCTCAGGTCAGTGCAGGGAATCAGGAATTACTTCTTTATGTGGAATTTTTCAATCACAAAATTGTTGCTTCTGCCTAGAATCTTCCTTGCAGATCACGTCATAGCACATGGAAAGCATGTCCTACAGCTTCAGTGAGTGGTCTCACGCTGCATTCAGAATAAACCAGTTCCTTCCCAAGGCTGCCACATCCCTGCGTGACCGGGGCCACTGCTCCACGTTTGCACTGCCCCTCACCTCTGCCTGAGAGCTGCCTGCTCTTCTCCTGTCCCTTTCACATTCTTCAAGGATCGGCCCCCACGATGCCTCCTCAGACAGGCCCTGCCCAACCTCTTTCCTGCACACCATTCACTATGATTTGCATTCAGGCACTGATGGTCCACTATCTCCTAGGCGGTGGAGGACGGGACCATGCGGGGACAGATGCACGGCCGACATGGCATCGGGCACCCCTGAGTGAACCCGCCATCTTCCATAGCAAATAGGTTTCTGTTTTTTAGCTAGCAACTCTTATTGCTAACTTCTAACTTTAAAAGTAATATATATATTCTCTGTGGGAAATTTCGAAAACACATGAGCAAAAAGATCAACTGCAATTCCAATATGGAAAAAAATCATCTGAACATAATCAGTGGATTCCCAGGCAGAAGTGTACAATGGCACACGTGTGTAAAATGGGGGCACAGCTCCTTGTTTCATAACCTGCTATTTTCACTTTGAGACGGAGTTTCGCTCTTTCGCCCAGGCTGGAGTGCAGTGGCGCGATCTAGGCTCACTGCAACCTCCACCTTCCAGTTTCAAGCGATTCTCCTGCCTCAGCCTCCCGATTAGCTGGGATTACAGGTGCCCGCCATCACATCTGGCTGATTTTTGTATTTTTAGTAGAGACAGGGTTTCACCATGTTGACCAGGCTGCTCTCGAAATCCTGACTTCATGATCTGCCTCCCTCGGCCTCCCAAAGTCCTGGGATTACAGGCGTCAACCACTGCGTCTGGCCCCAGCAACTCCTTTCTTTACTGTGTAGACAGGTTTCCGTGTCAACACAGACACTTAAACAGACAGCAATAAGTAGTATGGACATGCCAATTCACAATTTCCCATAACTGTTTCAAATTTTTTTTTTTTTAATTGAAAAAAACAAACATGCCCTACAACGAACATCCATGTATAGACATCTTGGTAAAACACGTTTCTAGGAGTAGAAGGTCATTTTCATTTAAAACTCAGTCCATATTACTAGGTTCTATCAACTTACACTCAAAAACAGTATTCCCACTGCCCACAGCCTCTCTATCATTGTTACTTTTTTTAAACTTTATCAATTTGAGAGGCAAAAAATAAAAACTTGTTAATGAGGATACACTGAAAAAATATATTTACTGGCCATCGATTTTTCTTCTTTTTGGAACCATCTTTTCATGTCCTTTGTCTATTTCTCTAGGTCAGTGACTGTCTTTTCGTATTGATTTATAAAAGCTCTTTCTATAGTGAGGATGTTAACCTTTATTTTTATGTATTAGCAGTTACTGCCATTTCTGTATTTGTCTTTTAACTTTATTCAGGCCATGCCCCCATTAGACCTACTAATCTTTCCGTATGATTTACAGCTTCAGTTCTTAGACACTTCTTTCCAGCTCCAAGATTATTTTAAAAGGAAAATTACCTTTACATTTTTCTACTTTTCTAGTTTTATGTTTTACATTTAAATACTGGATTTATATGGAATTATGGTTGTCAAATATGTGATGCCTTATTATTTTTCAAAATGGAGAGCCTGTTTTTCCAACATCAATTACTGTTATACTAAAGAAGTTTCATCATAAACATCTGAGAGAATGTTGCTGCTTTCTCGGCATCTGAGAAAGCCACTCATCTGTTAATATGATAAACTATACTAGAAGATCTTCTCATTTTGTGACATACCGGGATTCCTGGAACAATCCTACTTGCTCATAATCTATTACTATTTTCATACATAGCTGAATTCAGTTTAATATTTTAACATCTATACTTGTAAGTGACTGTGGTCTACAGATTGCCAAGCTTTGAGAGCTTCATACTTTCTTAACGCTCTGGAGTGGCTTTAATGATGTAGGCATTCTATTTCTTGAGGGTGAATTAACTTGACCTTTAATTTGTCTTGGCTGACTGCCTGGGTTTAGAGGTATTTCAATAACCAATTATTTTCAAAATTTTTTCAGGTCTATAGATCTATGTTGGTTCCTTATTTCTTTATGAAATAATTTCAGCACTTACGTTTTCTTAGAAAACAATATTTTTCACTGATTTTCAAATTCATTCAAATTTAAAATAGATGTTCTTGTATACTTTATTTTCTAGTGTTAACTTCTAGTTGTTTCTTGTGTACTTTAAAAAGATACCTATAATTTTCTTCCTCTGTCACGCAGGCTAGAACGCAGTGGCGTGGTCTTGGCTCACTGCAACCTCCGTCCCCTGGTCTCAAAAGATCCTCCCACCTTAGCCTCGCATGCGGCTGGGAGCACAGATGGGTGCCACCATGCCTGGCTAATTTAATTTAATTTTTTGTAGAGACATGGTCTCACGATGTTGTCCAGGCTGGTTTCTATCTCCCAGGCTTAAGTGATCCTCCCACTTCACAGCCTCTGTGAGGAGCTGGTGCTACAGGCATGCGCCACCACGCCCGGCTACATTTTTGTATTTTTAGCAGAGACGGGGTTTTGTCGTGTTGCCCAGGCTGGTCTTGAATTCCTGGACTCACGTGATCTGCCTGCCCTGGCCTACCAATGTGCTGGGATTATGGGTGTGAGCCACCACACTCCACAGCAGTTTATTTCTAAGCAATCTTTTCCACGTCTGATTATCAGTAGCACTAGTTTTATAATATTTTCTATTTTGTAGAATACAAATTAGAGACTTAAAGATTTTTCTCCTGTTATGCAGGAGTCTGTTTCGGAGATGCCCATATGCCTGGAGGCTCAGCTGTGTCTCCCGAACTTCGGAATCTCTGTGGGCGCAATGACATTTCTGTCTCCGCATCTTTTCAAAGAGAGGCTGGCCTGTGCTTTTGAGAACTGAGAGTTAGCGTGGGTTTTGTCAGATATTGAGTAGATCTCTGTTCAAGTGTCTCAGGCTTGGGTGGATGTAGACGGGAAATTTCTCGGTGTGCTGTTTCATCTGCCAGGTTCTAGGACAATCAGGGAGGTGTGGAGAAGGCCATGCTGGTTGGCAGCAGCCTTGTGGGCAGGGCTGCTGCTCTGCGGGCCCCACAGCTGGCAGAGGTCAGGCGCCTTCCCTGGGCTCACAAACCCTGGGGCAGGAGGCAGGCTCGGGCTGTGGTTGCTTTCTGGGGTGTGAGAAGGGATGAGGTACTGCTGCCTCTGGGACGCTCCCAGCTTGTTCCAGTCTCCTGCCTGCCCCTCTGTGGCTGACAGTCGACTCCCCTGGAGTCACTGCCCTGAGTCTCAATGGCACTTCTCTGCAAGCTCCAGGTATGCTGCCTTACCCTGACCTATGGACAGTACCTTCCCCTGGTTTCTAAAGCAATAACCATTTTCATCCTCTACTTATTACATTCCTTTGGTTATCCCAGTGAGAGTCTGCAGGTGGCCGGGAAGGGTGAGAGATGGATCATTTGTGCTCAGGTAACCTCCTCGAATAAGAGGCCCAAAGACACACATAGTGAATTGCCTAGTTAGTGGTTCATCCACATGGATTTGGTTTCGCTGAATGATCACCATTCTCATACAACGCATCTTTATGCAAAGGACGGTCCTCTTACCACCCCAGCCTACTTCCTCAATCTCTTATCTCCACTCTGCCTTTCCTTCTGACCCAAGAGCTGTCACCTCACCCCACTGCCACACCTCACCCCACTGCCACACCTGTCACACTCCATTCCAGGCCACCAATGCCACTAGAAATCTCTGAAGTAGCTCCAGTGGCTTAACTGCATCACAAAGTCACCAGACTGGATAAAGTTATTCTGCTGACCTAAAACCTGTCAGATGGGCTGGCCCCTCCCCGACAGGGCGCGCCCTGGCAAGCTGGCCAAGGCTCCTTCACCAGCCAACCCCCAAGTCACTGCTGACCACCTACCGCATCTCAGCAGGGGGCCAGGCAGCTCGCACCACGGGGCTCCGGCCTCGGGCTGCGCCCCTGCCTCAGAGCCTCCCATTCCTCTCGCAACACCAGCTGAACGCCTCTCCTCCACAGAACCTCCCTCCCGCGGGGGGAGCCCACTGCTGCTCCATGAGGTTCCTGGCTAAGGGCCTGCTCTGGCCTTTGCTTCTGTCTGCTTTTTAATTACACTGGCTTTTTATTTTTACGTGCCTGTCTGTCTTGCGACATGAAAAGTCTCCCTCCAAGAACATAACAAAGTAACTGAAATCGAGTGAGTGAAGTATTGCCTGGTAGAGATTCTCAAGGAACCTGCTTTGACAAATTAATACATGAATTTCATTGGTACAACAGTTTGCATATAAATAGTTTCATAAGTCCCAGGGAGTACGATGGATTATTTGAAACTTTCTGTACAAATGTCCAGTACACTGAACAGACTGTTAAACAGACACATACCTAAGGGCTGCTCACACTCACATTACCTCCAATGCCACGCGAGGCAAGCATGACACAGCATGGAAGGTGGAGGTTTCACCACAGCAACCTCCAGCGGGCCGCCAACCCCACCCCAGCCTGCAGGTGAGGGCGCTGGGTCTGAGGTCACCGAGGATCCTACGCTTGCCGACTCACGGTGGAATGTGCAAGGCCAACATGCAAGTGGCAGCATACCTTTCACCAGCTTCCCGTCCGGGACGCTCTTACTGGACGATGCCTCCTTCTTCCCGCCTGAGCCTGCCCGTGCTCCCACCTCGGCTGCGTCTTCAGGCGCGCCATCCTCCCCAGCGTCACTTGGCTTCTCGGGAGCAGAGTCTGTGGCAGCCTCTTCTGGTGCAGACACAGCCTAGAGATTAAATGTCACTATAAACTGTCAGCAGGAAATTATACAGAAATTTTTAAAAAAGAGAGATGTATACAGTATGTATGTTTCACTGGACAACGGCAATTGTACATTACTGCCCAAGCAGCACTGGGAACAGACTTCCAAATCCAGATCTGCTATTTTTTCTTACAACGGAATGTATCAAAGAGGAATGGAAGATTTTCTCCTGTCTGAAAAAACACTATACTCTTTGAAGCCCTAATATTGCCTTGGGAACCAATTTTCAGTATCTTTTCTCTGGACACTGATTACTCACAATTGTTTAAAAATACCAAATCATCCCCGACACCTACAGAGGAGGCAGTTTCTTTCAGTGTGGGCCACTGGAGATAAGGGTCTGAAGAAATCTCCTGAGAAGCAAGGCCCATGTAATCTCTTCACCAAATCTGGCTTTACAAAAATGTCAGGGTGTCTATATAACTGAGAAGAGCAGAGCAAAGGCAGAAGAGGGGGCTGTGGGACAAAAAGCACTTCCAAGTGCGCCAGCACCATGCTGGGGACCTGGTGAGGGGGAAGGGCGTGCAGGCGCAGGCAGAGGCCGTGCTGCAGGACACCCCCAGCACCAGCTGGCCACACGTGAGGCACCCACTTATATTTTATATATTTCATGCATGTTAACACAACAGAAGCAGGGTACCCGGCTGTCATGAAATGTAGCTAAAAACTGTAGACGGCCAAAACATCAAACAGTTGAAGGAACAGGATTTTTTTTGTTTGTTTAGAACGTGCTGGACAAACAATCATCAACGCTGTGAATGTGGGCAGATGCTTTCAACAGATCAAGTTCCAGAGCTAAGGGGGACATGAAGGATGGAGTATGCCAGATACACATTAAAAAAAGGTGAAGAATCACCCAGCCCTTTTCACCTGTAGGAGAATAAACAGAAAGTGACTTCTGATCTGGAAGGCAGAGCCACCTGTAACAGCTTCACAGCCTCCCTGCGTTCAGACACGTACCTGCGTGCTATCGCCCCCTTCTTTCTGGAGGAAGAACTGCTTCTTAAACTCATAATAGGCATTATACTGGTGCCACGGCTGCAGGAACTCAAATCTGAGCAGAAAAAGAAAGAAAATGGGTCATTTACTAAGACAAGCTCACTGAAGTAACAACAGGCCCTGTTCTCCTAGCTCTTTACTGATCTCAACAACCCCCAAGGTGGTTACTGTTATAGCTACTCATAAACGAGGGAGACTGCACACAGGGGGTCGAAATAGCTTGCCCGGGGTTACACAGGTCACGCTGCAAATGTGACAACATATTTTTATGCTTTACTAGTACTGAGGCGTGGGACATTACTTGGTTTTTAAAAACAAGGGTTTGTGTCTAGATTTTTAAGGCAGATTCTTGAAAACCATGAATTATAGGCTTTTATTTTAGGTAGCTTCAAAATTCTTACTTAAAAAATGAAACAAACAAAAAACAGGTAACATAATTTAAAAACACCACCCAAGTCTAAGCAATTTAACAAGCCAATTAAAAAATGTATTTATCTAAAGACATTGGTTGGGCGTGGTGGCTCATGCCTGTAATCCTAGCACTTTGGGAGGCCAAGGCAAGTGGATCACTTGAGGTCAGGAGTTTGAGACCAGCCTGGCCAACACAGTGAAACCCTGTCTCTACTAAAATACAAAAATTAACCAGGCGTGGTGGTGCGCGCCTGTAGTCCCAGCTACTCAGGAGGCTGAGACAGGAGAATTGCTTGAGCCCAGGAGGTAGAGGTTGCAGTGAATCAAGATCACGCCACTGCACTCCAGCCTGGATGACAGACCGAGACTCCATATCAAAAAAAAAAAAAAAAAAAAAAAAAGACATTTGAGCCAAGAAAAGGATTAAAAATACATAAAAAAATTAATTCCGTACCTACATTTTTTAAAAAAGGCTAAACGAAACCCCCAAATGCCATATACCTAACATATAAAATTCTTCTTCTGACCTTTGATCATTCTTGGCACGAACACTGGTCTCGAACTTCAGGCCGTTCCTGGCGACATACTCGGCCAGCTTGTCAATCACGGGCTGGACGTCGGGGGGCGGGGGGATGATGGCGGCCACGGGGGCAAGTGCACTGCGGGAGAAGAGTCTGTGAGACCCCTGGGCCTCAGGGTCTCGCCACGCTCAGTCCTGGCTGCTCAGGGGTCCTCACCGCCTCAGATGCCCAGAGAGACAGGTGAGTTACAGTGTATTACGCGAGGCTCTTGTTGAAGGTGATGCATATGACAGAAACTAAAGTCAACTAGACAGGATTGTTGTCAAGAGTGAAAATGGGGATTTTAGTGATAAAAGGTGCATTTTTCCTACTAATTAACATTTCCCCCCAATCACAAGCTAATTCTTAGAAATAACCAAGAATAAGTAGTTTTTTTTTTTGTTGTTGTTATATTTAAAAAAAAGTCAGCAAGCATGATTCAACCTCCTTCATTTCCTGTTTGACTTGCTCAGCATGACCAGAAAGAGTCGTTTTCACAGAAACTCCCATGTTTCATTACATTTCCCAAGAGCCTCCTTTCAAGGCGGGGCATTCCAGGCCCTCTGGTAAAGCGCCTGTCTCCCACTCATCCCCCAAACACTGGGGGCCCTCGCTGTTGGAGAAGCTAGGGCTCTGCCGATGGCTTCACAGGTTAACTAAAGTAGCTGCCAGGGTCCCCCAGTGGCCAACAGCTTGGGAGAGACTCATGAAGCACCCCAACATCACCTGCGTCAACTTTATGAACCTGCATGTTTTGCAAACAACGGCAGTTTCACTGCATACTGATTTTACCTAGCACAGCTCAACTGAGACTCTGACACAAAGCGCAAGAACAGATGCTGGGGATCTGGGGCCAGCGTGCGACGTGAAATGAATTCAACTTTATAAGAGGTTTAACTTCAATGCTAAAAAGTTTGTGCTACAACCATTTCTGTTTTCCTGTCAACTCTGTAACTTGGGGATTTGGAATAATAACTACTCAGATAATGGGGACCCCATATGTGATCTAGATTACAAGCCCCCCATGGAGACACAGACGGCCCCAGTGACTGCAGTGCTGAGTGACTCACACAGCAAGTGGCGGTGGACGCTGCGCCTACCTTGTGGTGGTGGTTGTGGAGGTGGCCCCGCTGCTTGTCTCTGCTGTGGTTGGGGGTGGCGGTGGTGTGGTCCCAGGAGGTGGTGGGGCGGTGGTCGTCACTCCGGGGGAGTTAGACACGGTCACGCCAGCAGGAAGGGTGCTGTAGTAAGTGGCCACGTCGATTCCGGGAGGGGGCGGCGCCAGGCAGTAAGTGCCGTCCGGTAGCATGTAGTAGCTATAATACATGGCTGCCACAGTCGCTGTGGAGACACATTGCCCCGGAGTGAGCATTGCCGGCCACAGGCTGGTCCACGAGTCCACTATGCACCCACAAGAGCCCTTCCCCCGGCAAGATGCAGCCTTGCCTCTGCTCACTTCCAACCATGCCGTTTTCTAGATTTTTCTGATACAAAAAGGTTGTCTGCGCAATATGCAATTTAAAAGAACCAGGCAAAGCCACAACACACATCCAAACACAGATGGAAAGTGAATGGCATGAGGACATTCAAAGGCACCAGACGTGAATATTCTCTAGACAAATTAATATTCTCCTTAACTTCAAAATGCACCGGTTGGGAACAGTCTCCTCTCTAGCGGCAACCAGTCATCCCTTTGCTCACACGGCCCACCAAGGCCACCTACGCTCCTAAATGCACATGTGAGGAAATGCCTTTGCCTAGCTCCCCGCGCTGACACCAGCTTTCATTCTCCAGGCACACTGCTCCCTCCGTTCACACGTTAATCTGGAAACCATCCCCTCGGTAAGGCAGCTGCTCCTGGCAACCCTGGCGTCAGCCCCTGGCCCCAGCAACACATGCTGTGCAGGAATTTATTCAGTAAATAAAAGTTCCCAGGGGCACTGAGGCTGTGTCTGGACCTTTCCATCACAGACAGTGACGTACGCCGTCTTGCCACCTACTCTGTGCACACATGCAGGTATCTGTAGGGTAGTGGCACGCTGTCTTAACAATTAAAAATCCTGCACATTTATCCTTTTTGGGGTTAAATGTTCAGAACCACGAATCACAGAAGATTCAATGATTAATTACGAAATTTAATTTCCAGTCCTGTTGTAGATAAGCAAGTAGTTCTGACTACATCGAGATTTAATTTCCTCTTTATTAGGAGATGGCAAAAATATTTTTCGAATTAAGAACTTTTATCTTCACTTTCAATTAATTCACCTTAAAACAATAACACTGGGCCGGGCGCGGTGGCTCACGCCTGTAATCCCAGCACTTTGGGAGGCCGAGGCGGGCGGATCACGAGGTCAGGAGATCGAGACCATCCCGGCTAACACGGTGAAACCCTGTCTCTACTAAAAATACAAAAAATTGGCCGGGCGTGGTGGCAGGCGCCTGTCGTCCCAGCTACTTGGGAAGCTGAGGCAGGAGAATGGCGTGAACCACGGGGGGCGGAGCCTGCAGTGAGCAGAGATCACGCCACTGCACTCCAGCATGGGCGACAGCGAGACTCTGTCTCAAAAAAAAAAAAAAAAAAAAAACAGTAACACTGAAAAAACAGTGAAAGCTTAACCATGGCTTCCAGTAATGTATGCTATGCAGAGAAAATTTTCAGAAGTACAACTTAGACTATCTTGACCTTTCCATCTTAGATTGGCAAAGGCAGCGTAATTCCTATGTAGGCATATTCCCCAGCTGCTAACGACTTATTTAAATTAATTATACACGATGAACTCCTAAACCGTTGTTCTCTAGCTCCATGTTACACACCAACCACCATGACACAGAAACAGCAATACTCCAAATTTTCAAAATAAGATAAGTGGGTTCAATGTACTCCACATTATCGTCAACATAGAAATATCTGAGCAACATCTCTGAGAAAAGGCCGGGGGCAGGGATGGGACCCTTGGATGTCAATGGGAGGCTGACAGCAGGGCAAGCACCGTCTCTGAGGCTCCTGCAGTGGCAGGTCCTGTCTTCACTGTCTCTGCAGCCTCTGCGTTGAGCACAGAGTATGTGCTGGACCGACGAACTGACCTGATGGTCCAACATAGCCTTTCCTATCAAAATCAGGAATCCGAATATAAGCACGTGCTTCTGTAAGAGACAACGTCATCCCTGGAAGGGGGGAGCTGCTGCTTCCACCCACTCCCTGCTGGAGCCATCAGGCTACTATGCATGGATGCTTCCTCTCAGCCAGGGCGAAGCCAGCACTCCAGGGGAGAGATTGCAGCCCAGTGTGCGCTTGGCTCTGGGGAGGGCCAGGCGGAACCGACCCCACTACCGACTGGCTACTGTCAGGTCTCAAGCCTCCCCCATCAGCAGGAAGGACGGAAACCCCATGTCCTGCTCTGGACAGTCAGTCTCATCCCTAAAAAGCAGCCCAAATATGTTTTAAACTGGGGCCACAAAGGAAGGGATCTGAATTCATAAAAACAAACAAAACCCTCCCTCCCTCCCTCCCCCCCCCCTCCGTCCCTCTCTTTCTTTTCTTTCTTTCTCTCTCTCTCTCTCTCTTTCTTTTCTTCCCTCTGTGGCCCAGGCTGACTACACTCGGCTCGTTGCAGACTCTCTGCGTCCGGCTCCCGTGATTCTCCTGCCCTGGCCTGCGGGCTGCCTGGGATTGCCAGTGTGCTCCACCACCCCTCCCTGGTTTTTCTCCTTTGGCTGGAGGCGTGGTTTCGCCATGTCGGCCAGGCTGGTCTCCAGCTCCTGACCTCCAGTGGTCTGCCCGCCTCCGCCTCCCGTGGTGCTGGGACTGCAGACGGAGGCTCGCTCACTCGGTGCGGCCCGGGCTGGAGTGCGGTGGCGTGGTCTTGGCTCGCTGCAGCCTCCGCCTCCCAGCCGCCTGCCTTGGCCTCCCAGGCTGCTGGGATTGCAGCCTCTGCCCGGCCGCCACCCCGTCTGGGAGGTGGGGAGCGTCTCTGCCTGGCCGCCCATCGTCTGGGTTATGAGGAGCTCCTCTGCCCGGCCGCCCCGTCTGGGATGTGAGGAGCGCCTCTGCCCAGCCGCCACCCTGTCTAGGAAGTGAGGAACGTCTCTGCCCGGCCGCCCATCATCTGGGATGTGAGGAGCGCCTCTGCCCGGCCGCCACCCCGTCTGGGAAGTGAGGAGCGTCTCTGCCTGGCCGCCCATCATCTGGGAAGTGAGGAGCACCTCTGCCCGGCTGCCACCCCGTCTAGGAAGTGAGGAGCGTCTCTGCCCGGCTGCCCCGTCTGGGAAGTGAGGAGCACCTCTGCCTGGCCGCCCTGTCTGGGAGGTCTACCACAGAGGCCAGAAGCAATGTGGGGGCTGGACGTGGTGGCTCACGCCTGTAGTCCCAGTACTCTGGGAGGCCGAGGTGGGTTGATCACTTGAGGCTAGGAGTTCGAGACCAGCCTGGCCAACATGGCGAAACATATGAAAAATACAACAGACAAACCAACCAACCAACCCAGCGACAACAAAACAGGTCTACCCTGGAGTCATACTCTATTTTTTCTATTTTCCTCCCTTTCTGATCCTTTATCCCACTTTCTTTTTCTTCCTCTTCTTTCTCCTTCTTCTTTGTCAAACAGAGGATTGAGTTATTATCATTGAACCATACAAAGTCCCTCTCTCGTTTATTTTCTTTAATTCCCACCCCCCATTTCTATTTCCCGTCTTCCCATGTGCAACCTTCCTAATATGTTTGATATGCATCTTTTTGTTTGTATGTATTTTTAGAAAATGTTTATTGTTTTGTGTGCAAAAAAAATTTAAAAAAAAACACAAAGTTTATAATTATTTCAACTAGTCGTACACGTTATGCAGCTCCAACCTGATACCTGCATTCTTTATGTAATTGTGTAAAGTGCAATCACACTGGAACACAACAGAGATGAAGAAGCTGTTTTCAAAGCTGAGCGCCATTCCTTTGAAAGAACACGCAGACTGTTAAGTCTATATGACCTTCCTGAGCCTTCCATCTTGTTAAATAAAAACGAAGTGTTAAAAAAAATAGCAGTGCCGGCAAAATGGCAGACTACTCAGAGACTCATCCACTACAAATGTCAAAAATGTCAGCTAAAATATAATGAAAAATTTAGGCTGGGTGCCGTGGGTAACACCTATAATCCCAGCACTTTGGGAGGCTGAGGCGGGAGGATGCTTCAGGCCTGGGCAATATCATCAGACCCCATCTCCAAAAAATAAAATAAAATTAACTAGCTGCGCGTGGTCCACATCTGTAGTCCCAGCTACTTGGGAGGCTGTGGCAGGAAGATGGCTTGAGCCCAGGAGTTTGGGGCTGCAGTGAGGTGTGATGGCACCATTGCGCTCTAGCTTGGGTGATGGAGTGAGGCCCTGAGCTGAGCTCACAAAAAGAAAAAAAGGCTGTCTCTAGGTGTAAAAATGAAACAAATCCCCAAATCTGAAAACACCTCCAGGGATATCCTAGCCTAGGTCCACAACTTGCTTCAGAAGTTCCACGCTAAAAACCACCCAGGCTGACAATGCTCTGGGCACACCCTTGACCCAGACCCAGGAGATTCTCACAGAGGAGAGCTGTGAAGCCGAGATACGCACAGCCTCTGTGAGGCGGTCTGCTGCTAGCCACTGCTGCTGTCACCTATTGCCCCCACACACCTGTGATTCTCTCCAAGGTTTTAATCAAATTTGAAAATCATCCTGCCTCTCAAAAGGACTCCAAGAGAAATAAAGTATGTGTTGTTTGATGAGATGAAAACACTTCTCTGTTGGCAGACAGTGGGAATGTGGGACGTGTCCTGTGGCACTGCCATGCTCGGAGGCAGCCCGGGAACCAACACCACAGTGGTTCATGAATTCCGCTACACTGTTCCTGGGTTGCTTCTCCCAGATTCTCAATTCGTAGGATGTCAGGGATGTGAAGATCTGAGGGAGGATGTCAGATCCATCCTTCCCCAGACGCTGTGGCCCTGGTGGGAGGCAGGACGGGCACAAGGCATCTGGAGCAGCCCAGGGCCAGCCTCCCGAAGGGCTTCTGCCGCTTGCCCGGCCCACCCCTTGCCCTGACTTCTGTTCCCCAGGTCTCTGTCCTTTGCACGACCTCACAGGGTCTCTGCCTGCCATGAGGCCCCTATTCAGCTTATCTCCAGTGCCACCTCTTTCCGGAAGCCTCTGCCTCCTTGGCAGACTCAGGAGGCCTTTGCTCTGGGCTCACGTGGGGACCCTGTAAACAACGCCCTATGGCGACTCCTGCGCCACTAGGACTGGTGTGCAGCTATGTCCCCAAGGACTCCATATCTCCAAACAGCGACCACAAAATTAGCAGCTCGCACAGCTCCTGGCATGAGCAGGCCCTCAGTAAGTGTTTAATGAGTGAGTTCATGCCAGCTGGTGGCACAGCCTGGACTGCTTCTAAAATGCCTCAGTGCTAAAATATCCTGCAGTGACCATGGAGCTGCTTGACACGTGCCCCCACACAATGGTGGCACCATACAGCTCAAAGAACCATTTAACTGGACTGAAGCCCTTTAAACTGACTACCAACTACAGGACACAGGGATTTTGTATACAGCCCCTTGTATGTTGTATACAGCAATTCTCGTGAACGCTAAATTTTAAGAATTTCTGGACTAGAACAGGGTGAGAACAGAAACAAAATCTGCAAGCTGGGCTGTAGTCTACAAACTGAAGTCTGGGCTGGCAAAAGCCACATCAGCTTTACAATAACTGTGCCATTACTAGTCATGGATGGGGGAGGGCACAGTGTGCCAAGGGGCTCCTGCTGTCCTCAGGCTGCCACGACATGCAGGGATTCTCCTGGGCTTATAGTGAGGCTACTTCCCAACAACCCCACCATACACTGACAACACCGTGAAGTGGAAAATGCACTGAATCCACCTATAACCTACCGAACACCATGGCACAGCCTCACCTGCCTTAAATGTGCTCAGGGCACCTACAGTAGCTGATGGCTGGATGAAATCATCTAACACAAAGCCTATTTTATAACAAAGTTTTTAGTATCTCAAGTATTTTACTGATGTTCTACTGAACGCAAATTGCATTTGCACCATCATCGAGTTGAACCCTCAGTAAGCTGGGACCTTATATATCTTGTTAGGTTTGTTGCTGTTCTCAGGATTTTATATTGAATTTCCCAAAGGGGACTAGGTTTTAAACGAAGTTAAATGCTGATGTAATGTTACTCTAATAAACACTAGGAGTACTACGAAAGCCTACTCCAAATAAATCCAAGAAAGAAATTCCAACAGGTACCTACACAGTCCCTAAAGGCAAGTGTAGTTGTATGACAAGAACCAAGCTGCTTAAAAGCAGGAAGCACATTTGTAAGTCCTCCTCCAATACTGCCTCCTCTGAAACATGCAGAGCTACTTAACACAGGTCAGAGAAATCTGCCTAATTATCTCCCAAGGCCCTCTATTCAACTGGCTTCTTGCAAAAATCAGAGCCAGTTCCCTCGTATCTCCGCATGATCTTAATCTTGTGTAAATTTAACACACAGAACAGAACTCCTGTGCTGAGAAGGTTCTTAGGAGGAGACTGGTGAGCAACCATCTTTCTGGAAGAGCTAAGTCAGGGAAGATGAACAATGTGTATATTAAGAATGAAAATAGCCGAGCACGGCGGCTCACACCTGTGATCCCAGCACTTTGGGAGGCCGAGGCGGGCGGATCACGAGGTCAGGAGATGGAGACCATCCTGGCTAACACGGTGAAACCCCGTCTCTACTAAAAATACAAAAAATTAGCCGGACGAGGTGGTGGGCGCCTGTAGTACCAGCTACTCGGGAGGCTGAGGCAGGAGAATGGCGTGAACCACGGGGGGCGGAGCCTGCAGTGAGCCGAGATCGTGCCACTGCACTCCAACCTGTGCTATAGTGAGACTCTGTCTCAAAAAAAAAAAAAAAAAAAAAAGAATGAAAATAGGCTGGCCAGGGTGGCTCACGCCTGTCATCCCAGCACTTTGGGAGGCCAAGATGGGGGGATCACTCGAGGCCAGGAGTTCCAGACCAGCCTGGCCAACATGGTGAAACCCCATCTCTACTAAAAAATGCAAAAAAAATTAGCTACTTGGGAGGCTGTGGCAGGAGAATCACTTGAATCCGGGAGGTGGAGGCTGCAGCGAGCTGAGATCAGAGCCAGACTGTCTCAAAAAAAAAAAAAAAAAAAAGATTTAAAATAGTTAAGCGTTCTATGGAGATAAGTATAGATATTCTGAAAACACATACCTATTTTAATAAGAAATGTTAAAGAGATGGCCCCTGTGTTTTAGCCAGGCAAATGTCACTAGCTGAGCACATCTGAGAGGCAGCAACAAGCCAGCCTTCCTGTCTCCCCGCTCTCCAGGCATCCAGAGCCAGATGGTGGCCTCGCTGCTCCCACAGCCCCAGGCTCTTCCTCGGCAGCAGCCATGCCTCTTGGTCTCCTTTCCTGGATCTAAATCCTGTTGACAGGGACTCTTCTAAGTTCAATGGCTTTGAATTCTATTTATACTTGATGGCTGCAGAATTCACATCGCCAGCCCTGAGGTGAACCTGAACTTGTGCATTAACCACCTACTCAACATTCCCACTGGGATGTCTCGTACATATTTCAAGCCAAATGTGTCCAGAACAGAGCCCCTGATTTCTCCCCATGCCTCTCCTCTGTAGTCCCCCAATGCAGGAGGTGGCCACAACCCTCATCCATCCAGTTCATCTGGCAGACCCCATGGCTGACGCCCAACGATTCAGCTCTGAGTCCCGCCCTCCACGTGCACAGCCTCTTGGCTGCTGCCTGCCCTGGGTTTTCTGCTCTTGCCTCCACAGTTTCTGCCTGAATCCCTCCCACGGCGACTTCTCTCAACCAGGGTCAAGCTAAGTCCCTTGTCTGGGAAGCCCTCCTGCAAACCCACCTGCCTGCTTTTCCTACCTCATGTCCCATCGCTGTCCCATCCCCCATCCTGCACATGGTAATTACTGGGCTCACCTGCACTTCCTCTGATCTCTGGTCACAGGAGACCTCCCTGCCCCCATGATGCCAGCGCTGCTGGCCTCCCAAAACCCTGGCCCCCTTGTCATGGCCACTTTCTCCATTGCTCTTAGTCACGTGTCCACTGTCACTGTCTGGCTCTGCCCTCCAGAACATAAGCTCTATGGCAGAAGGAGCTTTGTCCACTGTGTTCCTGGCATGGCAGAGCAGGATGCAAATTGCTCAACGCCTGTATAAGTTACACAGGAGACAATGGGAACGAGCATGTCATGAGCTTTTTTTTTTTTTTTTTGAGACGGAGTCTCGCTCTGTTGCCCAGGCTGGAGTGCAGTGGCGCAATCTCGGCTCACTGCAAGCTCCACCTCCCGGGTTCATGCCATTCTCCTGCTTCAGCCTCCTGAGTAGCTGGGACTACAGGCGCCCGCCACCACACCTGGCTAATTTTTTGTATTTTTAGTAGAGATGGGGTTTCACCGTGTTAGCCAGGATGGTCTCGATCTCCTGACCTCGTGATCTGCCCGCCTCACCCTCCCAAAGTGCTGGGATTATAGGCGTGAGCCACCGTGCCCAGCTGGCATGAGCTTCTCCATGGCAGCAAAGCCTCCTGCAGATGGCGGCATCCAGCACCCACATTCTTAGGGAAAGTCATACCCACCCCGCAATTTTAGGTGCTTCCAAACTACCTGCCAAACGGGAGGGCAAAATTAAGGCATTTTCAGATAGCCAAGAATTTAAAAAACTTTGTGTTCCTATGTACCCTTTCTTGGGAAACTACTGGAGGATGTGCTCCAGCAAAATACAGAAGTAAACATACAAACAATAACAGGAATGAACACAGGAAAGAAAGAGAAGTCACAGAAAAGCACTGGCTACAGGCTCAGAACACTGATGTTCCAGGCGGCGGCGGGGGACAGAGAAACCCAGCTGTCAATTTCAACAAATGCACACTGCAAACAAATGACCTACATGCCAGAGAAGCTCGCTCTGCCTGGGTCTAGCAGCAGCAAATGAGGCATCAAAAGTCAAGACTTGCTTAAAAGATGGCACCGTTACATGAGTCTACACTGCAACAGCGCTGTAGGTCCTCAGCTAGGAAGTCAGCACATCTCTGAGAACCACCTCTCAAGGGTGATCTTAACTTGCCTGCATTCCCTTCCATTCTTTCTCCACATGCACACTGACTTCTCAGAGATACAAGGTGGGCTGCACTGCGAAGATGATGTGCACGTTCCCAATACTCGCCTGAGATCTCCTCTCCAATTCAGGCTAATGGTTCACCGATATATGCAGTCATCTAATACTACGCATGTACATGTATTAGTGTGTCATACAGAACATGCAATGTGTAGCAAATTTCCCAGACCATAACCGATGTTCGTTTATTTCCATTTAATTTTCAAGCTGGATTCTAGGAGGAAGCCGCTGAGAGCAGATTTGCCCTAGCAGGGCTGGTGAGCTCTGAAGCCCACAGCCTGACCCGCTGCCAAGAGCCGCCGTTCCCTGTAGGCTTATTCGGCTGCTGGATCAATGTCAGAATAAGTTGTTTTCATGGCAATTCCACTATTTAATGTAAAATTCTACAATACTACATTTTTTTTGCCAAAAAAAAAAAAAAAAAAAAAAAGCCTTACTAAAAGTTTTATTGCCATCTGAAGATGCAGATCCCTGAAACAGGTATTTTTAGGTCCTTCAGACTGTGGCAGCCTGCCTGATTTGAGACTCTTACTCTGCCTACAGTTAGTGCTGCCTTATTCACAGTGAAGACCTGCACCCCAGGAGAGGTCCAAATTCTATGCATGTAAATGTCAGGCATTGACAACACAATTCAAGAATAATTGTTTTTATTACTGAATTCTGCATTCTCAAGAGTAAGGAAAGTGCCTAACACACCCAGGGGATGTTAGAAACCTTCAAGGTCCTCCAGAAGTGAATGAGAGAAAACAGGGTGGAGAAACTCTTTCTCCTTCTGCAAGTTTCTCTTTTCCACTCAATTATCTCCATTCTCAAGACTTCTGACTTCATCTCCTGAACTCAGATAATTTTCAAGAATTCCTAAAAGATCCCTTCTGGCAATTGTTTTAGGCAGGGTGGTTATCTACTAGCTCTCTATAACATAAATCTCATACTGCAAGAATAAAAATGGCAAAACAAACCAAAAACTCCTTAAGATGTAAGCCCACAGTTTTTAAGAAAATATGATCTTCCTTCCCATCCTCCCAAATACTTAAAAGCATTTATTATTTGGCTCATCATACATTGTGTCCAAGTATTTTCCAACTGAGATAAAACTCATATGGTTTGGCTGTGCCCCCATCCAAATCTCATCTTGATTAGTAACTAGCACAATTCCCATGATTGTGGGAGGAGCCTGGTGGGAGGTGACAGAATTATGGGGGTGGGTCTTTCCTGCGCTGTTCTCATGTTAATGAATGAGTCCCACAAGATCTGATAGTTTCAAAAACAGGAGCTTCTCTGTACAGGCTCTCTTCGCCTGCTGCCATCCATGTAAGACATGACTTTGCTCCTCCTTGCGTTCCACCATGATTGTGAGGCCTCCCCAGCCATGTGGAACTGTTAACTCCATTAAACCTCTTTTTCTCTCCAGTCTCCGGTATGTCTTTATCAGCAGTGTGAAAATGGACTAATACAGTAATTTGGTACCAGAATTGGGGTACTGCTGAAAAAGATAACCCCAAAATGTGGAAGTGACTTTGGAATTGGGTAACAGGCAGAGGTTAGAACAGTCTGGAGGGCTCACAAGAAGACAGGAAAATTTGGGAAAGTTTGGAACTTCCCAGAGATTTGTTGAATGGCTTTGCCCAAAATGCTGATAGTGACAGGAACAATAAGGTCCAGGCTGAGGTGATCTTAGATGGAGATGAGGAACTTGTTGGGAACTGGGGCAAAGGTGACTCATTATGTTTTGGCAAAGACACTGGTGGCATTTTGCCCCTGCCCTAGAGATTTGTGGAACTTTAAACTTGAGAGAGATGACTTAGGGTATCTGGTGAAAGAAACTTCTAAGCAGCAAAGCATTCGAGAGGTGACTTGGGTGCTGTTAAAGGCATTCAGTTTTATAAGGAAACAGAGCATAAAGGTCTGGAAAATTTGCAGTCTGACGATAGAAAAGAAAATTCCATTTTCTGAGAAGAAATTCAGGCTGGCTGCAGAAATTTGCATAAGTAACCAGGAGCTGAATGTGAATCCCCAAGACCTACAAGAAAATCACTTCACACGCAGTCCATCACAACCACACTGTATTTTGTCGTAACCTCCAGACAACCTAGTATCTTAAAAAAAAAAAAAAAAAGTCCCCCAACAAGAGAAGACTTGTTCTGACATCACCAAATTGGATTAGGGAAACCTGAATGACTTCTGTAGTGATTCAAGATTACTCATTCGTCAAACTGGGAAACTACCAAAATGAATCCGTTTTGGGCATTTAACCAGCTATTTGGAATTCTAGCCCACTGTGCGTAAAAGTCACCTCTTTCTGGCAAATAAAACTTTCCTCTAGAAAAAAAAAAGCTTATCTCTAAACATAACTTACCATTTTCATCAGTGACCCTCAAAGTAAAAAGTTTTCAATTTTTAATGCTGTATTGAGGTTTTGAAGACTTCTTACATAAAAATAGGTTCCAGAGAGTTGTGGGTAAAGAGAGAAAGTGGCTGAAGTGAGACCTGGGCCCCACCATGGAGAGAAGCAGGTGGAAATGCCATTGACCTGCAGTGGGGATCCTGACAGTGAGGAGAATGGGGCTTGTGGACCTGGGGCCCTGCCTGACAGATATGCTGTGATACTCAAGAATGTCTCTCCCTGTGGGTCCCTCACTGGGGGAAGGAAATCCACTCTAGGACATTTTTAGAATCTCAAAAAAGACAGCAGAGGATAGGTCTTCCCAAGAAGGCTGTTGGAAGGGAAGAAAAAGGAGCTAAGAGAAGGTGAGAGAGCATCAAGGAGAATCTACCCACACCAAGAACACACAGGCTTGCACACCAGGGAAGGAGGAGCGCCAGACGGCATGAGACCCTGCACATGCCCCCAGGAAAAGCAGCGGAGGGAAGCAGCATGGCATGTGAATGGCAACTCAGGCTGGAGGAGCATGTGACCCGAGGAACCTTTGAGCTCTCTGAGCCACAGATGAATCTGGGACGACAGGAATTCAACAAAGCACAAAAATAAGGTAACACAACCAAATGCAATAGAGGGGGAGGCTGTGAGGCAGGGTCCAGCAGGTGCTCTTCCTGTTCTTGTACAGCCATCAGCAGAATGGTGTTTACTGGCTTTTTTTTTTTTTGAGACAGAGTCTCGCTCTGTTGCCCAGGCTGGAGCACAGTGGCACAACCATTGCTCCCTGCAGCCTGGAACTCCTCGATGCCCTCCCCTCTGCCAACCCCCACACCTCACTCTCCCCAGCAGCTGGGACCACAGGTGTGCGCCATTATGGTCACCTAATTTTCTTAATTTTTTTTGTAGAGACAGTCTCACTATGTTGCCCAGCCTGGTCTTGACCTCCTGAGCTCAAGAGATCCACCCACTTTGGCCTCCCAAAGTGCTGGGACTATAGGTGTGAGCCACCATGGCTGGCCTGGTTTTTACACTTTTAAATGGTTGAAAAAATACAAACAAAATAATAATATTTTATGACATCAAAATTGTATGAAATTAAAACCCTAGGCTGGGCGCGGTGGCTCACGCCTGTAATCCCACACTTTGAGGGGCCGAGGCAGGTGGATCACAAAGTCAGGAGTTCCCAGCCTGGCCAAGATGGTGAAACCCTGTCTCTAATAAAAATACAAAAACTAGCCAAGTGTGGTGTCGGACGCCTGTAATACCAGCTACTCGAGAGGCCGAGGCAGAGAACTGCTTGAACCCAGGAGGTGGAGGTTGCAGTGAGCTGAGATCGTGCCACTGCACTCCAGCTTGGGCAACAGAGTGAGACTCCATCTCAAAAAAAAAAAAAAAAAAAAAAAGAAATGAAAACCCTCGTATCCATCAATTAAGCTTTAGTGAAGCCCTGCCACACTCACGGGTCTACGACCATCTGCAGCTGCCTCCACACCCCCAGGGACAGAGCAGAGGCTGCATAGAGGCTGGGCAGCTGCAGGGCTTAAGACATGCACCTTTATATAGAAAGGCTGTGGGGCCCTGCTGTAAAGCTTAGAAAACCAGCCGAGGATCCAAACCATACCACTGCAGAACCAATGGAATTTAAACTACGAGGAATAAATGGACATGGCTGAAAAAAGTCGCTGACAGGGAAGATGGACACAGTCCTGCTGAGTGCCAAAGAGAAACACAGGGAGCACAGGCTCGAAGAAGAAAGGTGACCCGAACCAAGAGACTGTGTCCTTCAAGCAGAGGCACCAATGTGTGGGACAGGAAAGGTGCTCGAGGCACAAGAGAAAAGAACTTCCCGGAATTGAGAACTGAATCTTTGACTGAAAGGTATACAATATAGTTCATGAAAAATGGGAAATTAAGTTAATAAAAGTTAAGGGCAAAGCAAGACTTCCTCAGATGTTGGGTCAGAAAGAGCATCCACCTCCCAGGGCAGGGTAGGGAAGGCAGGGCTGGCCTTGCCCTTTCTACAGCAACGTTCAATTCCACTTCTGAATCCTAGGCAAGCGACTTGGTCATCGTTCCCTGCAAATTGCTATTTATGTTAAACGGCAGCTGAGAAAGATTTTCAAGCATGAAAAAACTCAGAGAGCAGCATAGGAGCAATGAATGCAAACCAACCAATGAACAAACCCAGACAGGTAGTCATGACCCATCCAGCTACCCCAGGCCACCCTGCGGTGGAAAGGACAGCATCAGATTCTAGTTCTCAGAGATCTGAGAGGCCCACGGCATTAACCAACAGTTTTATACCCAGACAAGCCATCCTGTTCACATAAAGGTCAAATGCAGGCATTTTTCAACAGACAGAATTCATGAACTACAGCCCTTGTAAAAATGTACTTGTTTATGAAATTCAAATGATCAAGAAAAGATGAATCGAATAAATAACTCAAAAGGAGAAGCTGTAGGGAAAAAACAAATCCAGTCAACCATAAAACTAAAAGTAAGCAACTGGGGGCTGGACGCAGTGGCTCACGCCTGTAATCCCAGCACTTTGGGAGGCTGAGGCAGGCGAATCACGAGGTCAGGAGATCGAGACCATCCTGGCTAGCACAGTGAAACTCTGTCTCTACTAAAAATACAAAAAATTAACCAGGCGTGGTGGCGGGCGCCTGTAGTCCCAGCTACTCGGAGAGGCTGAGGCAGGAGAATGGCGTGAACCCGGGAGGCAGAGCTTGCAGTGAGCCGAGATTGTGCCACTGCACTTCAGCCTGGGCGACAGAGAGAGACTCCGTCTCAAAAAAAAAAAAATTAAGCAACTGGGGAATAACAGAACGCAAATACTATTTATACTATTTATAAACTCTCATAATATAAAAATAGTATTTCTATAAAGGAACCAAAGTCAAAGTCATATATATAGTATATTGACTGTCCTACTCACTCTTAAATAAATATATTTCTATATCAGCATATTCAAATCAATCTTACATTTTAAATGGTTACAAAACTAAGAAGCACTCATATCCCAACGGTGGCAATGCATATTGACACAATGTTTCAGAAAGCAACTGCTCAGTCACTGGTAATACTTTAAACAAATGCATATACTCTTTGACCTAGCTGTTTATTTTCTAAGATTTTTATCTTGCATATAGAATTATAATGTATTAGTGCTTAAAAGTAACAAATAATTGGCAGGGCACAGTGGCTCATGCCTATAATCCCAGCACTTTGGGAAGCCAAGGTGGGTGGATCACTTGAGCCCAGGAGTTTAAGATCAGCCTGGGGAACATAGCAAGACCCTCTAAAAATTTATCTAAAAAATCAGCCAGGTGTGGCGGCACATGCCTGTGGTCCCAGCTGGTCAGGAGGCTGAGGTGGGAGGATACCTTGAGCCTGGGAGGTTAAGGTTGCAGTGAGCCAAGATCACGCTACTGCACTCCAGCCTAGGTGATGGAGCGAGACCGTGTCTCAAAAAAAAAAAAAAAAAAAAAAAAAGAATAATGTTCATTACAGCACTGGAAAAGTAGAAATAATTGGAAATCATAAATAATCAAATTATCAATTAATGGAGGGCTGTTTCATAATAAATCTATACAGCAGGATACTAGGCAGTTGCTACAGCTAGGAGAGAGAGATATACATGCACTGTTAATACAAAGATGTTCGACATATATTAAATGCAAAGAAAAAGTTGAAAAATTCTAACAAAAATCAGGAAAAATATATAGCTTTAAAAAATATCTACAATGACAACCTCTCAATGTTCTCCTAACCTTTTTTCAGAACTGAATTCTTTAGGCATAAAAGAAACTTTCATCCGAAGTTCGACAGTTACTTTACTTTTAGGTTGCAGGCTCTTCTGTTTAAGTAAAATTAAGTTTATTTCCACTTTAACGTAAGTATTTCTAGAGACACATCCAACATTTTAATTGATATCCGTGCATAAAGATGATCTTTGTGTTCCACAGATAACAAGCTTCTTTCTTTCCTTTTTATTTAGCACGATTACCTCAGTGTTTTCCACTTTGCTAATGATGTTCACTAATGGCTATTTCTGGATGGTGGAATCTTGGGTAATATTTTTGCTTTCTTCCTTTCTCTCTTGACATACAATAAAACCATTTTTAAAAATGGGTTTGGAAAGTAAGTAAATAACTTCAAAGTCATGATTTGCAGGAAAAATATACCATAAACAGCAAAGGCACATTTAAAAAACCAGGATAGAAGCAAGAAAATGTCTATAGTAGCCACGTGCAATGGTTTAATTTCACTTCAGATAATTATAGAATAAATATTAAGAAAAACTGAGCTGGCATTTTATTAAAAAAAAAACCATAGGCCATCACAGTGGGCAGCATTTCACTATTACTGCCTCCTGCATAATTAATTTTATTTATTTATACTCTTCTGTAAGGATTTATAGCTAAATAGCAGAAGACAAGTAATGAAAAATAAAGAGCATGAAAAGTAGTTCATTGTCAGGCTAATTAATAAATGAAATAAATTGTTAGTTTTACACATCTATATTTAATGAGCTTCTAGAAAAATTATTTTATATACATATATATATGTGTATATATATATATATATACACATATATATATAATTCTGCTGGACTTTAAGGAAAAAAATAGATGCTTTTCTTTCCAGGCTGCCAAAATGTAGGAAAATCTCTATCAGTAGGAAGTAAATAAGAAAGAATGACTGAGTATATCCTAAGGTTATTATTAAATACCAAGCCACATGAAAGCCAGAAAAGCTTAGTGACCCAACAGCCTCCCACGAGACATAGCAGTACTGGGCATGCAAGTCTTTACAGGGGAAAAAGATGTTACGGGGGCCACTTCCGCCTAAACAAAATACACTGAGCTGATGAAACACCTCAAAATTATAAAAGCACCTATTATTAAAATACAGAATTGTATGGAATTAATTCAGGATACCAGTTTAGTCTCAAAATAAGCACCACCGTCAATCTGCATGTTTTGAGAAGGTGACGAGTCACGCTGAAAAAATGCAGGGAGGTGCAGGGAGCACGCTGGCCAGTAAGACAGTCCCAGCCTTTGCCTCACGGAGCTCCGGGTCCACAGGGCATTCAAACATGCACAAGCCCACACATGACTGTGTAACTCAAAACCGTAACAGGCTCTAAAACAGAAGTGCAGTAACACAACAACGGGGCCCCGGCTTACAAGCAGGGAGTGTGTGGGGTGGGGCGGCTGCCTCTCTGACCTCCTAGTCGCTCTCTTTTTCATCATAAGTCCTCTTCTCATTTCCCCTGCACATTCATTTTAAAGTCCTCTTGGGTAAGATCATGGTTAGCCAAGACATTCATTCTTGTCTTCGTAAGAACCCAAAGTCTGTAACTTTGCTATTCTAAGTCGTGGGGAAAAACATGAATCCAGTGTGTGGGCCCTGTCCTATGTACGAGCCACACCCAGCCCAACGTCAGCCAAGTCCCCGAGGGCGGCAGGAGCCAGCAATGAACACGCTCTTTGGTGCCAGGGGCCACCTGGCGTCCACCACAGCAGAGGCTCTGATGCTTCGCCAGCCTCCGCTGCTGGTGTCACTGTCACCTGAGCTGTTGGGTCTCAGTGCCATAGGGTGGGCACTCACCTAGGACAGGAGCAAAGCTCCCGAATGATGGTGGCAAGCCACACTCAGGGCGCTGACCTGCTCCCATGTGTCACCCTGCCCCAGGGTGGGCTCAGGGCTCCCATGTGTGTGTTTGGGGTCTTGTTTGTATCTAGGAGGTAAGTCATCTGGAGGCCATGCCCTGGAGGATGAAGCTGCATGGGGAGTGGAGGGGCAGGTGCCAGGACCCAGGCCTGGGAGGGCTGCTGCGCTGCGGCGGGAAGACAAGCCTGAACACACACTCTGCACGCCTTGAGGCCCACCCCTGCCTGTCCCCCACCTCACCAAGCCTGTGACCCCAGGGCGGAGTCCTCTGTGCCTGTCCTGAGGGGACTGTATGGACTGCTGTTTCCTTCCGGGCTGTCACAGACGCTGTGACAGACTTCCTCCTCTCTCCAGGAATACGACTGCAGTCGGTGAGCCCCCAAGAAACACAGTGAAGAAATCCCCCGAGAACATGGAGCTGTGCCCACCTCCAGCCTTGGCTCCACTGCTCAGAGGCAAGGAGGAAGCCCTGCTCCTGTGGCCCTCTGAGCGCTGGGGCAGTGCAGGCAGCATCGCTGCCTGGCTCTCAGGATGCATGCCGTGCTTTATGATCATGAAATTTCCTCCTACAAATGACAAACTGCCGCTCCCTGCAAAGCTGGACTGCAAATCCTACGACCCTCAATGTGAAAGGTACCTTATAGACCTGCCAATCCACCCCTGGCTCCACAGGTCAGGAATGGGAGGAGGAGGAGATGGCAGAGACACACATAGGAAAGTTCTCACAGGGCAGGGTGAGGAGCTCTTGACGACACGCACCTTCCCAGTAAGTCCCAGGGAGACCGCGCCATCCCCCGCCCGCTCTCAGAGAGCTGATGTTTCAAGTCCATGACCAGATGTCCTTTGTCTTGTCTCTGGTGTCCATGGTTGGCAGTGGTCTGAAATGCGGGTCGCAGGGCTCTGCTTTCATTGTGGGGCATAATTCTCTGCATGCTTTAAATCAAGCCTCCTCCCTCACATGCAACTCCTCTGTCCTCGGGAAAAGTAACTGGGTGCTGTGGAAGCTGACGTGCTTGACAGACACTAGCCCCGCCCTTTTCCAGACCCCACGGGGCCCCAGGTTTGCCCCAACTAAGAGTCTCCCAAAATGTTATCAGTAATGTTAGTAATTTTCCAGACAGCTTTCTCTCCAGTATCCTACTAGAGTATTTCCCAAGTGCAAAGCCCACAATTTAAGCCCTCTTCTGAAAATTACTTCAATGCCTCTGACAGTTGTGCCTTCTCCGTAGAAAGCTGGCTGTTTAAGAAACAAAGCCATGCATGCCCAGAGATGGAAAGTCACACATTAGAGATACAGGAATAACAGGCTGTATATGAAACCCCAAGGGACAACACTTCTGTGAACACACTGGGTACATCAAGTGGAGATGAGGAGCAAGCTGAGACCAGCCAAGGGCAGCAGAACCTGCAGACCTGCTTCTCAAGCTCTCCTGAACAGGGCTGGGTGTGCCCAAGACAGAAACCTTCCTCTGTGCTGGCTGAAGCAGGAATTTCAAAATAGCCCACAAACCTCATACGCTACATTCACAAAGTCTCATCAGACACAGCCCATGAGTTAAGGTCTTTTCTTGAAGCAACTCAGCGATGTCCTCGCAACAGTCTGAGAAGGAACTTCGGGTGATCTGTACAGGCTTGGGCTTGCCACAAACTCAGGCCAAGCCACAGGCTGCTCTTGTCCTCACTGTCCGGCGTTTCAAACGTTACAGTTATTCTATGAACTTTGTATTTTACTTTGTTTCTTAAGTATAATAGCAACACGGCTGGGTGCGGTGGCTCAGCCTGTAATCCCAGCACTTTGGGAGGCTGAGGTGGGCAGATCACCTGAGGTCAGGAGTTTGAGACCAGCCTGGCCAACATGGTGAAACCCCGTCTCTACTAAAAATACAAAAATTAGCCAGGCGTGGTGACGACTGCCTGTGATCCCAGCTACTTGGGAGGCTGAGGCAGGAGACTCGCTTGAACCCAGGAGGTGGAGGTTGCAGTGAGCCGAGATTGCACCACTGCACTCCAGCCTGGGTAACAGAGAGAGACTCCATCTCAAAAAAAAAAAAAAAAAAAAAAAAAAAAAAAGTAAAATAGCAATGCATACTCAAAAACATTACGAAAATGAAAAAAGTATGCAGAGAAAAAAGATCAACCAAATGCCAATTTGAGAGGTAGCTCTGAGCCTCACAGTATTTTTTGCACAGCTCTCTCCAGTTTATTATTTTAAGCATAGTTGAGATCCCACTGCATTAATGCTTTTGGAAACTACATATAATGAACGTAAAAATATTATCTTGAACTTTCGCATGACAGAAGTCAACCCATAAACTATGACCAGTGTTCCCTCTATTTGACTGTATTTGTAAACAAATGCTGTTATCAATGACTGATTACAAACCAATAACCACATAGTAGTCAGTCCATGAATTACAGGCAGTTCCCTAATCATGACCAACGTGGGTGGAGCAATGACTGCTGTCTCCACCTGCAACTGCCAACAACCCACCACACAGGACCCCAAATTCCGCAACAACTTCACTGAAAACCCAGGAAGGTGAAGATGAGGTCATGAGGGACTTTCACCCACGAAACTTCAACAGCACACAGAAGCACGAGGCAGGCAGAACAAGATACTCAAAGGGTGGCAGAGGAAGACGGCAGGCAGGGAGGCGTGTGTGAGTCAGGCACCCTGGAACCTCTGCAGATTCTGCAATGGCTGCACTGCCGGGGCTTGCGTGGTGCTGCAGGACCCGACTACCGCCATGCCACAGCCACTCGTCCCATAAGGCTGAGCGCCTGAGTACAGGTTTATACTGATTTCTACTAGGTTTTACAGTTATTTAGAGCCAAAGTTCTAGCTCTTGGCTCTTCTTGGAAACTGGATGAGGACACCTCCTCCACCTTCTGACCCTCCAGATCCAAGACGGGTGGGACTGTGGTGGTGGCCCTGAGTGCTGTGCTCAGTGAGGAGGCTCATAGGAGGGCTCTAACCCCTATGGCTGGTGCAGCAGCGTGTGTCTAAAACCCACAGACCCTAACAGCAGACATGCACGCTTTCACCAGCCTCCAGGCACCCTTACTCTCACATGTGTGTATCCACTACTCTTGCTGTGTCGAGGGGAGACGATGAGTTTCAAAACAACGGCACCGTATTGAGGGGAGGAGACGGCACCCCCTACTAGAGCACTTGCAGTTGGGAGGATGGGGTGGGGTGCCGTCAGTGCCCAGGGTGGTGGTAGTCGGGGGCCTGAACAGAGTAAGCTTGGGGTTCCTGCAGAGGCTGTCACGGCTTATCAGTGGTCTTGGGAGCCACTAGCAGGTGGGGAGAAACCAAAGTGCGTGGGCTCTGGCCGCCCTGCAGTGAACCCTTGGGAATGTGCCCAGCCTTCTGACCCAGACAGCTCACAATGCCACCCCTGCATGCCTCAGTTCAGATCACATTCCCACCAGACCAGGGGATGCTGTGTGTCACAGAACGGCCACTACCAGCTGGCTCCACCATCCTGCCTGGTCCTGCGGGGTGTGCACATGGCTGTTCTTCCACCAGGAATTAGCACAGCAAATAATCGAGGTCAGCCCGCCCTGAATTTCTAGTCCTCTGCTTTGCAGCAGCTTCAGGGATCTGGTGGACGTGCATGGACAATGCATTTGGCTCAAGCAAACTCAACGACAGGCTTGGAAAAGGAAAGGAGGAAGCAGAGGGATGGTCCCTCAGTGGGCAGGCATCCTGGGCAGAGCACAGCGCCCCATGACGCCAGGGCGGGAGTTTCACAGGCTGCCAAGTGGGGCTCAGGACTTAAAGGTGTGCGGCCGTCTATCCAAAAATCCATGCAGTGAGGACTGGGCGTTAGGAGTGATCTACAGAGCACCTCAGACAGCTGGCTGCCTACACTGTTTAACATGCACCTCTGTAGCAGTAGAGCTGACCTCTGATTTGAACATTCAATGAAATTTGATATGACTTGATGTAATCATTTAAAGACATTCTCAGCTTTAAAAGGTTTTTGGGGGGACACATGCAGAAAGTTCACTCTAGTAACTAATTTTTAAAAGTCTAAAAATGTTTAGTATGTGCCAGTGCTAAAAGGGAAGCGCCAAGAACACAGCTGTGATGTTTACAAAAGCTTGTCCCAAATAAAGAGGAGCTGATGTTTTAACAATTCATCTCTGGCTGAACCGAAGGAGATAAACTTTACAAATGGAGTCAGGGTACCAGATCTGCCTGGGGAGCAGACTCAGCAGGTGGTTCCTCGGCTCTGCTAAAGCTTCCTCATTCCATATTTAACCTCTGAATAAAACAATTACAAAAAGACCTGACGCTGGAACCAAGGCCAAACACTTTCAAATGATCTCCTGCATGGCCCTTCAAGACTTCCCTTCAATTAATACCACAAAAGAATTGCAATCAGCAAGAAAAAGAAATGTCATTTCTCAGTGCATATAATATGTTATCTTATGCTGTAAGCCTCTTTTTTTTTTTCTTCTTTTTAAGACAGGGTACTGCTCTATCGCCCAGGCTGGAGTGTGGCAGTGCAATCACAGCTCACTGCAGCCTTAACCTCCTGGGGCTAAGCCATCCTCTCACCTCAGCCTCCCAAGTAGCTCAGACCACAGGCACACCACCATGCCCAGCTAATTTTTTTTAATTTTTTGTCGCGATGGGGTTTTAGTATGTTGTCCAGGCTGGTCTCAAACTCCTGTGCTTAAGTGACCCTCCCACCTCAGCCTCCCAAAGTGTTGGGATTATAGGCATTAGCCACCATGCCTGGCCTGCTGCGAACCTTTTTAAAGAAGGCAACTGTGTTAGACAATACTGTGTGTCTCCCATTCCCCCTGTTCTTAACAGTGTTTGACTCTGTTTAGGGCAGCAATGTGTTTAACGGAGGCCCCATTGCCCAGCCGCTGCTGAGTGGGGAGACCACGTGACACCACGCTAGCCACTGAGAGGTAAGGGAAGCCACTAGGTATGGGTTGGGTGGAGACATTTAAAGAAGGGCAGAGCCAGGGCCAGGAGCAGTGGCTCATACCTGTAATCCTAGCACTTTTGAAGGCCAAGGCGGGAGGATTGCTTAAGCCAGGAGCTCGAGACCAGCCTGGGCAACATAGTGAGACCCCATCCCTATCAAAAAATCAAAATAAGCCCAGTGTTATAGTGCTTGTAGTCCCACCTACTAGGGAGACCGAGACGGGAGGATCATTCGAGGCTGGGAGGTAAGGCTGCAGTGAACCATGCTTGCATCCCTGCACTCCAGCTTGGGTGACAGAGTGAAACCTCGTCTCAAAAAAAAAAAAAAGAAAGAAGGGCAGAGGCAGCCAGCTACCTTTGCCGGTCCTCCTCCTTCCTGGAATGCAGAGCTAATGCTGGAGTAGGGCAGCCATCTTGCCAACACCGGGCCAAGCAAAGGGCAGCCTCATGGCATTCTCCCTCGGGACCACACGCGGGCTCTGGGCCACCTGCTTCCATACTTGTTACACTTGGAGGACAGAACACTTGGGGTTTAGAGCCCTGTAGCTGGCTCTGTCACAGGCAGCTGAACACAGGTTAGGACACACACAGTGAGTACTCACAGTCTGCCGTGTACTCCACCTGGGAGGGCTGCACAGGCGCACCATCTGCGTTGTGTGGGGTGGGAGTGGAACTGTCAGCCTGTGCCTTACGAACAAGTGCTGCGAGGGGATGATCTGGGTCCACTACCTTCAAGGGCTGGAAACAGAGAAGACACAGCCTTAGCATTCAGTATACTGAACCATGCAGAACTCTTCTCCTCACCTCTAGGACACAGTGTACGTGCCTTAGAAAAAACACACACATGCACACACCCATGGAGGTCCTAACGAGTTGTGGCCAAATGCCCCAGCTGGCTGTCTCAGAGGAACTGAGTGGACACAGGGTTTCAATTTCCAAAATAACTACCAAGAAAAGGACAGACGAACAACTAAGACCATTTTGACACCAATTAAAGTGTGAATGTCTAACCCCATGCAAAATTTGAAACTGTCTTTCCTTATAGGAGTTTCTGATTTTTAATCACCAACAGCTTTTCCAGTCCAATCAATCAGCAATCATTCCCACAAAAGGTCACCTACACTGCACAACTGCTGAAAACCAGATGCTTAAATCTAGTAGACTCCTGTTTTTTATGTCGCAAATGGCAGAGTGGTGTGAATTAACCACAAGATACTGCTGAGTGGTTTCTTCACACAGATGAGGGGAGAATTAGAAGTGAAAATATTTATTTAAAAACAATCTATGATGGTAACATAGGACTTGAAGATGCATATATTCTGATCACCTATAAAATCCAATCCTATGATGAAAACACAACTAAACAATTTTTTTTTTTTTTTTTGAGACAGAGTCTCATTCCGTCTCTCAGGCTGGAGTGCAGTAGTGTGATCTTGGCTCACTGCAACCTCCACCTCCTAGGTTCAAGCAATTCTCGTGCCTCAGCCTCCCGAGTAGCTGGAATTACAGGTGTACCCACCACGCCTGGCTAATTTTTGTATTTTTGGTAGTGATGTTTCGCCACGCTGGCCAGGCTGGTCTTGAACTCCTGATGTCAGGTGATCCACCCGCCTCAGCCTCCCAAAGTGCTAGGATTACATGTGTAAGCCACCACACCCGGACAACAAAACAATTTTCAAGTCTTAACCAACACTCTACTTGGAATTCTAAATATCTCAAAGGAGTAAAATTTTAATAAAATGATAAAATTATCCTGAGCAAAAATGCTCATGAATTTTATAAGCTAGACAGGTAAGAAACCAAAGAAGCAGATGCTTTGTCACCCAGCTAAAAACAAAAATGCAAATACACCTCAATGATGATAAAATAAGATACAACTGTAACACACAAGAATGACATGCTTCAAATTTTCCAAAATTACATTAGCAGAAGTTTTGTGGTGGCATAAAAAATATAGTTCAACAATGAGATAAAAACCTTCATCAGCTCTTCAAGGCGGTTACACTTCTTGGAGGCAAAGAGAGAGGGATGCAGGTAATTCCCATCTTCTTCATCATCATCATCTTCATTGTCAGAGCTGACTCCTGATTCTGAAATCAAAATCACATTTCAAGATTTTGGTGTTTGATAAGAAAAAAAGTACAAATTAATTATGCAAAAACTTAGAAGCAGCCAAAGGTAGAGCTTCTTGGTTATCTGTTGAAAAAACACTTTTAGAAATTTTTCCATAGAGTCACCCAAGTTGTTCAGAAGGTGGCCAGAAAGGATTGCGATCTTTGGCCATTTGGTGACTCCTTGCCAGCATCGAGCACCAGCTGGTCTGGGGCTCTGTATTCTTTCTGTCTTCTTTTTCTTTTATTTAAAAAAGGGCAAAAATTGTACTGATTTATGAAAAGCAAAATAATAGCAACAGAAATAAACAACTACAACAAACCTGAAGATGAGATCTGCAATAAGATTTACACAACTGATTTGAAACTTTTTTTGGCTGAAGAGAACAAAATTCAGTGGAAGGGCCAGGCACGGTAGCTCACGGCTGTAATCCCAGCACTTTGGGAGGCCGAGGAGGGCGGATCACCTGAGGTCAGGAGTTTGAGACCAGCCTGGCCAACATGGTGAAACCCTGTCTCTACTAAACATACAAAAATTAGCCGGGCGTGGTGGCGCATGCCCATGATCCCAGCTACTTGGGAGGCTGAGGCATGAGAATTGCTTGAACCCGGGAGGCGGAGGCTGCAGTGAGCCAAGATTGTGCTCGCGCCATTGCACTCCAGCCTGGGCCACAGAGCGAGACTCTGTCTCCAATTAAAAAAAAAAAAAATTTAATGGAAGATATGTGTGTGTGTATATACATATACATCTATATAAATAGACTTGTCAAAATACCATCTTTATTCAAAATACAGCTAACTGGCTTTGGCAGTAAGAACTCCAAAATAGAGACACTGTTATAAAAATAATAGCTTAAAATAGATAATGCAAGTAAAATTTTCACTTTTGTGGCCATGAATAATTGAGCTATACAGCCCTGAACACTGTGGTACTTGAATAATCCAAGAGAGGATATATAACTCTTTTCTCTGTGAAACGTTACGTGGGCAAAATGAGGACAAAAATTTCCCACCCAGATGATTATGTTCTGATAGCATCAATATTTAATTATATTTCATTTATCTATAAAATATTAACCAAAGATTTAATAAAGGTGCACCAGCAGGGTTGTAATGATCATGCCTTAACTGCAGGATTTCAGACACATTCTAGAAATTTGAGTCTAGCTTTCAACCATGCATCTGTAAGAATGTGTATCTTCATACTTTTCCCAGAACCACCCCGCCTGCCGCCCCCACAACACAGGCCCAAAGTCTGGATGGAACAGACGCAGTGGGACCTACTTTTTTTCTCGTCACTTTTGTTTTCTGCCAGGACGGTGTAGCGTCCCTCTTTCATGGCTTTCTGGATGAACTTATAGTAGGGGTTGAGGTAGTGGTCGAAGCGCAGAAAGTCGAACTGGGAGTTCCGGGCCTGCTTGGCCTTCAGCATGATCTCAAACTGTGCTCCCTGCCTGCACACGAAGCTGGCCGTGCGCTCGATGATGGCGTGCATTTTAGCGGTTGGTGGCTATGGGAAAACACACATATTCACGTCACCCATTTGTCCTCTTGTCCACCGGCCACATGATTTCATTAAAACATAGAAATGACTCTGGTTTTACTGTCAATTTTAAGAGATATGAGACTTTAAGCTGGAAGAGCCCAGGCTGTTCGGACCCCTCATCTCCAAATCTTGTCAGGATTTTGCAGGGGAGAAAACTCGCCAGCTGAGGCAGGCCACTCCACCGTGGTACAGACCCACGGGAGGTGACTTCTTTGTGCACCAAGTCAACATTTTTCTCTATATTTAAGTTCGGTTCTATGATGGAATTCAGAGGGTTTGTGAATCCTCTGTGCATGCGAATTTTACATACAAGCATTTTTCTAGGGAGAGGGTATACATTCCATGGTTCTCAATAATCAGAATCACTGCTCTTTCCTTCTTCTTAGCCGGGGAATAGCTCTCACAGCTTGGAGGCTCCCTCTTACAAAACAGCCCTTCTGGACATCCAACAAAAGCCACAAGAGTATGCCATGTCTTTTCTTCTGCACCTGAGCCCTGCTCCTCAGCCCCTGCACAGTTCCTGGCTCACTGCCATTCCCACTTAAAAGCAGTATCCCAAGCTGAAGACCGCCTAGGTGTGGTCTGGCCAGAGCAGATGGGACACTGCAGGTGAGTTTCTTCCCAGCATCAAAGCCCCCCCATCCCTTCATGTGCTGCAAAGGCGTCACTTCCACGAACCTCATGCTCTTACCATTTCCTGCCCACAAATGGATCTTGTTAGACCAAAGGCTGAAAGCCACACATCTAAAATACCTTTCATATCAACAAAAGAGATTAACACTAGGAAATTACTTGTAAATAAATCTGGCAATTATTCTCATTAAAAATGGATGGTTAAGAATTCAGGGCTTCATCCTTCATAAAATATTAATGGCTTAATTCTCTAATTTAATTTTGGAACTAATAACATCCTTCACACTTAAAAAGGATAAATGTCTACAATTAAAGTTATTCATTAATCCCCAAATAATTTAAATTTCATGTTAAAGGCCCATTGTGCGCATATCCGTGACTTGGATTTTCAGTGGCTCTGGCTATTCATTGTTAAAACAGAATATTCCATAAACACATCAATAATTAATGATCACTTCATAATAACGACCCTTAAAGGAAAATATGATACTCCCAGTTTAGGCTTTCTTTATTGACCAAACCAACTTGTTGATCCAAAATTTCTTAAAAGTAGGCCTATCTGTTATATACTACTACTATTACCATGGTTAAAAAGCAATGTGTAGGTAATTTCACAAAAAAACAAAGCATCTTACGAACATATTTCAAGGTTGGCTACGAACCCTGAATAAGATTAAAAAGTATCTGGTTTGGAAAAAGGCATTCTTTACTTGCTTTATAAGGCAGACTTTAGGTAAATAATTTTCCATTTAAGAATATCATGATCATTCCTACTACACAATGAGATTTAAAAAATACAGTCAACATGTAAATATGCATATGTTATAACGGCCTGAGAAGAGGAAAACCGTTTTTCTAATTTAAATCCAGTGGGGAAGCCTTTTGTTTAAGGAAGCTGACGGAGCCCCAGAAGGGGGCTAACACCTCCTCTCCCCCTCCCTGGAAATTCCATTAATGTGAATTTAAGCTCCAGAGGAGGCATGGGAAACGGGAGAAAGGTATCTACAGGTCAGAAAACCCACACAAATGTACGGTTTCCTAAGAGCTTTGGAAAAGGCTTGAGCTCAGACGCATCGGGGGACCAGGAAGGAGGTGGCATGACATGAAGACAGGGAAATTAGCAAGGAACCCCAGGGGCAGTGGGGCCAGCCCTCTCCTCGCGGGATTAGGGGAGAAAAAAAATCAAATACCTGCTTTGCCCAGAGCCCTAAATAAGTATCAGATTGAGTCAAAATTCAAAGGCAAAAATACAAATACAGAAGTACTAGCAGTAAATATAGGAAAATATTTTCAAACTCTTGTGGGTGGGAAAAGTCTTCCAAAATACGCTTTAAAATTCTGAAGCCATAAGGAATAGAGGGACATAGATCACTCTATACACTCTACACTCTATACAATCACTTACAAGACAAAGTGCGGGGAGAAAATACCCACAAGACACGTTGGGGACCAAGAGTTAAGGCTCATTAGACATCAAGAGTCCTTACGAATCCAAACAAAAGGCCAGTGGGTCCACAGCAATTCAAGAATAAATCAACATTTTTCCCTCCCCACCCACCTTCCGTGACAATACAGTACCTAAATTATGATGAAATAATGCTCTAATCTGCACAAATTCGATAAAGCTTAACTTTAGTGGTTCAGAGCTCTAGAGTCAGTCCCTTGGCTGGAACCCCAGGCCTGACCCTCACACATCTAACTTAGGGCAGTTACTCTTAACTTTCTAAACCTTAACATCTGGCAACAACTGTATCTGCTTCGTAGAGTTATTTTTGTATTTTTATTTTTTTGAGACAGGACCTGGCTCTGTTGTCTAGGCTGGAGTGCAGCAGTACCGTTATCAGCTCACTACAACCTCCACCTCCAGGGCTCAAACCATCCTCCCACCTCGGCTTCCTGAGTAGCTGGGACTACAGGCATGTACCACCATGCCTGGCTAATTTTTTTCATTTTTTGTAGAGGCAGAGTTTCACCATGTTGCCCAGGCTGGTCTTGAACTCCTGGGCTCAAGCGATTCTCCCACTTCGGCCTCCCAAAGTGCTGGGATCACAGACATGAGCCACTGCACCTGGCCTGTAAAGTTATTTTGAGTATTAACTGAGAGATATGTCTAGTACAGTGTCTGGTACACAGTAAGTGCTTCATAAAGGCTGGTTCTATGTTATTATTCATTAACAGAGTAAGTGTTGCACATAACAGCAACACTTCCCCATATCCTTTCCATAAAACATGTTCAAGCGAGCACATTTCCCTTGGAACCACGCCCTAACAGGTCTGGGACTACAGGCACGCGCCACCACACTGGCCTATTATTTTTACTTGTTTATAGAGATAGGATCTATGTTGCCCAGGCTAGTCTCGAACTCCTGGCCTCAAGTGATCCTCCCACCTTAGCCTCCCAAAGGGCTGAGATTACAGGTGTGAGCCACTGTACCCAGCCTGGGGTGCTGTAATTTCTAACTACTTCTTACTCTTCATCCAAAAGCCTCAAAGATCCTGTCATCATTAGGTTCTAAACCAACATTTAGTTTAAAAACCAAGAACCTCCTGAAGTACCTGCTGTCTTTCCCAATCACTCCAACGTTCTCTCGTCAGTGAGTCAAACCATGCCCTGCCCCCTGGGGCAGCAATAGTCTACTTAACCACAATTCCACAGTTCTGAGGCCTAGTCACTAAAACAACTTATAATGCAGACACTTCTGTCTTCTACATTTTCTCCACTAACACGGACACCACAGTGTATAATTTACACAATGAATTACTGCCAAAAAAACATAATAATTATGAGAATGAAATACTAACAGTGCCATAAAATAAATGAAAGATGCAAATGAGAGACTCAATCAAGCACTCAGTTTCCACAGTCAAAATAACATTCAAGAGGCCTCCATAATATCTTAGAAGAAACTCTAATGATAAGAAAGCAAGTTGCTCCACCCTAAGACTTACTTTGCCCTCCAATGAGTGACAAGTATGTTCGATGTGGCAGACTATCAAGAGCTTAGTGATGCTTATTTTGGCTGAGAACACAAAGCCATGAAATATTTTAATAGGAATTAAGGCAACAAAATTCTATTGTACCTCTATATTTAAATTTGAATAAAAAATTTAAAAATCTTTAACACTAAAAACAAGTAAAATTCCATAGAGTCAACTTCACATACACTTTTTAGCATTAAATATAGATGGAGCACTTAGCATTTAATAAAAATGGGGCAACCGTGATTTTTTAAAGCTTCATGTTAATGTGTCTCTCATGCATAATAAACATATTTCAGAACAAGTAGGAATACAATATATATAATACATGGAAAATATATTAATACAAGTCTCAGGATATCAAATCTTTGGGTAATTTCAGCTTTAACTATAGCAAAATGATCAATACTAGAAATGGAGAAACAAACATATGTAGTAATATAGTTTGGATCTGTGTCCCCACCCATATCTCATGTCGAATTGTCATCGCCAGTGTTGGAGGCGGCGCCTGGTGGGAGGTGAATGGATCATGGGGTGGATCCTTCATGAGTAGTTTCGCATCATCTCCTCTGTGCTGCTCCCGTGATAGACAGTGAATGAGCTGTCATAAGATCTGGTCATTTGAAAGCGTGTAGCACCTCCCTGCCTTCCTCCTGCTCTGGACATGCTAAGACATGCCTGCTCCCTCCTCACCTTCCGCCATGACTGTAAGTTTCCTGAGGCCTCCCCAGAAGCAGATGCTGCCCAGCTTCCTGGACAGCCTGCAGAACTGTGAGCCAATTAAACCTCTTCTTTATAAATTACCCAGTCCCAGGTATTTTTTTATAGCTGTGTGAGAACAGACCAAAACAAGTAGTAATTATACCACGCAAAATCCAAAAAGTTATTTTACCCATATTTGCAAGAATAAAAGAGAGGGAGAGGATATGTAAATGAATAAGGGAAGAGAAGGAAAGCGTTGGAGGCAGGAATTAAAAGGGCTATTTTTATATTGCCCTTCATCACATTAATGAAGGGTAAGAACCATCAAATTCACGCTGAACTCAATTAGAGTGGCAGCGAGTGATCGCAGGGGGAGGTCAGAGATGCTCTCTCTGTGCGGAGCTTTCCCGGCATCTACCATGCAGCGAGTGATTCAGGACGTGGAACACAAACAAGAATCGAGAAGGCCTGCATCGATGCCACTTGCAATCCAGTTACAAAAATGTCCAAGAAAAAACTTCCTGCTAGGCACGAACACTTAAGCCTCCTTCCCAAGTATACACACGCAACAAAAAGATTTTCAACCTCCCTAGTAAACATATAAAAATCCCATAAAGCACGGTGACTGAAGATGGCATCATAGTTAAGACCACCGTTCCCAGTTGCCATTTATTAGCCAAATTCTTGACTTTCCTAAGTCTCAGTTTCTTCATTGGCGCAAGAGGGACAGTAAACGGTAGTTCGCTTATAGGGTTGTTAGCATTAAATAAGATAATATGTAAAAAACAGCTTAGCACAGTGACTGGAATGTGGAAATCCCTCAATGAATATTCAGAAAAAAAGGAAAAATACTGGTTTGGGCTTTAACACCTGTTATAACTTAATTTAATGTGATATAACTGAAATAGCAGGAAAGGTCAATGCTGAACAGACAGTAACCAGCTGTGAAGCCCTCAGATGAGGAAAACCAGGGTGGAATCCCCTTCATCAGTGGAAGGGCGGCCTGGGCCTGGAGATGCCACAGGGACCTAATCACAGCATAGAAAACTGCTAAGAAAATGTAACGTGAAGTGCCCCCCAAAATCACACTTTAAAAAGCCAGAACAAAGCAACGTTACCGAAATCAATGCTGTCTTGAGCAAGAGTGTTTTTACATCTATGTGTGGGGAATAGCCCACTCACCACTGACTCTGACTTAGTTTTTCCAAGCTAGTAAAATCTGGGGATTCAACTATATGGCCGCTGAAACACACCCAACTCCTGAAGTCCCTGATGCTCCAGTGTAGTTCTTTTGCTATAATTCTTCCCTTTTTCTTTGGGGAAAATAAGTAGGGTGTGATGTTTTTCTCCATTAACTCACAAACCATTTTAAAGCATTATATGCCTAAAAAGCAGCTATAATCATTATTGAGGTTTCCCACAAGCAGGACTGAATTATGATAAATAATAATGACGACAACTAGTGCTCATGCAGGACACATACCAGCTCCACGTCAGATGGGACGCTCAATCCTAAGGGGGCAACGAAGGGCTCTTCATTTTCCTCTAAATTTTCAGCCTCATTTTTTTCTGCATAAAAAGAAAATTTAAAAATTCAGAATGACGCAGGGAGGAAGGCACCTGCCAACAGCAGGCAGCAAGATGGAAGCATGTGACTGGCTGTCCCTGCTTCTTTACCTTCTGTTGTTACTTCTAGAAGCCATTTTCAGCTTTCTCTTCTACCCACAATGCAAGTGAAACTCACTTTACAAAATTCCAAATAGGCGGGGGGTGGGGGGTTGCGGCGGCAGGGAGGTGTGGTGCAGCAGCAGGAGTGTGTACAGGGTCAGACTGCACGGTATTCCCTTGGTATACGCAGGGGACTGGTTCTAGGACCCCTGCAGACACCAAAATCCACACGTGCTCGAATTCTGCATTTGCTCCATTTGAACCCGCATATATAAAGAAGCTGACCCTCCATATATGCGGGTCTCGCATCCCTCAATCTGATCCGCGTTTGGCTGAAAAAAATCCTCATACAAGCGGACCTACGCAATTCAAACCTGTGTTGTTCAAGAGTAACTGTAGCTAAACTCCTGCCCTGCCGCTTGTTAGCTCCGGGATTCTGCTGTTCTCTGTTTCCTCACTGGCTGTGAAATCATCGCATCTACTCCCAGGGCTGAGTGGGGCTTAGGTGAGACAACCCATGTGAACATCTCTATCATAACCCTCTGCACTTGGCAGGTGCTCAGTCCATGTTCCTTTCCCCTCCGCTTCTCTTTCAGGTATGTATGTAAGTGTTTAATTGGTATCGCTAAGATTTCTCTCCAACTATTTCTGTGGATTCCTGACAGCATGACACAACACGAAGTAGTCAATTCCTAGATAACTGATTTTCATCTTTGAATTGTAAACCACCTGGGCATAACTATCAAGATTCCTCCACCTAAGCAAATTACCTCTTTCACAAATAACCAATTATTTTTCCATTTCTATTTATTCATTAACCATTCACTTAACTATTTGTCTACTATATGGTAGACAACGTACTACACATTATCTTTCTGTATTCTAAGGTACCTAAGTACATCTCAATAACTCAGATGATTACCAATTTAAAAAGATACACTGAAATGTACAAAAATATCATAGCAAACTTTAAAAAGGTAACATTTTTAAGGATTTCAATGATCTATTGAGGTTCTTATTTCCAAACAGATGGCATTAAAGAAACAAACCTTAAATCTTCATCAAAATAAATGTTTCTATCATATACAGTAAAGGCTCTTGAAGCGATCAATAATTTGCACAGATCTCCTGTCAAACCTCATTCCGTGAAACCAAAGAGGAATTTTAAACAGGTTTCCTGGTATATAAAAACTTGGGTATTCCAGTCTGATCAGATACAAGTTGATTACAATCCCTATTAAGTTACAGTTATTTAACACTGTCCCATCCATTTCTGTTTGAGTCCCCTGTTCTTTCAAAAATCAGAGACAAAGCCGGGTGCAGCGGCTTACACCTGTAATCCCAGCGCTTTGGGAGGCCAAGCCAGGTGGATCACCTGAGGTCAGGAGTTTGAGACCAGGTTGGCCAACATGGTGAAACTCTGTCTCTACTAAAAATACAAAAAATTGGCCCAGCATGGTGGCACATGCCCGTAATCCCACCTACATGGGAGGCTGAGGCAGGAGAACTGCTTGAACCCAGGAGGCAGAGGTTGCAGTGAGCTAAGATTGCACCACTGCACTCCAGCCTGGCGCACAGAGCAAGACTCTGTCTCAAAAACAAATAAATAAATCAGAGATGAATGAGAGGGAGGAGATTTACTACTGCTTTTTAAAAAGCAATAACTCTTGTTGTTCAGCTTCAGTAACCAAATGACACAGTTAGATTAGAAAATATCAGAAACACTGGTTTGCAGAGATTTTCTATTGGCAAAATGCCAAGTAGCAGATATGCTTTCTCAAAATTTCTTTGGGAATGAGGCAGGGGTGTGTGTTTAAAAATACAACTTTTTATATTCCAACGTAGGCTGCCTTAAAAAAATTAAGTAAGGCTGGGCACGGTGGCTCATGCCTGTAATCCCAGCACTTTGGGAGGCCGAGGCAGGCGGATCACTTGAGGTCAGGAGTTTGAGACCAGTCTGGTCAACATGGTGAAACCCCGTCTCCACTAAAAATAGAAAAATTAGCCAGTTGTGGCGGCAGGCGCCTGTAATCCCAGCTATTCGGGAGGCTAAGGCACAAGAATTGCTTGAACCTGGGAGGCGGAGGTTGCAGTGAGCTGACATCACACCACTGCATTCCAGCCTGGGTGACAGAGCGAGACTCTGTCTCAAAAAAGTAAAACAAAGTAAATTTAAAAATACAACTTTTACTATATTTTCTTAAAATGAAAAAAATGATTAAAACATTGTCTAGGCAAATAGCCTTTCCTTAATGTTAAGTTATTCATAAAAATCAAGGCATTTTAATTGAAATAGCCTTTTGGGATGGATGGGTTAAATAGATTTGGTCTATTCTTATACATACCTTTATTTACAAAAAACCAGCTTTAGTAGCACAAAATAAAAACCAACCATTGCAATACAAACTCAGATTTAAATAAATCCAAATAATCTTTTGTTTAAAAAATGGATATATAGCAGTGAGGGCCTGTCCCACCCCATTATTCCCCTAAAAAAGAGAAAAAAATGGATATAGAATAATGATGAAAAATTATGAATATCTAAAAGATAGAAACTTGACTGAAAATAGTAAAGATCAGAGATGGAGGCACCATCAAAATGCTTTTGGCTAGTATCACAAGGCTTTAAAATACTAACAAACAATACAATAGAGTAATTTTGAAAATCAAGACATATGTAGACATATTGATGGCTCAGGAAAAAAAATTTTATTTTAACAGGACGTGACACTCAACGTGGCTGTTAGTGGTACTGAATTCTATTACAATATGCACGTGTGTGTTTGTGTGTGTGTGTTAGGTGTTTCACGTATATTAATTCAAGTTAAACATAAAATGTCAAGCTCTATGTGGGCCCAATTTCCATTAAGGAAATTAATCAGCATAGAAGGCAATGTTCTGAGAACATGATTACAGAAAGAAAAGAAGTAACATTGTAAAATACTAAAGAGAACTTTATCTTAAGGGGAAAGCAAACTAATACTCAGAAGATAAGCTAAGTCATGCTGAAGTTCTCAAAATTCAATTAATTATAACAAACCGAACATCATTTAGCCCAATAATTACGCTGAGACAATGGTCCACCATCTAGAATAGGGGCTGACAAACTCTATAAAATGCCAGACAGTATTAATAAATATTTTTGGTTTTGTGGGCCATATGGTCTGTTTCATTTCTTCAACTCCGTCGTTGAAGTGCGAAAGTGGCAACAGACAATATGTAAACAAATGAGCGTTGCTGTGTTCCAATAAAACTTTACTTGTTATTTTCTTTCCAAGATTTTAGATCTGTGGTTGGTTGAATCCACAGATGTGGACCCGATAAGCTGACTGTATTTCAACTCTTTATCTGTGAAGTGGCTATAGTATCTATTCCTTCCTTCTGATAAAAACACCACAGATAGAAAGCCGAACTCGTGTGTGGCTTAGAGATAAAACAACAAAATCAGAACTATCTAGAACCCAAGGAAGGAGGCTCATTCTGGATAAATAAATGAGTGTTGGCCGGGCGCAGTGGCTCAAGCCTGTAATCCCAGCACTTTGGGAGGCCGAGGCGGGCGGATCACGAGGTCAGGAGATCGAGACCATCCTGGCTAACACAGTGAAACCCCGTCTCTACTAAAAATACAAAAAAATTAGCCGGGTGTGTTGGCGGGCGCCTGTAGTCCCAGCTAGTCGGGAGGCTGAGGCAGGAGAATGGCATGAACCCGGGAGGCGGAGCTTGCAGTGAGCCGAGATCGCGCCACTGCACTCCAGCCTGGGGCACAGAGCAAGACTCCGTCTCAAAAAAAAATAAAAAATAAAAAAATAAATGAGTGTTTACGTTTTAGATCTGATAGAACACTTCCAGTGCATCGTAACTTCTGAGGGATGGGTAGGTTTGAAAGTCAATGCAAAAAGTCTTAAATACCTTAACTAGCCTTTAACTCAGTATAATTACAATTACACTTGAAAGTTTCTCTAAAAGTTCATAAAATAGAGCTGTGCAATGGTAATTCTTGTGCCCACAAAGTAATGAGCAGGACTAAAGGCAGGGCAAAAGGAAAGCCTGTGTGTGTGTGTTTGCCCCACATCCTATCATTCCATTAGGATCGCAGCCCTTGGAGAGTGCCAACGGGTAGAACCATAGTGCAGTCACAGGATGGAAGGGCAAACATCATTTTGCTTTAATACTAAAATGCTATAATTGCTTCATATTTGTTAAAAGATGTGTCACTTGGCTGGATGTCGTGGCTCATGCCTGTAATCCCAGTGCTTTGGGAGGCCAAGGCAGTAGGATCACTTGAGCTCAGGAGTTTGAGACTAGCTTGGGCGACACAGTGAGACCCCATCTGTTTTTTTAAATTATTGTGTATTTTATAATAAAAAAATTTAAAAAGATAAAACGTGTTACTTAAGGAGAAACCAATGAAGTTCAGAATAACAAATTAGCTCTACAATTAAATCTCCATTTGATGCAACGTAAACATTTGAATGTTTCTAAGTTAACGTTCTTCTTCTTTTTAAACAGAATGTCCTGAATATAGCGACCCGTCTTTAATGTGTCAGGTTCATGTTACCATTATTACTAATTAATGACTGACCATGATGCAGTGCTGTGGTAGTGGAGCTCTCAACGCTTACTGAAGTGATTGAGGATATTTGTGTCTATACTACACGAGCCCAGGTTTTTCAGCAGCACTATTTTTTTATATTCAAAGTTTCCCATGTTAATCCAGAAAAGCATAAATTCCAAATCTTTAATTTAAAATACTGTGGTAAGTATATGTCCTAGGTGGCATCAAAGCTACCAGGAAGCTGTGCTGTTTTCCAGGGAGCAGTAACTCCCTCACTGTGTCCTTCCACTGGGCATGTGTCACTGTCTCAGTTGTGGAGGGATATGGGGAAGCAGGTTAGTGAGAGGGCGGTGATGTTAACTTATCCCAGTTAACACCTATTCTTTCACTGCCTCAAGAATGAATCCCTGAGGATATTAATGAACATGTTACCAATCCAGAAACAAACAATCCGGAGTAATTCTGTTACCCGAATCAATGAGAAATAAACAATCCAACGCATTCACTTTCCACCTCCATTAATCATTCTAGTTTTTAACTTCGTTTTACCAAAAGAAGGAATACCACTCCCGTTTTCTCCTGTGGTCATAGTGGTGTTATCATGAGTGCCAGAGATGTGTTCTGCAGACTTGACCATGGTGCATGCAGCCTGTGTGTACACGTGTAGCCCTACACCAGCAGTCCAGGCAGCTCCCCACTCACCTCTCTGTTTGGAAGGCTCCTCCTCCTCCGTCGGCTCTGACGGGTCGTAATAGTCGCTACCGTAAGTGAACCCCACGGCATTGTAGCTCCCATCCTCTGCTAGGGCTTCACTCAATCGCTTGTATTCTTCCTCTTGAATAAAAATGAGAATTTTATCAACAAAAATAGAAAATTACTGAGAAAAACTTTATATATTTCTAAAGTTGTAGCTATCAGTAAAGCATACAACATACTTTTTTCAACCTACTTTTGAGGTAAAATATTTTTAAAAATTCACACTTTATATCTATCAATATGTACTTTTGTCAGTACATGTTTACCCACAGACAGCTGAATACACGTCTTTTGTGGAAAATTTCTTCCTGCTGAGAAAATTTTGGGATTAAGAACTGTATTAAAGACTGTTACGGCAAAGACAAGAACATCAATTTTATTTATACGATACTGTTAAAGAAGAACAGTTAAAGAGTTTGGTTTTTGTTTTTTTCAAATCCCAGTCTGCCCACAAAAGCTGGGAAAATTCTTTGTGGCTCTATATATAAACTATCCTGAGGTCCTCTCAGAACGCAAAGACTCCTGTTTTTCCAATCCACTGGGTACTGTCAAGATAATATCAGAAAGAGTGAGTATAAAAAAATGAATGGGAGTAAATTTTTAAATACTTAAAAATTTTAAAAAGTTTGTTGCTGAAGTAAGTTTGTCTTGAGCAGTACCTTGCCTTGCCTCCTCCTCAAGCAAGTCCGTATGCAAGGCTAAATACCTCTCTTCATCACACAGGGCCTCTATTCGCGCCTCCTCTTCAGACAGCTGATAATCTCTGTTCCACGTGGAATACTCAGCATCATACTCAGAAAGGTCATGCAGGTGACCACGTCCATCATATCTGTAATGTGAACAAGCTGGTCAATAAAAGGAAATTAACGTCTAGACTGGTGTGTGTGTGATGTTTTATATATGTATATATATATGTATATATACACACACATACTTACCGATTAAAATAAATAAAAATCTTAAAACAAGTATAAAAACTCTTCCCAGATTTATATTTAATTTGGATAGTCATAGCTCACCTACTTTTAAACTCAAGTTATCTTAACAAAGTCTAAATTCCTTTCCACAGTAAGATAATATTTATAACTAAAGGCAAACAATCCATTAATAGCAAAAATGGTATCCACTTCACTGGCAGTTCTTACCATTATGGTTTGGTCAACCATTCAATGCCACTTGCAAAAAATTATTATTTTTTTCTGAAAAGTTAAATATCATAGCTTACATTCACACAAACCAAATACATAAATACCTATCCGTAAGAACCAAACGGTCGAAATTTCCTCGCTTCTTTCTGCTAGTCCCGAACTCTCAGGAGAGATCTTCACCAAAGAAACTTGCGTCCATTGGAGGTAAAATCTTGGCTAGGCTCGCCCCCTAGCCACTTGGCTGAGGAAATAAGTGCTGGGTTACGTGATAGAGAGACACACATACATTGGAACAGTGACATATACATGCAGTTTAAGGAGGTTCACTGGGAACGAGCAAAACTATTAGAAGATATGGTATCAGTATTTCCTTCTGAACTTTATACCCTCAAGGAAATAACATACACGAAGACACTTCCATGTTTCTCTTGCATGGACCAAACAGTAGTTTGGCCAAATAAGTAATGGGAGCACTTTCTGCTATGCTTTTAACATAAAGGATTCAATGAGGATGCTGTCAACGTGTAACTGTCAGATAATAAATGAGTGAGTTAGTGAATTTTCCTTAAAACACTCAGGTTCAGGGTTTCAAAAACAAATGTAGAGAAACAAACAAAAGTCTGCTTTTTTTTTTAATGCTGACTTTTGTAATGGGAACCAAAAATATTAATGTAGACCAAAAAAGGCATTTACAGGAAAAAGGCCCAAAATTCCAGGGTAGTCAAGTTACTGCATTTCATTAAATTTCAAAATTAATTGGACTTTGATGTAAACCTCCTTAACTTACAAATGTAGATTATTATTAAAAATATTATACATGTACATGTGCGGCGTTTGCTCCCCACCAGTTTTGGAAGACCTAACTCAAATCATGTACAGAATGATAAGAAAACTGTACAAAGAGCTCAGACTTCATTGCTTACCAAACTTTAATGATAAATATCACAAGTGACACTTTGGAAAAGCAAGCCTGACAACTCAGGCGACACACTCAATATAAACCATGGTGTGAAGGCACAGCACGCTTGAGCACAGCACGGAGCCATCACATCCAGACATGATCTGATTCCGCGGCCCTCCCTTCACCAGTTCCTGTTTTCGAGCTCTAATTCCAAGAGGAAACGTCAGGGATGGAAAAAGGCCTATTTGGTCATTAATGTGTCCATTCTGGCCAGCTCAGAGGTCATCCCTACAGTCATGCTCCAGGGCTATGAAGAATCCAGTTTTAATGGTCTGAAACGATGGGCTTTCTTCATGTGGAGAGACTATTCCACAGCTCCATGGTTGGTCATGGTTAGCTTTTCAGTCCGGGCCCCAGAAGTAGCCGAACAGGCAAAAAAGAAAAAAACACCCCACAACAACCCCAAAACCCAGGGACGAGGGGAAGGGGGATTGAAAAAATGGGAAGAAAGAGGGGAGCAAACCACCTACATCATGTAATGTTATCCTTTTCAAATCAAACGCCTTTAGAAATTCCTAATCCCAGGCCCCCACTGCCCATAATCGCTAGACACCCTCGAGTGACGACCTAAAACAGGTTTGATTTGAAAAGAAACAACACATCTATATCCCAGCTCCACCCTTCAGTTTTAAGAGACAGTGAAACCAGCCCTAAGAACACTATCTCTTCCAAGAGCAAGGCCAGGGTCCGCACGAAGTCAAGTGGCCGCCAACTGATGGGCAACTTTGCTCACTACCTCAATCTGTCAAACTCGTCGGATTATTACCGGGAAGTCAAACGTCATGCTGGCAAAGTACGGGCGCTCCACTGAGGGCGCTGGGGGCATAACAGGTTAAGGCTAACTCACAGGGTCCAAGAGACACTTCTAGGCACTGTCTCAGTGAGCGGCGGTTCGGAAGAATAAAGGCACGCCTCCCAGGCTACCCTCCCAGTACACCGAGCAGTGAGAGCGCGGCGAGTAGAAAAGCAGCGCACGACCCCATGGCATCGCCGGGCGGCAGGCCCAGGTGCGCTCAGGAAGAGACCCTGGGCACTGGCTGCTTTCACCGCGCAGAAACGCCAACTGCAGCCCAGCGACAGGGTGAGGGGTCGAGAGGGGCTGCAGGACCAGAGACGATCCCTCCGGAGACGGACGCGGCACGCAATTCCAGCCAGTGCCTTAGGGCAGGTTTCACCGTCCCCCTCCCCACCAGAACACCAGGAGGAGGTGGGGACAGGGGAGGGGGTGTCCCCCAGATCCCCTCTGGCTCCAGAAAACCCTCTGCAGTCCTTGCAGTCAAGTCAACATGAGACGAGATCAAGCGGGTGAGGGAAGGGAAGGATCGACGGGTGGGGGAAGGAACCGACCTGTCGATGAGGATCTTGTGGTCCCCCATCCACGGGATGAGGTGCTGTCCCTGTTCCTGAGCCAGGGCCCGCTCGTCGTCCCGGAACAGCTTGCAGGCATAGCCGAAAACCAAGAGCTCCACTCGGCTGCCCCCAGCGCCGGCACCGCCTGGCCCGGCCTCCTCCTTCGCGCCGCTTTTCCTCTCGGGTTTGGCGCGGCCCCCGCCCGCGCCGTACATGACAGCGTCCCCCGCGTCCAGGCTGGTCCTCTTCTGTGCCACGCGACGTCCCTGATACCGCCACTTGACCTACCCCTTCAGTCAAAGGCCTCGCATCCCGGACCCAATCTCAACACCGCCGCCATAGCGGGCCACAAAATGGTGGAGGGGCAGCTTCCGGCAGGAGAGCCCGCATTTCCGGCGAGCGGACCGGTAGATTCGCCATGGATTGGAGCTCTTTTTGCCGCTAGGAAATATTTTGGCTTTAATTTTCGCATTCAGGTGTGCCGCCACAATAGGCGCTGCTGTATTCAGTGGAAAGTGCAATTTTAATGTCCGTTTTATCGGGCAGCCGTCAGGAACGTGGCGAAAGCGCAGCGTGGGATCGCGCGCCGGCTTCCGCTGCGGCCAGTCGGGCGGCGACGGAGTCGGAGGGAGGGGCCGGGCGCGCTCTGGGCCTTGGGCGAGTCCTCGTGGGTGGCGGGTTGCTGCAGTCTGCCACGCGTGTGGAGGCCTCGGGTCCACCCCGAGCCGCCGCGCCCCTCATCATGTCCGAGTCGCTGGGGCCGTGCGTGCTCTGCCCAGGGCGGCGATGTCCTTTTCCTTGGCCCCGTTTCCTTCTCCATCCCTAGGGGGACTTGTTCCCCGACTCGCCCACTTTTGAAGGTTTCCGAGGCAGCAGAGGCCCCTGCGCCGCAGATCACTCGCGGGTGGCGAGATTTCGGAGACCTGAGACCCCTGTCGCCGGGAGGTGGTCTGGCGGGGCAGGGAGACCCCAGTCTGGAGACTGGCCACCTGGATGCGGTGCGATTTTGCTAGGTGTGTTTCCTCCTGGGCCGCAGTTTTCCCATCGGTGGTTCCATTCGGATCTTTCGGTCCCTTTTAGCTCAGTAATTTCCGGTCAGACAAAGGGGCTGCAGTGCAAAATCTTAGGCTTTGGGAATGGGATGGGATATCCCCATGTTTGCCCTTGACTGGAAAACGATGACAGGTAGTCTCCTTTCTGGGCCTCAGATCCCCTCCATAAAAATGGCATCTTTCTACCAGTGATGCTGAAATGAGATAATGTATATGAACCTTTAACTGATTTTTGGAAATTAAGAAACAGGCAGTTGCCACCAAATGTCTTTCGTTGTGATTTCCCCTGACTGGGTCATGCTTCTGTCTTTTTCTTTGTCAGGCTCCTTATCCAAGTTTAACTCAGTCATCCATTTCTTCACCTGGCCTTATATGTCTACGTTGTCTGGAGTTTCCCCTCACTGGTGGCTAACTTGTGCCTTCTGATTTGTCTGTGTACCTCTCATCACCACCTTAGGTTACATCCTGTGTTCAGCATCCCGCTAGAATTAGCTTTAAGAGATCAGGGACATTGTTGGGGTCACCTTAGCATCCTCAGTGCCTAGAATGGTGCTTATCACACTGTGGGCCAAATACTGGTTAATCCCTGAAGAATGAGCTGGGCCAGCAGCTGAGCATGCATGGCCAGGCCGTCATCTTCCTATCTGACTCTACAAGACTGCTCTGCCACTGCTGAGGAAGATGTATGTGTCATGGTTACTTGGTAAAAACACTGTTTTGTCGCCAGGCATATACTAGTTTGTTGGGGTGCTGGGCTCTGTTCAAGCTTTCCCTTGGGTTCAGGTGTGGGGTGCTAAAGCAGATAAGGAGGCCATTGGCTTGAGATCAACTCTGTAACACCAGCTCCTATGCAAGCAAACCAAAACCCAATCAAGTAATTTCTCTGCTTCCGTGTTGGGTCTATAAAAGCTTGCTGCTCTTGCTGTTGAGTGGAACTCTCTGAACCTCTTCTGTTTCTACATGCTGCCTGATTCATGAGTTGTTTTTTTGCCCAAATAAACTTGAATTTGTTTTGTGTAAAGTTTTTCTTTTAACAGTTCTGGTGTCAGAAATGGGATCTGAAGGCCCCCCCCCATTCCCTCAATGATGACCTCTGGGAACAGTGACTAAACAGATGCAGGTGCTTCATTGTGCAGGACAGTTCTCTGGATAGCCTTGGGCCTACCCAGTTCTCCCTCCTTTTCCTTTGTAGTTTTCAAGAGTAACTGCATAACGAGCTGGGATGCAACATCCTGAGGTAGGGAGGGACTGGCTGAAGTAGCCCAGGCTCTGTTCCAGTTCTCCCCTGGAAATAGAAGGTCCTTCAACACTTTAGCCCAGTGATTCATGTGACATGTGGTATGTAATCTGGGTGGGCCACTCTTCGGGATCTCTTATCTGTGGTGTAAGTGAGGAATGTGCAATGGCGACTTCATCCACTTGGGCAACTTTCTGAGCTTTGGGGAGATTGGCTCACAGTGAGTCCTAGCCTTCGTCCCCTACCACCTGTCTATAGGTAATAAATGCACTGCATGTAAGTTGTTGCTTATGAGAATTCAGAACAGGTTGGTAACCAGTGCCCAGTGGGCCTGCTTCACACACTGAGCCATTTGTGCTCACGGCTTCTCATTGCACATTTGGAGGCCGCAACTTGTAGGCCCTACTTGGATACAAACTCTACAACTTGTGTCAAATTTTTAAAGTTTATTTGAGCATTTTTGACTTGAGCTGGGTCCAGAAGTTACGACAGAAACTGGGACTGGATCCAGTACAAAGCCTATGGGAACAGGACTGAGTCCAGTAGGAGGCTTATGGTAGGAAAGGGTATGAGAATATAGGGAATGATGCCTTCATTTGGATCCAAGGAGCCAAACTCCTCCACCTGGAACTCCAGCCAGTTTCATACATAAGAACCTGTGAACCCAGAGTCTGCACTTTTCCAGAGAAATGGGTGAACCTACCAAAGGTAATCTAAGAGTTAACAGTGGTCAAAGTGAGGAAGTTTTAACCTAGATAAAATTGTTCACTTGCAAGACATTAGAAAAGAAAGGATATTTGCAGGACTAGGTCTGAAAGGAATAAAATAAAATACTAAGAAAAGATAAAAAACACCTCAGAAACAGCAGGATGTATTTTGATTGACATGCAGAGGCTTCTAAAAGGTTAAATCAACCAAAAATTGCCTTTCTAAATGACTTCTTACGAAAAGCAAATGAAAAACTTAAGCAGCTAATTTACGAGAAAAAACTTAAGCAGCTAATTTATGAGAAAAAAATTGTATTTTGATGGATTGAACTCATTGTACATTCTCTTTCTATCCTCTGCCTACTCAGAATCTCCTGACTTCTTATCTCAGTTACCTTCCTACCCCAAAGACAGAAAGAAAGCTAAACAAATGCCTTATATAGTTAGGCCCTCAGATTAATAAGTCTGTTTCTTTAATTACTGTTATGGCTTGTTCAAAAATCTTTTGAGTTCAGAGCAACAGTGAAAGGTTTCAAAGGAAAGCCCCTAGAAATTTTCTCGGAGGTAAAAAATTCTCGTGGAGTATATGATCCATGATTCCTTGATCTTTCCCAATTTATTCATATGATACTGAGACTGGTGATACTTGTAAATGGATGGCTGAGGTCAAATGGGAGGTACTTGAGAAAGATATCAAAGATCTAACCATTCGGTCTTTCAGGGATGGACTAAAAAACGGCTAGGGAAATCTCATATGTCAAAGTAAAGATCACAAGATCTTAAATTTGGAAAGGAGAACTTTATTTCTGAGAAGGGTTGCAACCCACAGCCTGGGAAGCAGACCCTCTGGCTGAGACAGAAAGGAGGCACTTTGAAGGAAGAAGGGTGGGAGAGGAGTTTTATGCTAAACAGGTTGGCTAAACATACATATTTAATAGATTATAGGAGGAGCTATGAATATTCATGAAAGGGGCTTACTAGGATGTGTGGTAAGCAAACATTCATGTTACGTGGTCCCAAGTTCACTTCAGGGTGGAGACTACATTAAAATGTAATAAAATTAGTCTGTATAGGTCCAAAGTGAAACTTAGGATTGTTTGAGCCTGGAAGGTGAAGGCTGCAGTGAGCTGTGATTGTGCCACTGCACTATAGCCTGGGCGACAAAGCAAGACCCTGTCAAGACTTTGTCTCAAAAAAATAGGTAAATAAATAAAATAAGATTAAAGAACTGTAAAAACCTAAGAATAAACATGCAAATGTGTGTTTTGTAAAATTGTTTTAAATTGACGCATAATAATTGTACATATTTATGGGTACAGTGTGATATTTCCATTGCATGTATACAATGTGTAGTGATCAAATCAGGAAAATTAGCTTATCTATTGCCTCATTTATCGTTTATTTGTGCTGAGAACATTCAAAATCTGCTCGTTTAGCCATTTGAAATATACTATAAATTGTTAATTATAGTCACCCTGCAGTGTTACGGAACACTAGACTCATCCCTCCTAACTAGCTGTACTTTCGTATTTGTTTTTTATTTATTTTTATTTATTTATTTATTTTTTTGAGACAGAGTCTTGCTCTGTCGTCAGGCTGGAGTGCAGTGGCACCATCTCGGCTCACTGCAACCTCTGCCTCCCAGGTTCAAGCGATTCTCCTGCCTCAGCCTCCCAAGTAGCTGGGACTACAGGCGTGCGCCACCATGCCCGGCTAATTTTTGTATATTTTTGTATTTTTAGTAGAGATGGGTTTCACCATGTTGGCCAGGATGGTCTTGTTCTCCTGACCTCGTAATCTGCCCGCCTCGGCCTCCCAAAGTGCTGGGATTACAGGCGTGAGCCACTGTGCCCAGCCGACTACTTTTGTATTTTTTAATCAACCTTTCGCTATGCCCCCTTCTCCTGACACTTCCCAGCCACTTGTAACCACTATTTTACTCTCTACTTTTATAAGATCAACTTTTTAAGCCTCCACATATGAGTGAGAACATACAATATTTATCTTTCTGTGCCTGACTTATTTCTCTTAATAACCTCCAAGGTCGTCCATGTTGCTGGTATGACAGAACTTTATTCCTTTTTTTTTTTTTAAGACGGAGTTTCACTCTTGTTGCCCAGGCTGGAGTGCAATGACGCAATGTCGGCTCACGGCAACCTCCGCCTCCTGGCAACCTCCGCCTCCCAGGTTCAAGCAATTCTCTTGCCTCAGCCTCCTGAGTAGCTGAGATTACAGGCATGAGCCACCACGCCTGGCTAATTTTGTATTTTTGGTAGAGATGGGGTTTCTCCATGTTGGTCAGGCTGGTCTTGAACTCCTGACCTCAGGTGATCCACCCGCCTCAGCCTCCCAAAGTGCTGGGATTACAGGCGTGAGCCACTGTGCCTGGTCCAGAACTTTATTCCTTTTTTGTGACTAAATAGTATTCCATTGTGTATATATACACCACATGTTCTTTATCCATTCCTTGTTGATGGAGAATTTTATCCTGGAGAATGTTCCATGTACTGATGAAAAGAAAATGTAATCTTTAGCTGTTAGATGAAAGATTCTATAAATGTCCTGTTAGGTCCATTTGGTATAAAGCACGGTTTATACCTAATGTTTCTTTGTTATTTTCTGTCTAAATGACTTCTCCAATGCCATGAGTGGGGTGTTGAAGTCCCCAATTGTTGTTGTATTTGGAGTCCATCTCTCCCTTTAGATCTAATAATACTCGCTATTTATGCATCTGGATGCTTTGGTGTTGGGTGCATATATATATTTATTATATCCTCTTGCTGAATTGATCCTTTTATTATAACATAATGACCTTTTCTGTTTTTACAATTGTTGCTTTAGAGTCTGTTTTATCTGATGTAAATATAGCTAATCCTGCTTGCTTTTGGTTTTTGTTTGCATGGAATATCTTTTTCTATCCCTTCACTTTCAGTCTATATGTGTCTTTATGGGTGTAGTGAATTTCTTGTTGGTAGCATATAGTTTTGTCATTAAAAAAAAAATCCTTTCAGCCAGTCTATATCTTTTTAGTGGGAGAATTGAACCTGTTTTAATTCAATGTTATTATTAATATGTGAGGACTTATTCCAGCCATTTTGTTGACTGTTTTCTGGTTGTTTTATATATCTTTTGTGCCGTTCTTCCTTGCTTATTGTTTATTATTTTGGTTTGGTGTATTTCTATAGTAACAAGTTTTTATTCTTTCTTTTTTTTGAGACAGGGTCTCACTCTGTTGCCCAGGCTGAGTACAGTGGCATGCCCATGGCTCACTGCAGCCTCAATTTCCCAGGCTCAAGCGAATCTCCTGCCTCACCCCCCTGGGTAGCTGGGACCACAGGCATGCACCACCATGCCTGGCTAATTTGGTATTTTTTGTAGAGATGGGATTTCACCATGTTGCCCAGGCTGCTCTCAAACTACTGGGCTCAAGCAATTTGCCTTTCTTGGCCTTCCAAAGTGCTGGGATTACAGGTATGAACAACCCTGCCCAACCAAGTTTTTATTCTTTTGTCTTTCTCCTTTGTGTATCTGGTCTACTAGTGAGTTTTATACTTTTGCATGTTTTCACGATAGTGACGATTATCTTTTCACTTCCAAATGTAGGACTCCCTCAGTCATTTCTTATAAAGCTGTTCTAGTGGTAATGAATTTCTTCAGTTTTTGCCTGTCTGCAAAAGACTTTATTTCTGTCTCATTCCTGAAGGATAGCTTTGCTAGATATAGTATTGTTGGTTGACAAGTTTTTTTTTTTCTTTCAGCACTTTAAATATATCATCCTGTTCTCTGGATCTGGCCTGTAAGATTTCTGCAGAGAAATCTACTGTTAGTCTAGTGGTGATTCCCCTATACATGACTGATGCTTTTCTCTTGATGTTTTTATTTTTATTTATTTATTTATTCTTTTGAGACAGGGTTTCACTCTGTCACCCAGGCTGGAGTTTAGTGATGCGATCTCAGCTCACTGCAGCCTCAACCTCCCAGGCTCAGGTGATCCTTTGACCTCAGCCTCCTGAGTAGCTGGGATTACAGGCACATGCCATCATGCCCGGCTAATTTGTGTGTGTGTGTGTGTGTGTGTGTGTGTGTGTACATATATATATATATATATATATATATATATATATATATATTATTTTTTTTATTTTTTTGGTAGAGATGAGGATTCACCATGTTGCCCAGCCTGGTCTTGAACTTCTGGGCTCATGTGATCCACCTGCCTTGGCATCCCAAAGTGTTAGGATTACAGGCATGAGCCACCATGCCCACCCTCTTGATGTTTTTAGAATTCTCTCTGCCTTTAACTTTTGACATTTAGACTATAATTTGCCTTGGGGAAGACCTTTCTGGGTTGAATCTATTTGGGAAACTTCAAACTTCCTGGATCTGGATGTTTATATCTATTTCCAGATTTGGGAACTTCTCAGCTATTATTTCATTAAATAGGTTTTCTATGTCTTTTCTCTTCTCTTCTTTGGAATACCCATAATGCAAACTGTGTGTGTGTGTGTGTGTGTGTGTGTGCGTGCGCGCGCTTAATAGTGTCCCATGTCTTACAGGTTTTTAAATATTTTTCATTCTTCTTTTTTTTTCCTCTGACTAGGTAATTTCAAATGACCTATCTTCATATTCAGAAATTCTTTCTTCTGCTTGATCAGGTCTGCTGCTGAAGCTCTCTATTGTGTTTTTATTTTATTCACTGAATTCATCAGTTGCTGGATTTCTGTTCGGTTGTTTTTTTTTTTTCTATGATTTCTATCACTTTACTGAATTTCTTGTTCATATCCTGATTTGTTTTCCTGATTTTGGTCAATTGTCTATCTGGATTTTCTTGTATATTGTTGAGTTTCCTTCAGATCATTATTTTGAATTCCTTTTCTAGCAATTTGTTGATTTTCTTTTCATTTAGGTCTGCTACTAGAGGGTTATTAGATCCCTTTGGTTGTGTCATATTTCCTTGCTTTTTCATGTTTCTCATGCCCTTGCATTGATGTCTGTGCATCTGGTGGAAAAACCACTTCCTCCAAATTTTGAGAGTGCCTTGCATAGAGAAAGACTTTCACATGTAGTTGGGTTGGTTTTAATGTGCTGATTAAAAAGGATGTGATGACTCTGTTTCCAGATAAGTGCGGTGATATAGTTCCCACTCAGCTTCTTCAGCTGTGTTGAATATCAGCAGTAACTGTAGGTGCCTCAGTTGTCTAGGCTGTAGAAGTTTGTGGTAGCAGTGGTGCCAGCATAGATGGTTAATGTCCTTGGTATCAAAGGCTTTTTGGGTCCTCCTATTCCTGTTTCCCCCACAATAGGGGACTTAGGTCAGGGCATCTCTCTTGATGTCAGTCTGACATGGCCTATAAGCAGCTCTAGTGGTGCTGGGTTCCAGATGCAGGTGCTTGCAGCAGCTATGGATCCAGGGTCCTAGGCTCAGGGTCTCACAAGCCTATTATGGCACCTGGGTTTTGGGGTCTAGGTTCATTCTTTGTGGCAGGGTTGGATGTTGGTTGTCCATAGATCTATGACTCTGAGACACTCCCTAGCCGCTCAGGCCTGGGGGTCTGGGTTGTAGCTGTGATTCTACCCCTGGGGGACAGGGCACAGCACTGGCCCAACTCTGGGAAAGAAGGGTTGTCCTGGGGGTTTGGGCCTCAGGATGAGGGCATGACTGCAATTTGGTAACCTCAGCCAATAGGGCTCAGTGGCAACTTGGGTCCCAGGGGATGAGGCACCAGGTGGTAGTGACTCTAGACTCTGGGATGGTGAGGCTTGGCAGTACCCCAGACTCTGGGAGGCCAGGTGCAATGGTGGCAAGGACGCCAGAATGGTGGTATAAGGTTGTCATTTGGGCCCTTGGGGGTAGGGAATAACACAGCAATGCCTCCACTTCCCAGATAGAGGTCTGTGTCAGCTGCTGAGACTCTAGAGTGCTAGTCCAGCCTCCAGGGAAGCAGGTACTAAAGTTGTTTGGCCTGTAGGGTAGGTGTCTCTGCTCAGCCACTGCTGTTTCCCTGGAATGTGGGGTACCATCTCAGCTCAGCTCTGGGATGTGAAGCTGTTCAGCTTGGCCAGGGCACTGATTCCTCAGGAAGCAATGTGCTATTTCAGCTCAGGCCTGGGGAGCATGACTGCTCTAGGCAGCCCAGGCACTGTTTCCTGGGATGTAGGGCACTGCTTCAGCTCTGGCCCAAAGGGGTAGAGGGAGGGGTAGGCAGAGTGGCTTCACGTCCACCTGGCCACACCGGGAAGGCTATAACAGCTGCTCCAGTTCTGCTTGGGGATGTTGGGCCATTGGGCTGGGGTGGTTCCACAGGAGCCACCCTTATTGTTCCAGACGGGCCATGACGCACTCCAGCCATGCTTCCAGTTCCAAGAGGGCGGAGCACAGTAGCCACGTGGGCCACAGGGGTGGGCACTGTGTTGCTTCCTTCTCTGGGGGAGCACAGCCACGTAGACTCCAGGAAGCTCCCTCTGCTGAGCTTAGTGCCTGTGGGGACTACAGGGACCCTGGTGATGAGGGCTGCTGGGGTCCATGGTGGTGGTGAGGGCTGTGGGGTCCATGGTGGTGGTGAGGGCTGTGGGCGTCCATGGTGGTGGTGGGGGCTGTGGGCGTCCATGGTGGTGGTGAGGGCTGCTGGGGTCCATGGTGGTGGTGGGGGCTGTGGGCGTCCATGGTGGTGGTGAGGGCTGCTGGGGTCCATGGTGGTGGTGGGGTCTGTGGGCGTCCATGGTGGTGGTGGGGGCTGCTGGGGTCCATGGTGGTGATGGGGGCTGCTAGGGTCCTCTTACTTTCCTCCTCACCCCAGGGAGAAGCTCCTTGTGGGTCCCAGCTGCTCCCAGTTGGGGGATGGGGTGGTGGAGGCCCAGCATTTCCTTCCTGATGTGGCCATACTGAGTTTCTGTGCTCACCAGCGTTTCTGTGATTCCTCTGATGCACTTCACCGCTCTCTCAGTTACTTTTGTTCCAATGCTGTTGTGTGTTCATTGTTCTGGCTGTCTCCACGAGGGGCCGAGCATGAGGGGCTTCTAGTCAGCCATCTTGCTGACTCATGTATATGTGTTTTGTATGGTTAAAAGAAGGCCATGATCAAAGTGTGATTTCACAAATAACATGGTTTAGTTGCCATACAAAGAGACTCCTTTTTTCACAATGCTCAAAGATGGGGAGGATGATGAGAACAAATCTCTCAGGGAATACACTCAACAGATGAGGTACATTTTTTCTAGGGTTCAGTTATTAAAGTCCAGTTGCTCTAGGGTGGAAGCAGGCTGCTGGGGATGTAGAGTCTAACTGAAGTTTGAGGCATACCTTTCTATGAGAAGTTCTTGGAAGAGACAGTTTGACCAGCACGGCAGAGATCTGGGGAGACGCACCAGGTCCCTCAACACTAGCGAGTGGTGTTGCTTGTGGACGAGGCTTCAAAGAACAGATCAGAGGCTGACAGAGTAGCCCAGCCACAGCCTGAACTGTCAATGTGTCTGTTGAAATTACGGATGTATATGTGTTTTGGGGTCCAGTACTCACATATGTGGTCTGATAAGGTGTGATGTAAGATCTTCCTGGGGCTGGGGCTTATTCTCCATTTTTTCATCACAGCAAAGCATGCCCTCCATGGATGTCAAGCCCCACAGTAAACCCAAAAACCTATGTATTTGAGTTTTTTGGGATTATTGCTTTCATGATGACAAAATAAGCAGCACAATCTCCGGTTTTCCCATTTTCCTGGGCGATTTCATAGCTAATGCATTTCTTCACCTAGCCTTTCTTCTAAGTTTCTTTGAAATCCGGTGTTCAGAGTGAAAGCTTGTAAACAGTTATGATGAAGCCTTTTTGAAAACAGCTTTGTATTTCTTTCCCACCTGGGCCAAGGCTTGACTCAGATGTATAACTGGCAATTTTTACTCCTCATAACAGTACCCTGAGTAGATCAATCGATTGACCTTGATGTTTAACTCAGCCAGGTTGTACCGGAGGCTCTGTTCTCACTCCTTCCCTTACTGACTGCACAAGTTTGCCATTTAAAAATGCAGCTGTGTCTATTTCACTCCTCACCACATTGTCCCCAGTCATCATTTCTTTCACTAATTGGCGTTATATTCCTGTTTAACTCTGCAGCACCGTTCATGAACTATTTAATCTCAGTTGAGTTATGATGATACATTTGGGATCAGAAGCATTTGAGCCTGATGTGCTCTGTGGGACTAAGAAGAAGGAATGTGGTTCTATTTGTGCAATCCATCGGCAATTGATCATGGACCGTTTTTGTCTTCTACTGTCTTGAATTCTTGTTTCATCTTTCCTTGTTAGACTCGTTAGTGAACCAGAATACACACATTCACTCTGAATTCACTCAAAAGGGACCTCGCAGATGTGGCTGAGGGTCTTGAGATGGGGCGATGATTCTGGATTCTTCATGTGTGTCCAATATAATCACATGGGTGCTTATGAGAAGGAGGCAGGAGTGTCTGTGTCAGGAGAAAGTCACGTGAATATAGAAGCAGAGGTTGGAGTGATGCGGGATGGCCTCTGGGAGCTGGAAGAGGCAAGAAATGGACTCTCCTAGATCAGTGGTCCCAACCTTTTTGGCACCAGGAACTGGTTTTGTGCAAGACTATTCTTCCACGAGTGGGGTGGGGATGGTTTCGGGATGATTCAAGTGCATTACATTTATTGTGTACTTTATTTCTATTATTATATTGTCATATATAATGAAATAATTATACAAGTCACCACAATGCAGTGGGAGCCTTGAGCTTGTTTCCCTGCAGCTAGATGGTCCTATCTGGGAGTGATGGGAGCAGTGACAGATCACCAGGCATTAGGTTCTCATAAGGAGCTCACAACCTAGGTCCCTCTTGTGCACAGTTCACAGTAGGGTTCATGTTCCTGTGATCATCTTTTTTAAAATTTTTTTGACATGGAGTCTCGCTCTGTTGCCCAGGCTGGAGTGCAGTGGCGCTGTTTTGGCTCATTGCAACCTCCACCTTCTGGGGTTCCAGTGATTCTCCTGCCTCAGCCTCCCAAGTAGCTGGGATTACAGGCATGTGCCACCACGCCCGGCTAATTTTTGTTTTTTTAGTAGAGATGGGGTTTCACCACGTTGGCCAGGCTGGTCTTGAATTCCTGACCTCAGGTGATCCACCTGCCTTGGCCTCTCAAAGTGCTGGGATTACAGGCGTGAGCCACCGTGCCTGGCCTCCTGTGATGATCTAATGCCGCTGATCCGACAGGAGGCAGAGCTCAGACGGTAATGTGATTGACAGGGAGCGGCCGTAAATTCAGATGAAGCTTCACTTGCCCACCGCTCACCTACTGCTGCGCAGCCTGGTTCCTAACAGGCCTGGTACCGGCCTGTGGCCCGGGGGTTGGGGACCCCTGCCCTAGAGCTTCTAGACGGAACCAGCCCTGCCAGCCAGCACCTGGGTTTCAACTCCTCAAAGACTCACTGTGGACTTCTGACCTTCAGAATGGGAAGGAAGTAAAGCTGTGTCGTTTTCAACGGTTACAGCAGCAATACGAAATTAGTGTGTGTGGCAAGTCCATGCTGAGGCTTCTGAGGCACTGCCCAACTGTTTTCCAGGTGGCTGTGGCGTGTTACATGCCCACCACCACTTGGTGTGAGCAGTCCTTTTGTCTACGGCCATTCTAGTGGCTGTGTGTCTCACTGTGGTTTTAGTTTGTGTTTCTCTAATGACTGATGATGTCGAGCATCTTGTCCTATGGTCATTGGCCATCCAGATATAGTCTGTGGCGAAGTGTCTATTAAAATCTTTTACGCATTTAAAAGTTATGGACTTTCAGCTGGGAGAGGTGGCTCACACCTGTAATCCCAGCACTGTGGGAGGCTGAGGCGGGCAGATCACCTGAGATCAGAAGTTCGAGACCAGCCTGGGCAACATGGCAAAAGCTTGTCTCTACTAAAAATACAAAAAATTATCCGGGTGGCACATGCCTATAATCCCAGCTACTCAAGAGGCTGAGGCAGGAGAATTGCTTGAACCTGGGAGGTGGAGGTTGCAGTGAGCCAAAATCGTACCACTGCACTCCAGCCTGGGCGACAGAGTGAGACTCCATCTCCAAAACAAACAAACAACAACAAAAAAGTTATGGACTTTTCATATATCCTGAGATGCTGATTACCTGATATGCTGATTAATTTTTTTCTTAAAGGTAACTATTACCCTGACTTTTATCATGGTAAGTTGATTTTGCCTGTTTTTATGTTTTATGTAAATGGAATTATATAGTATGCAGGCTTCTAAATCTGTTGTCTTTTACTTACGTTTGTGAGATTTTCCCAAATCATGGTATATTATGAGAAAAGTAAAGAACTTTAGGCTGAGGAATGTTATGAGAAAAGTAAAGAACTTTAGGCTGAGGAATGTTATGAGAAAAGTAAAGAACTTTAGGCTGAGGGATGCAAGTCCTTTTAATGATCAGGCCCAGAGAGACTGTAGAATGAGGGGCAGCCACATGCTTCTCCCTGCTTCGAGCTGTGTACTTGTCTCTTCAAACTGTGGGCTGTCGCCACAAGTAGCTGTAAATTAAACTAGTAACGCCACACTGGACACTGACCCACACCCTACCTTGTAACAAGGTACAGCCAATCACTAATCAATGTTATTTCTATAGACTAGTGAGAATTCTTTTTTCCTTTTGTTTGAGATGGAGTCTTGCTCTGTCACCAGGCTGGAGTGCAGTGGTGTGATCTTGGCCCACTGCAACCTCCACCTCCCAGGTTCAAGCGATTCTCCTGCCTCAGCCTCCCGAGTAGCTGGGATTATAGGCGTGGGCAACCACGCCCAGCTAATTTTTTGTAGAGGCAGGATTTCGCCATGTTGCCCAGGCTTGTCTCGAACTCCTGAGCTCAGGTGATCCATCCGCCTCAGCCTCCCAAAGTGTTGGGATTACAGGCATGAGCCACCGCGCCCGGCCAGATAATTCTTGACATAACTTTTATCAGCCCACTCCTTGTTTCCTTTTGCCTTTAAAAATCCACTCGTAACGGTTGCTAATCAGAGTGTATATTCGGGAAACTTGAATGTGTGCTCCTGGGCCACAATCTTCATGTTTGGCCCAAATAAACTCTCTACTTGTATTAATTTTGCCTCAGTTTCTTCCTTTTGGGTCAACAGTTATTTCTAGTTTATTCATTCTCACTGCTGAATAATGGCTCATTATGATAGTACCATCATCTATTTAGTAGTCTGTGGGCATTTGAGTAATTTTACTTTGGGGCAATTGTAAATAGCGCTGCTGTGAGCATGTGGGTACATTTTTTTTTTTTAAGATGGAGTTTTGCTCTTGTTGCCCAGGCTGGAGTGCAGTGGCACGATCTTGGCTCATTTTAGCCTCCATCTCCTGGGTTCAAGCAAGTCTCCTGTCTGCCTCCCAAGTAGCTGGGATTACAGGCGCCTGCCACCATGCCTGGATAATTTTTTTGGTATTTTTTGTATTTTTGTATTTTTAGTAGAGACGGGGTTTCACCATGTTGGCCAGGCTGGTCTTGAACTCCTGACCTCAGGTGATTCGCCTGCCTTGGCCTCCCAAAGTGCTGGGATGACAGGTGTGGGCCACCGCGCCCGGCCATGTGTGTGTCTTTTGGTGCACGATTCACATGTTTTTGTACTGGTATATATCACAGGTGGGACTGATGGGTTGGAGGGTGGGCGTACGTCCTGCTTGAGGAGATACGGCCACGCTTTTCCATGGAGGTGCCGATTCAGGCCAGATTGTTTTGCCATTGGGCATTTTCACACGTGGGGGCCACACCCAGGGACCCTATTGCTGATCAGTGTGGCCAACGTCGTCGTCTTTAGGCTAGTGAAATGAGAAAGGATGGAGGAAGAGGTGAGTGTCAAGATTGGAAACCAGGACCAGGGAAGGGGAGAGGGCCAGGGAGGGACACCAGGGTTATGGAGTGGCGACCACGGGACAAGTGAGCCAATACGTTTAGCGCAGCTGTGTGGCCTACACCATTGCAAAAGCATTCGGCGTCTCTATTGGGGGGATTTAACTTAGGCACACGTGTGATCACTTACGTGTGTGTGGACACGCTGGTGACTTGTAGAATTGGTGTGAGGCCATGCAGTATTTCCTGCTGTTGCCAAGTTACATCTTTGTGGTGGGTTGAACAAACATGAAAGAACCATGTTGGAAAGGTGGCATCTAACTGCCCTCGCTACTCGGGGACATCCTTTCCCACACCCAAGATGCTTTTCCATGTCAGAGGCAGAAACGAAGTGGGAAAGGGTTTTCTTTCCCTAAGACATCAAGCCCGACTCTGTCATGATTTCCTTCCACAAGGAACGGGTGGTCTTGGCAACCAAGTTCCCGATTCACTGACCTGCTCTGCATTCAACCTCTGCGTTTCTGAACCTCAAAGTGTTTACATCTTCCTGAAGACAGCCCGATTCTTCAGGAGTCCCAGCGCAGTGTTTTCCCCACACCAGAAATGTTAAGCTCAGGTGCCGCCAGGGTCCAGGCCTGTATGTGAGGATGCTGCAGAGGTGGAGGTGGAGAGAGTCAGCGTGGGTGCGCTGGTTGCACCCCGCAGGAGCATGAGCTGGGGATGCCTGATGAGAAGCTCAGAGTATGGATTTTTATGTGAAATCCCCCATTAAGAAAAAAGTTGGAGTCTGGGCGTGGTGGCTCATGCCTGTAATCCCAGCACTTTGGGAGGCTGAGGCGGGCGGATCACGAGGTCAGGACATCAAGACCATCCTGGCTAACAGGGTGAAACACCGTTTCTACTAAAAATAGAAAAAATTAGCCGGGCGTGGTGGCGGGCGCCTGTAGTCCCAGCTACTTGGGAGGCTGAGGCAGGAGAATGGCGTGAACCTTGGAGGCGGAGCCTGCAGTGAGCCGAGATCGCGCCACTGCACTCCAGCCTGGGTGACAGAGTGAGACTCCATCTCAAAAAAAAAAAAAAAAAAAAAAGAAAACACACCTTCCTGCTATGCCACTACTTTGCAATCTCTGTTTTAAATATCTTAAAACGTGATTTGAACCAGCAGAATTGTGTTTAAAGCACCAGCTCTGGCAAGGAGACCACGGAGAGCTCAGCACTTAGACCAGGAACAGCCCCACAGCCCCCTCCGATGGTCCAGTCTGTGTGCAGGGAGCAGACGCTCTTTGTAGGAATGACTTCCATGGGGAAGGGACTATTCCACTCACCCTCACAGTGGAGGCTTCACTGGCTTTCCCCAGGCACAGGCAGCTGTGTGCAGCTTCTGTGTAAAGCCTCTGTATGCAGCCTCTGTGTGCAGTTTCTGTGCAGCTTCTGTGAGAAGTCTTTGTGTGCAGCTTTTGTGTGCAGCCTCTCTGTGCAGCTTCCATTGTACAGCCTCTCTCTGCAGCCCGTGTGCAGCCTCTCTCTGCAGCCCGTGTGCAGCCTCTGTGCCCAGGCTCCCTTGTGCAGGCTGTGGACTCTGTGCACGGCCTTTTTACAGGATCCTTTCTGCCCTGCTCTGCCCTGTTCTGCCTCACCTACTGTCATTGTCAAAGTGTTTCAGCAGGTGCCCTCTCCTCACTTCCCAGTCCTGGGATCAGAAGCCTCAAGGGGGTGTGTCTGCTGCAGGGCAGGCAGGTCAGTGGGCCCCTGGTCTCTTTCCTGGATGCAGGACCATAAGGTAGGCATGTGTGTTTTTGGGCTGTGGTGTCTCAGCTGGGGACTGTCCTCTGTGGCCTGTGACCCTGGGACATGGTCTCTGCAAACCCCTCTTGGACCCTGCCTTAGGGGTCATAGGGGGAGGCAGTGAGACTGGAGGACTGTGGGGGCCAAAGCAACTCATGAATCCACCATGTTGGCTTCTGATTAACCCCTGTTCTGAGAAGACCTCTAACATTTCCAGTTTATTGATTGTTTCTTGTGTAGGAGCAGGCACTTACTCTAAATCCTGCCACTGGATCAGTCTTAAGGTTACCATCTTTCAGTTGTCCCTTCTGAGCCACCCCTCCCTATGGTCCGTGGGCCCTGGGTCTGGGAGTGATGGGGCAGGGACCCTCCATCTCATCTCGCTGTCGTCTGAGACACAGACCTGGCTTCTGTTTGTAAGTCACTATTAGATGTTTCTTTTTAAGGAACTGAACGTGTCGGCCTCTTTCTTCAGCCTCTCAGCTTCCTCGGACTTTCGGGTAGACTTGCCCACACCTGCCCACTGTGGAACAACAGAGGACTGGTGGCCTCCAGTTTGCTTCCTGCTCCTCTGAGCGCCACCCCCTAGCAGCCACACTTCTACCAACAGCGCAGGTAGCTCCGGACTCCTGCCTGCTCAGCCCAGCCCACCCCTGGCCAGCCTCCCTGCATCATCCTCCTGTGCAGGGCCCTCAGTGTCTGGGTCTCAGCCCCATGGGGTCCCTCTTCCTGCTCCTGGGAGATTAGCCCCCGCTGGGACCCAGGAGATTCTCCAAGTGTGGAGGTGTGTGTGGTGGGGGGCGCGGTATTGCAGAGTGAGAGGCCCCTGGAAGACACATGAGGGGGGATGCGTTGGCTGCCTGGTGTAAGCCCTGCAGGAGGCAGGAGGGAGGGGATATCCCATGAGGCTCAAGGGGCATCAGAGCAGCGAGGACCTGGACTCACCCCTGGGGAGGGCCAGGGAGGGAGCGAGACCCGGAACGAGCTGGAGGCTGAGTGTGCAGGCAGAGAGGGCCTGGCTGAGCCCCCCAGGCTCAAGTGCGAGTCATTCTGTGCCCCAAGAGTGGCAGAGGGAGGCCAAGTGATCCTCCGGAGGGAAAGAGCCCCGGGGAGAGGGACAGAAGTGACCCCACAGAGCCCCTACCCCAACGGACGACGGAGGCTCGGTGGACGTGGGCAGGTGTGTAACAGCCAGCTCTTCAGGTAAACTAAAGAAAGCAGCCTGGATGTGTGGCATTTGCCAATTTCTGTGGTGTAAACACTGCCCGGGGCTGACCTCCCACTGCACTCTGACGCCACTGAGCGTGGAGCTGGGGGAGATGCTGGTGGTCCCTACCGCATGGCATTGCCACCACAGACTTAACAGCTAACTGCAACAGTAGTAAAACAACCGGGAGCTGAGGGCTTGTAACTATTACCGTTTCTTTAATAGAATTTACTTCATGGTAAGTTTATCTGATGCAATTCTGATAATGGCAGCACTGAATGCCCGGCTCATGCATTCCCGGAGCTCTAATGACCGGCTCTGCAAGCTCACCGGCGACTCCAGCACACCCCACGGAGGCCCCTTGCACGATGATGTCTTTTCCTGTCCTGGATGGGCAGGTGACGTCAGGGATCTGGTGGCCTCCTGTCCCCCTCCCCGCCTCCCCAGCACGTCATAGACCCTGGGATTCAGCCGCCCTGCCTGGGGGAGCTGAGATCCGGTGTGTGCCAAGGGGGCAGGCGGAGATGAAAGCCATTGGTGGAATCGTGAAGGCGGTGCTGCTTCCCACACACCTGAGCTGGAGGAGACTCACAAGGGCCTGAGCTGCGAGTCTTGGGTCCAACTCACCCCAGGCCGATCTTTAGTGATGCAAGTTGGTTTGCCCTCCTCAGCGGGGTCGGATGCGTCACTGCACCTCCCAGGCGTATGGGGACTCTCTTTAAAGAAGCCTCCGCGGACATTTCTTCCTTGACAACAGCCAAAGCTCTTGGAATTCTGGAGTCGGGCACCACCCTGAAAATCGAGGAAATGACCCCAAACGGGGCCCAGCTGGGCTGTGAGAGGACAACCAGGAGGGTCCCAGGCACCCGCCCTCCCTCCCCTCCCCGACCCCGGAGAGGCGGCTTGGTGCTCCCCTCTTTCGAAGGACTCCTCTCCTGCCCATTCTTGGGCGCCCACCCACCCCACCGTGCGAACAGCCCAGACTCAGCCCTCATAAAAGGGCTGGAAGCAACCTTAAAGTGAAAATGTTTTCACCCAGCACTTCCTTCTAGAAATTCATCCAAGAAAAGCAATCAGAGGTGTGTGTGAAGATTTGTATTGTAACAGCATTGTTTATAATGGTGGAAAACATTGGAGACAATCTAGACGTTTAAAATAGAGGATGCATTATATGAGTTATTGTACATCATTCTCATCGCATATCAAGCAGGCATTAAAAATAATGCTGTAATGTGCGCAAGGACGTCTGAACAAAGATATTCATTACCGTGTGATTTGTAATAAAAGACTAAGATAAATGTCTGTTGATAGCGAATCGCTTAAATAAATTACGAGGCCCCTATACAGTAGCACAGGCTGAAGCCATTAAAAATAATGAGGGTTCTGTAAGGTCCCAACTTGGAAGAATTGTGCTATATAAAAAAGTGTGCTACCATTTTTGTGTATGTGTGTGTGTGTGTGCATATATGTGCATATGCATGTCTGTATGTTTGCATGTGTGTGCACTTGTTCCTGTACAGACTATCTTTGAATTTTTTATTTTTTGAGACAGAGTCTAGCTCTGTCTCCCAGGCTGGAGTGTGGTGGTATGATCATGACTCACTGCAGCCTTGACCTCCTGGGCTCAAGCGATTCTCCTACCTTGGCCTTCCAAGACGCAGGGATTACAGGCACACGACACCATGCCCGGCAGAGACTATCTTTTAGAGCAGGTGACCACGGCTGCCTTTGAGGGCTAACACAGAGACATCGTGGCCAAAATAATAAAGAAGAAACTTCTTTTCCTCCCCACTGTGTATTTTATACTCTACACTTTTAAACCACAGACATGTCTTATTTTGGGGCCATAAAAGCAAAAAACTAAAACACCAAAAAGACCCTAGAGCCCAGTGCACACAGACGTTGTCCTGGGGTGAAAGCACTTTGGCCAGGGTGGGAAAATGCCAGCCCTACCAGCCCCAGTGTCCTCTTTTGTAAAACATCCAATTTCAGCTGGGAAATAAAGTTTTAGGGTTACAGCTCTTCGTCTCTGATTCTGCAACCGCAACACCCACCGTTTCCTATGTTTTAAAAGAAACTTTTCCTAGTTAGCATGGCTTTAGGTTTTCTGAGAAGGCGTGAAGACTGTGCAGAGTCCTCCCAGCTCCTGTCCCGTTTCCCTGTCGCTAACCTCTTTCATTACCACAGTACATTCATCACAGTTAATGAGTTCGCACGGATGCATCATTCTTAACCCAGGTCCACGCTTCAGTCACACTTTATTCATTTCCTCAATGTCCTTTTACTCTCCCAGGCTCCCATCCGGGATCCCAGGTGACATTCAGTCATCGTGTCTCCTCGGGCTGCTCTTGGCAGTGACCGTTTCTCAGACTTTCCTTGCTTTGATGACCTTGACAGTTGTGAGGAGGACTGGCCAGGTGTTCTGTGCGTGGTCGCTCCATTGGGATTTGTCCAGTGCTTTGCTCCTGATTAGCCTGGGGTGTACAGAGGTAAGGTGGCTGTCTCTCGCGGCATATTGAGGGCCCCTGTTATGGATTGGACATCACGGCTGACATTGACCTTGATTCCTGGCTGAGCCTGGTTGCCAGGTTTCTCCACTCTAAAGTGACTTCTCCTTTTTCCATTCTGCGCTCCTTGTGGAGTCGCCATGCAGAGCCTCGATCCCTGTCTCCAGTGAAGATGGCGAGAGTGATCCCTGCTGGCAGTGCTGCCCAGAGGGAATGGTGCTGTTGGCCATCCTGGCTCTGTCCTTCCCAACGGCTGCACAATCGAGTCACAAGCCTGTGTTTTTGGACGCCCCTGGCTATTCAGCTTGGTTCTTTATCTGTGACATTCACCGCATGTCCTGGGGATAGAGTTCCAGAAAGGATGGCCCATCCTTGTTTGTGTGTGAGGTGTGTTGAAGGAAAAATAAGGCCAAACATCATTATTTAGGCCTTTGGGGGAAATTTTTTGAGTCCTCTATATGCAAGAATCAAGATGTATAATTCAGCAGCTGAAATCTCAGTCTTACTTTCATGTCTGGAAATGAATTATAATATACATGCAAATTAAGGAAGGTGACTGTTTTATCCCTGTTCCGTTTCTCTACAGGATAATTTCTACCATGTTCAGCTGAGGGTGCAGAGTCACATCACATTTTTCCTTTCTCTGAAGTTCATATTTTATTTGAATTCTAATGGGCGTTTATGACCCCTCTCCATTTGGAATGACGCTGTCAGAACCCACTGTCTTTCTACATCTGCACCTCATTCCTTATTTATATGAGATTCTCCAAAGGCAGATGTTATGGAGCAGAAAATTGGTTTTGGAGCAGACTTTCTCCGTGCATTTTCAGGACAACTGCTGCATCAAATGTTAGTAGAAATGGAGTGTCTTAGGCTGTTCTCTGCTGCTATAACAGAATATCACAGATGGTAATTTATAAAGACGAGACATTTCTTCTGCTTATGTTTCTAGAGGCTGGGAACTCCACGCGCATGGCACTGGCCTCTGGTGTGGTCATCCTGTGGTGGAAGGGTGGAAAACAAGAGGGTGAGTGATTGCAGAGAGAAGAGACAGCACAAGGGGCTGTGCTCAATTCATAACAACCCACTCCCACCATAACTAACCCACTCCCACCATAACTAATCCACTCTCACCATAACTAATTCACTCCCACCATAACTAACCCACTATCACCATAACTCAACCACTCCTACCATAACTCACTCACTCCCATCATAACTCACCCAATCCCACCATAACTAACCCACTCCCACCATAACTCACCCAATCCTACCATAACTAACCCACTCCCACCATAACTCACCCAATCCCACCATAACTAACCCACTCCCACCATAACTCACCCAATCCCACCATAACTCACCCAATCCCACCATAACTAACCCACTCCCACCATAACTCACCCAATCCCACCATAACTAACTCACTCCCACCATAACTAACCCACTCTTACCATAACTAACCCACTCCCATTATACCTAACCCACTCCCATCATAACTCACCCACTCCTACCATAACTAACCCACTCCCATCATAACTAACTCACTCTCACCGTAACCTACCCACTATCACCATAACTAACCCATTCCCACCATAACGAACCCATTCCCACCATAACCAACCCACTCCCACCATACTAACCCACTCCCATAATAACTAACCCACTTCATCATAACTAACCCACTCCTATCATAAGCCATTGTCACCATAACTAATCCACTCTCACCATAACTAACCCACTCCCACCATAACTAACCCACTCCATCATAACTAACCCACTCCCACCATAACCCACTCTCACCATAACTAATCCACTCTCACCATAACTAACCCACTCCCACCATAACTAACTCACTGCCATCATAACTAACCCACTCCCACTATAACTAACTTACTCCATCATAACTAACCCACTCCATCATAACTAACCCACTCTCACCATAACTAACCCACTCTCATATCTAACCCACTTCCATCATAATTAACCCACTTCCACCATAACTAATCCACTGTCACTATAACTAATTCACCGCCATCATAACTAACTCACTGCCATCATAACTAACCCACTCTCACTATAACTAACTCACTCCCACCATAACCTGCTCCCACCATAACTAACCCGCTCCCACCATAACTAACCCACTCCCACCATAACTAATCCACTGTCACTATAACTAACTCACTGCCATCATAACTAACCCACTCCCACCGTAACTAACCCACTCCTAGCATAACTCACCCACTCCCATCATAACTAACTCACTCTCACCATAACTAACCCACTCCCACCATAACAAACTCACTCTCACCAGAACTAACCCACTCTCACCATAACAAACTCATTCCCACCATAACTAACCCACTCCCATAATAGCTAACCCGCTCTCATCATAATTAACCCACTCCTACCATAACTAACCCACTACCATCATAACTAACCCGCTCCCACCATAACTAACCTACTCCATCATAACTAACCCGCTCCCACCATAACTAACCTACTCCATCGTAACTAACCCGTTCCCACCATAACTAACCTACTCCATCATAACTAACCCGCTCCCACCATAACTAACCTACTCCATCATAACTAACCCGCTCCCACCATAATAACCTACTCCATCATAACTAACCCGCTCCCACCATAACTAACCCACTACCATCATAACTAACCCGCTCCCACCATAACTAACCTACTCCATCATAACTAACCCACTCCCACAAGAATGACATCAATTCCATTATGAGGGTGCAGCCCCAGGACCTAATCACCTCTTAAAGGCTCCACCTCTTAACACCGAGAGGATGGCAAGTACATTTTCACGTGAGTTTCAGAGGGGACAAACATTCAAACCGTAGCATGGAGATTTCCTGCGAGGAGATGTTTCCCTGCGCAGTCCAGGTGCTGAATCCCAGCCGGGCCCTCTCCGGGGGCAGTCAGGGGACACACCCCCGGTGTCAGCAGTGTTTCTGTGGTGCCTGTTCCCTCTTGAGGCCTGGGGCAATAGGACCATGAGAGGGGTCTGGGGCAACTGACACAGCTCCGTGGGGTCCCCCGGGTTGCTGGAGCCTTGAGGTCTGGGGTCCTTGTCCCTTGACCCTCCTGGACTCAGAGGCAGTGTCTGGTGCAGGTTGATGCATGGGCTTTAGAGTCTGGGAAACCTGGGATTGAGCCCTGGGTGTCCCTGGTGTCATGCAGATGCATCTGTGCTCCTGGAGGGTGAGTATGAAATGGGAAAAGGCAACAGGAGACCTATCCCAGTGGGGGGCACTTAATAGGCAAGAATACATGGCAGGTGTCCTCAGGAGAGATGCAGGGACTAGCACCAGGCCACCAGTGTGGGGCGTGGATGGACCCTCTGCTGCCACATGGCACACGCCAACTCCAACCCTCCTGGTGTCTGACCCAGACCCCTGACAGGGATGGAGGGTGGGCATGGCCTGGGCACTGCATAGGGGGAGGGTGGCAGCAGTCACAGGGCAGGAGGGGAGGCTGGGCAGGGCTGGAGCCCCAGGGCCCTAGCATCCAAGGGTAGGGGACGGGCAGCCTGGAGATGGGGCCGTGAGGAGGGGGAGTCAGAGAGCTGAGGCTCTGAGCTCCCAGGACGTGCTCCACTGGACTTCACTCACAAAGTTCAAATTTAAATATAAGATTATTGAGGATTTCAAGATCCTTGCAGCCCGACTGCAGGGCCTTTGGGCGTGCAGGGATCTGCTGACCATCAGATGCATCTGCGCCAGACTCCAGTGAGAAACACACCCAAGTCATGACGTTGCGATTCCCATTTTTCAGAGCAGGAAACGGACACGCGTGATTCCCATTCTACAGAGCAGGAAACAGACACGCGTGATTCCCATTCTACAGAGCAGGAAACAGACATGCGTGATTCCCATTCTACAGAGCAGGAAACCGGCCACCACGGCGTGATTCCCATTCTACAGAGCAGGAAACAGACACGCGTGATTCCCCCCCCCCCCATCTACAGAGCAGGAAACAGACACGCGTGATTCCCATTCTACAGAGCAGCAGGACATTCTACAGAGCAGACCAGACACGCGTGATTCCCATTCTACAGAGCAGGAAACAGATACACCATGATTCCCATTCTACAGAGCAGGAAACAGATACACTGTGATTCCCATTCTACAGAGCAGGAAACAGACACACGTGATTCCCATTCTACAGAGCAGGAAACGGCCACGCGTGATTCCCATTCTACAGAGCAGGAAACAGACACACCGTGATTCCCATTCTACAGAGCAGGAAACGGCCACGCGTGATTCCCATTCTACAGAGCAGGAAACGGCCACGCGTGATTCCCATTCTACAGAGCAGGAAACGGCCACGCGTGATTCCCATTCTACAGAGCAGGAAACGGCCACGCGTGATTCCCATTCTACAGAGCAGGAAACGGACACGCATGATTCCCATTCTACAGAGCAGGAAACGGACACACCGTGATTCCCATTCTACAGAGCAGGAAACGGACACGCGTGATTCCCATTCTACAGAGCAGGAAACGGCCACGCGTGGCAGGGAAGTGGAGGAGAGTTTCCCTCCTGAGAACACCCACCACATAGACAGGAGGCCCCAGTGCCAGCTCGGGACTTGGGGGTGGGAAGTGTTTAACTGGGATGGGGAATCCGCTGCATGGGAGGTTCCTGTTTCCTGGCTCACCTGGAGACTCCTGGAGTTGGCCAGATGAGACCCCGATGTGGAAACAAATCTCTTGGGCACAGGCACACTTTAGGGTGAGTGCAGCCTTCACAGGGGATGGGGCCTCAGTGGGCTCTGAAGGCCAGGGCTGCCTCCTCCTCCTCCTCCTCCTTCCCAGGGACTCCCGGAGTCCCCTCCCCATTCCCATCCCCCAGCCTCCTCCATCCCAGGCGTTAAAGAGATGCATTCACCTGGTGAAGATGGTGGCCCAGGCAGGAGAAGAGCAGGGGCCGCTGCCGCCTTGTTCCCCAGGAGTGCAGGAGAGGAGCCTTCGAGACACACGTGTCCTGTGGCTGCTCTACCCAGACCGGGGTCTGACTGCAGCGGATCAGCAGAAAGGGCGGCCCAGAGCAGGAGGCCCAGCCTAGGGCAGCTGGGGTCTGCAGGGCTCCCCTCCAGAGACCTCACCTCAGACCTTGGCAGCAGCCCCCAGCTCTGTGGATTCTCCAGGAGATTTTCCCAAGTTCTAGTCCCAGCCCTTTAATTCACCCTGGGAAGAGCCTCAAAGAACCCGGCAGGGACGGATCTCCCCCCACCCTCTGGGCAAAGATCAACTTGGTTAAAAGGGCCTCCAGCTGAAACCCATCTCCTGGGGAAATGTATTAAAACAGAAACTCTGCTAGGAAGATTGTTTTGCTCAGACTTTCTTCTCCTCCCGGGTTTCTGCTTTTACAAAGCCTTGACTTGAACTAAATTTAATGGAGAAAGCTTCACTGGTTGCTGGGAGGGCAGAGTGGAGGTTTAAGTGAGAAAACTAATTTCAAAGAGCTGTAGGGGAAGGAAAACTTCTCCTTTACTCTCTCACCTTCAGTGGCTGGGGGCCTAACTGATGAAAGTCATTAACAGGAAGAAAGTGGCTGGGCATGGTGTCTCACGCCTGTAATCCCAGCACTTTGGGAGGCCGAGGCAGGCGGATCCCCTGAGGTCGGGAGTTCGAGACCAGCCTGACCAACACGGAGAAACCCTGTCTCTACTAAAACTCCAGCCTGGGCGACAGAGCAAGACTCTGCCTCAAAAAAAAAAAAAAAAAAAAAAATTACAAAATTAGCCGGGCATGGTGACACATGCCTGTAATCCCAGCTAGTTGGGAGGCTGAGGCAGGAGAATCCCTTGAACCCACGAGGTGGAGGTTGCAGTGAGCTGAGATTGCACTCCAGCCTGGGTGACAGGAGTGAAACTCTGTCTCAAGAAAAACAAACAAACAAAAAACCAACAGGAAAAAAGCATGCATTTGGACATTTTAAACTTCTCGTGCATGAGCTTGTCCCAGAAATAAGCAAATACCAGAGGAGCAGTGAGATTCTGGAGCTCACATCTCGTCCTAACGGGGGTGGGGAGGGCAGAGGCCCACTTACGGAAATGCGAAGGACTTTATCGAAAGATAAATGGGCCCTCGGGAGGGCAGATGGGAGACATGGTCCTTTGTGACAATGTTTGCCGGGATGTGATGTGGGGGGGTCTTCTCACCTCCAAGAAGAGGAGATTACAGTTGTTCCTGGGGAAAGACTTAGGACAATGGATTTGTTGGGGGAGGCTCTGGTTTTAGGCAGATAAAGAATTTTAGGAACTCCAGTGCTTTCTGCTCAAAAGAATTCTGATGCCAAAATGGCATACCTCAGGTTGGCATATCCTGATTCCCTCTAGAGCCTTGCGATGAACTGTAGACCTCTTCCTGTAAACACCACCACCATACACAAGTGAAAAGACAAGGTCAGATTGAGGAGTGATGTTTAGTATATGCAACATCTAAGTGGCTTCCATAAATGAATAACAAACAGAAAGAGTGATAGAAAAATGAGCAGATATTATGAGCAGGTAATTCATCGAAAAGGAATATCAAAAAACAGTTAAACAAAAGAAAAGATGTCCCACCTCACTAATAATCAGCCAGACAGTGAATTCAGCAGGTGTGTGACATTTTTGCCTGCCCACTCCATGCTAATGTACTAAGATGTGCAGACAGCAGCCTGGGGAGACCAGCTGCACCTCCCTTAAAGCAGTAGCTCTGGGTCAGGCATGATGGCTCATACCTGTAATCTAAGCACTTTAAGAGGCCAAGGCAGGAGGATCATTTGAGGCCAAGAGTTCGAGACCAGCCTGGGCAGCATAGTGACCCCCATCTCTATAAAAAAGAAAAAAGAAAAAAAAGCAGCAGCTCCAAAGCCTCCCATGGAAAACTTCTCATGATGTGGGCAAGGCAGAGGCTTCATTAGCAAAATGATTCAGCACCTGCCATCTGATGTCCATTCTCCAATCCCTTAGCCAAGCGCAACTCAAATGCCATTGATCATGGCCTATTTCAGGGACACAAGTTTCCTTACATTGATCGCTCTTTCCAGGATGCCAGGCACAGTGACCCCCTTGGTACAGGGTCAGGGGACCCAACTGTGTCTTTTCCTTGTCTGGGGGAAGTTTACATGTTCTATGGAGGGTGTGCTGCTGAGGGCAAGACCAGAAGGGAAGTTTTCTATAGGGGAGCTCAACTCCTGTTTATAAAGAGGGAATCCAGGATAGGGGAGATGGCCCCTGGGAGGGGAATGTCTCCACATACCTAATAATTTGAGATGATTATAATAATAATAAGTATATTTTATACAGCATTTGTGGTGGGATTGTCTGTGCCCTGAGCCTTGTCATGATCTCACCACATCCTCTTCTCTCTCTGGGATACCAACATCACCATCATCACCATTGCTATCATCATCATCATCACCATCACCATCATCACCATCATAATCATCATTATAACCACCACCATCATCACCATCATCACCATCACCATCACCATTATCATCATAATCATAACAATCATCACCATCATCAACATCATTATCACCATCATCATCGCCATCACCATCATAATCATTATAACCATCATCACCATCATCATCACCACCACCATCATTACTATCATAATCATAATAATCATCACCATAATCATTGTCATCATCACCACCATCATCATCGTCATGACAATCATCACCATCATAATCATCATCACCACCATGATCATCACCATCATAATCATTATAACCATCATCACCATCATCATCGCCATTACCATCATTACTATCATAATCATAATAATCATCACCATCATCATTATCATCATCGTCACCACCACCATCATCATCATTATGACAACCATCACCATCACCATCATAATCATCGTTATCACCACCATGATCATCACCACAGTCATTATCACCATCATCACCACCACCACCACCATCATCATAATCATAACCATCATCATCATCATCACCACCACCAGCATCGTTATCACCACCATGATCATCACCATAGTCATTATCACCATCATCACCACCACCACCACCATCATAATCATAACCATCATCATCATCATCACCACCACCATCGTTATCATCATAATCACAATAATCATCACCATCATCATTACCATCATTACCACCATCACCATCATCATCATCATGATGATAATCATCACCATCATCATCATCATCACCACCATGATCATCACCATCATTGTTATCACCATCATCACCATCACCATCATCATCATCATCATCACCACTACCACCATCATCATCATTGTAACAATCATCATCATCGTCAACATCATTATTACCATCATCATCACCATCATCACATCACCATCATCACCATCATCATCACATCATCACCATCATCATCACCATCATTACCATCATCACCATCGCCATTATCGTCACCATCATCACCATCATCCTCATCACCATCATCAGTATCATCATCACCATCATCAACATCATCATCATTCCTATTTCACAGCTGAGGAAGTGGAGGAGAGGAGGAGAAGGAGAGGGCTTACCTCTGTCAGGAAATGACCAGGAAGTGGCTCCCATGGCCTCTTATCTTAGTGCATTGGTCAGAAATGGGTCACTTGGTCACATGAGGCCACAAGGAGGGCTGGGGAAGGTCGTCCTCACTCTGGGTAGCTGTGGGTCCAGATCCCACTGGGGCCTCTAATCCCCAGGTGAGGCGGATGTGGAGGGAGGGCCTGAGAGTCTTCAGTTCTGAGAAGCTCCTGGTGATGTTGATGCTGCTGGTCCCAGAGTAGCAAAGCTTTAGGGGCTCAAATTCCCCATTTTCCTTCACCGTGAGAGGTACCTGCTTAGGGGCCATGGGAAGGTCCCTTTTGTCCCATAACTGATTGTTGTTCAGAGTCCTCTCTGCAGAGCCCCTGGTTGACTCCCAGGGACAGACCTGTAAGGTTTCTCAGCTAATTGTGGCAGCATTTCCTGCAGTGGATTCACCCCCAGAATGTGGCACCGGGCTGCCCGTGCCTCTCTTTGCTTTCCTGTTGCTGATGTGGTGCCTGGGATGAGTACAGAGCTGGCTTGGAAGACGGGAATTTCTCCTGTCGACATCAATCACGTCTAGTGTATTGCTGAACCTGCCTCATTACAATGTCAAATGTGTTCAGAGATGGGAGCTTAAACCGCCATTATCCTTACCCGTATCTCTCTCTGCCTTGAGCTTCTGTAAGCAATGAATTTGAGTCCCAGGACAGGGATGAGAAGATGCGGAGTTCCAAAATGAGGGGATAGGCTTTGTGGCATCCTGGGTAGAGAAGTTTGTGTGTTTAGTGCACAGGCACCACGGGGGGGATCACCCCACAATGAACCCGGCTGCAGGGCCATGGATGGGACACATCTCTCAGCGGGGACCCAGGGACAGCGTCTCCATCACCTCCATCCCAGCAACCCTCTACTCACACCTGCAGTCAAATGTCTGCTCCTCCCTGTGAAGGGCGAGGGGGCCATGGAATCCCTGACTGCACAAAAGGCTGAGCACTGCACACACCCGGAGATCTCAGGCCCCTGCCCTCCGGCTGAGCCAGGGGAAGGAAAGGGGATTTTTCCTGGAATTCAACTCTCCACACTGTGGCCACCCCTTGAAGGACTCACAGACTCCCCTGATTCAGCCTCATGGCATCTCAGGGAGGTTGGGCAGCTTCCCTCTGCAGCTGGAGGCTGAGTGCCCCTCCCACCTCCAATCCTGCCCTTCAGCAAACTGACTGACAGGCAAAGGAATCAACCCAGAGCCTCCAGAGGCTTCCAAGGCCCAGCCAGGGGAGCCACACCTGCCCAGATGCTGCAGAAGAGCAGCACTCAGTCACGGCCTGCGCTATTTCACACAAGAGGAAACTGGGTTTGGGAGAAGGGAGGGGCTACGCAGACTTAAACAGACACGGCTTTAAGCAAAGATAAACTCACAGAGCAGAGAAGGCGTTCTCTACACTCTGCTTTGTCCAGATTTTAGAGTCATGAATGTGTGACCTGAGACCCTATTAATTAGATGCTTTAAGGTAATGACTAAAATTGGTCAAAAACTTAGATTAGCCAATTCACAAAAGAGGATTCTCACATGTCCCATAAGCACAGGGACAGTTGTGCAGCATCGCCAGACATCAGGGAAGGAAAAATTAAACCACAGCGAGACTCCAGTACATGCCCACAAGAATGGCTGGAATTGGAACAGCTGACCTCCTGCTGAAGACCAAGTGGGGCCCTTGCAACTCCTGTGTGTAGCTGGGAGGAGTGTGCAATGGTGCACCCCCCTAGGACACCCTTTTGGATGGCTTCTGGGAAGGAGTGTGCAATGGTACATCTCTAAGACACCCTCTTGGATGGGTTTTGTGGAGGAGGGGTGCAGGAGGGTGGGGTGCAATGGTGCACCCCAAGACACCCTCTTGGATGGGTTTTGTGGAGGAGGGTGCAATGGTGCACCCCAAGACACCCTCTTGGATGGGTTTGGTGGAGGACGGTGCAATGGTGCACCCCAAGACACCCTCTTGGATGGGTTTTGTGGAGGAGGGTGCAATGGTCCACCCCAAGACACCCTCTTGGATGGGTTTTGTGGAGGAGGGTGCAATAGTTCACCCCTAAGGCACCCTCTTTGATGGCTTCTAAGAAGGTTACCCATAGAGCGACCCCATGACCCAGAAAATCCATTCCTGGGAACGTAAGAAAAATACATAAATATGTCTACATAAACAATTGCACAAGAATGACACGATAGCTTTGTTCAAAATAGTGAAACCCAGAAACAACCCAGGAAAATGCAGAAACAAACAGCAGAATCTTCATACAATGCAACGTTACTCTATGATCACTCCTGAGAAAGACAGCTTTAGGGAGAAATCTCAAGAAATTATGTTGAGAAAAAAATGGGAGTCATGAAATACTACGTGTCACAGAATTCCATTTATATCCAGTTCCTGTCACTTAGGTTTCCGAACACGCAAGACCATGTGGAAACCGAGCACAGGAGCAGTAACCTCTGGGTGTGGACTGGAAAGGGCGTGAGGGCTTCCTGGGGGGGGGTGGTCTGTGCCTCGACTTGGGGGCGGTCACAAGGCCTGTACATATGTGAAGTCCCATCCATCTCTACTCACAAGATTTGTTATTTTACTGAGTGTAAGTCATGCCTCAAATAACTACTAAAAAGGGGTGAAAGTTGCAAATATTGACTGTACATTTGAAGATTAAAGTGAAAGTCATTCTTGACCCCACCCGATCCTTTCCCTCCTGCTACCACATTCCTGTTCATTTCCAGAGAAACACTGTGGCCTGGTGGTGAGGGGTCTCTTCTTCCAGAGCGTTCCTAAGCTTTTATACCCATACATCCATATAGATGGAAATAAGTGCCCCCTTCACCATGGCTTTTATACACACACACATACACACACACACACACACACACACACACACATCACACTGGGGCCATGTCTTCTTCCTTGCTTGTTTTGTAGAATAGCAAGCTTTAGAAATCTTTCCATGCATATATGTAGTTCTACCATTTTGCATCAGCTGCTACACGATATTCCATAATATGGACATACCGTAGGCTATATTTAACCAAATCCTCCTTGGAAGACACTAAAGTTTTATTTTTCCGCACGTCTCCAGGATGACTGTCGACGTGGCCGCATGCATTCTAGCACCCGCCTCCTTTGCCCATGCTCAGGTAGATGCTGAGAAGTGAAACTGGGAACCATGGCATGTGTGCACTTTTTGTGTCAATAGATACGTCCAGATGGTTCTCCAGAAAAGACTATTCAAACTTACATTCTCACAAATAGCGTACATGAATCCTCTTTCCACACATCTTGGCTAATACTTTTTTTTTTTTTTTTTTTTGAGACAGAGTCTCTCTCTGTTGCCCAGGCTTGAGTGCAGTGGTGCGATCTTGGCTCACTGCAACCTCTACCTCCTGGGTTCAAGCAACTCTCCTGCCTCAGCCTCCCAAGTAGCTGGGACTACAGGCCTGCACCACCTCACCCGGCTAACCTTTTATATTTTTAGTAGAGACGAGGTTTCACCATGTTGGCCAGGCTGGTCTCGAACTCCTGACCTTGTGGTCTGCCTGCCTTGACCTCCCAAAGTACTGAGATTACAGGCGTGAGCCACAGTGTCCGGCCACTTGGCTAATACTTGACATGATCATTTCCTCATTTCTGCCCATCAGATAGGTGAAACGTTGCATCTTGTTTTAACTTGTTTGCCCTCATTCCTACTGAGTTGAGCATTTTCCTATGTTGCCCTTTGTCATTTCTCTCCCATAAATTGTTTGTTTATATCCTTTGCCTGAATTTTTGCTGGGTTGTTTATCTTTTCCATATTACTCTAGGAAGGCATTTACAGATTCTGTGTGTGAATCTTTTGTTCTATGTCATGCGATGTTTGCTCTGACTCTGTGGCTAATCTCTTGACTGTATCTCTACTGATATGGAAATTTTAAATGTCGATGTAGACAAAAGTATGTATTTTTCATTTTAGCCCTATGTGTTTTTGTCTTGTTGAAGGTCTTTTGATACCCAGGTTACATTTTTTTTCTTTCTTTCTCCTTTCTTTCTTTCTTTCTTTCTTTCTTTCTTTCTTTCTTTCTTTCTTCTTCTTTCTTCTTCTTCTTTCTTTCTTCTTTCTTTCTTTCTTTCTTTCTTTCTTTCTTTCTTTCTTCTTTCTTTCTTTCTCTTTCTTTCTCTCTTTCTTTCTTTCTTCCTTCCTTCCTTCCTTTCTCTTTCTTTCTCCTTTCTTTCTTTCTTCCTTCCTTCCTTCCTTTCTCTTTCTTTCTTCTTTCTTTCTTTCTTTCTTTCTTTCTTTCTTTCTTTCTTTCTTTTCTTTTTTTTGTGGAGACAGAGTTCCACTCTTGTTGCCCAGGCTGGAGTGCAGTGGTGCGATCTTGGCTCACTGCAACCTCTGCCTCCTGGGTTCAAGCAATTCTCCTGTCTCAGCCTCCCAAGTAGCTTGGATTACAGGCATGTGCCACCACACTCAGCTAATTTTTGTATTTTTAGCAGAGACAAGGTTTCATCATGTTGGCCAGGCCGGTCTTGCACTCCTGGCCTCAAGTGATCCCTCTGCCTCGGCCTCCCTAAGTGCTGGGATTACAGGCATGAGCCACCGAGCCCAGCCCATTTTTTTTGTATTTGTGTCCATTGTTTGTATAGTTCTGCTTGATGTTTAGGTTATAAGTCTATTGTTTGTATAGTTCTGCTTGATGTTTAGGTCATAAGTCTACTGTTTGTGTAGTTCTGCTTGATGTTCAGGTCATAAGTCTATTGCTTGTATAGTTCTGCTTGATGTTCAGGTCATAAGTCTATTGCTTGTATAGTTCTGCTTGATGTTTAGGTCATAAGTCTATTGCTTGTATAGTTCTGCTTGATGTTCAGGTCATAAGTCTATTGCTTGTATAGTTCTGCTTGATGTTCAGGTCATAAGTCTATTGTTTGTATAGTTCTGTTTGATGTTCAGGTCATAAGTCTATTGCTTGTAGAGTTCTGCTTGGTGTTTTGGTCATAAGTCTATTGCTTGTAGAGTTCTGCTTGGTGTTTTGGTCATAAGTCTGGCTTTGTTTTGGGGAACGGGGTGAGGGTGAGGCTTGATTTTATTTTTTCTCCCACAGAACAGGCAAAAGCATCTCAACACCATTCATTGCCACCCATTAGGGTGTGAACAGCTCCCTTATTGCATCTTAAGTTCATGGCAAATGGCTCTGTCTCTGAACCTTCCATTACCTCCTATTGATCTCTTCCTCTACTTCCGTCCATGCCACGGTGTTTCACTCACAACGTCTTTATTATCTATTGAAAACGGGGGGAGAATAACTGCTCTCCACTCTTCTTCCTCTTCTTCTCTTTCTTCCTCTCTTTTTGCACTGTTTTAGCACTTACTCTTCATGGTGTATTTAGAATCTATTTGCAAATGTCCCTGACAACGTGTGTGGAGATGTGGATTGACACTGCACAGAACTTATGGATTTGAAAGGGAAGAATGGACGGTTGTGCAGTCTCAGGCTCCCTGCTCAGGAGTGGAGCAACTTCCCCCTCCCTTTCCCGAGAGCACGGTAATGTCTTGCAGGAGAGTTTTACAACCGTCTTTACAAAGATCTCACTCATTAATTAGGTTTACTAGCACACGCTTTAAAGGTCTTGCTGCTATTGTAAATGCAATCTTATGTATTCTATTGTGTCTTCTAATCAGACAGTGCTGATCAGTAACAAGTGTTTTGTATTTGCAATTTTTCTTTTAGTCTCTATGATTTATGATGTTGGCTAGTTAGGTTTTCTATGTGGGCCATCATATATCTGCAAATATTGCCGATTGTGTCTCTTCCTTTTCAATATCTATGCTTGTTCTTTTCTAGTCCTATGCATTATCAAGGAACTATATTAAATACTGTCTGTGATAGTGACATCAGGCATCTTTACTATGTTCTTGACTTTAAAGGAACAGCTTCTGTTTTTTAAGACAGGGTCTTGTTCTGTCACCCAGGCTGCAGTGCAGCGGCGTAATCATGGCTCAATCAATCCTCTCACCTCAGCCTCCTGAGTAGCTAGGAATACAGACACCCACTACCACACCCAGCTAATTAGTTTTGTACTTTTTTTTTGGTAGAGATGAGGTTTTGCCAGGTTGGCCAGGCTGGTCTTGAACTCTTGGGCTCAAGCAATCCACCTGTCTTGGCCTGCCAAAGTGCCGGGATTTCAAAATGGCACATGACAATAACCATTTTCTCCCAGTTTTCTGAATGTTGCATGTTTACAGTACCCTGGATTGTATTTCTGTTTAGTGCCAAAAAATGGTTTCAAAATTATAATCCAATTCCTTGCAGACCAAAAGGATGCTGGAATAAAACAAACCAGAGCTTCTTCCCCAAATCCCAGCAAGGTTCCTGTCTCTGGGCAGGAAGGAGTGGCCTTTGCTCCTGGGGAAAGGAACTAAAGAGGATTCTGGAGGACTCTGGGCTCCCACAGCCTCTGGGACTCTCAGGCCTCCTCTACGGGGAAACATGGCCAGAGCCTGGGGAAGACAAATTGAATTCTGCATGCGCTGACCGGCTGCGGCCCCTCACCTCATAGCCTAGGAGCTACTTGCTGTAAGGCCACTGTGCAGATGAGAGACATCGGTCTCCACAGTGTTCAACCATTCAGACAAGATCACGGCCAGTGAGCTGTGGAGAAGGAACCCACATCTGCCTGGATCACGATTCTTTCCACCACTGGGTAGAAGGTAAGTGAGGAAACTGAGTGCCTGGCAGCATTTCTGGAAAATAACTGAGTATTATCATTAGAAGACATTATCCTTAGAACCCAAGGGGATTCTTGGTGAAGGCCCATACTTGTCACACCCAATCCTACATGGGACTGGCCAAGGCCACTGCTCAGCCAAGGGGAAGCTATGTGTTCGAGAGACAAGGGGTTCAGCGAATCCTGTGCTGTTCCCATGGAGGGAACCCTACACAAACCCAGGCACCAGGGCATCCACCAAAATAATAGTGAGGAGGAGGACAGAGAGGAGAGGGGAGGTGCGGTCACAAGGCTCCCCCCTTTGATGGAGCAGCAAAAATAATGGCGAGGAGGAGGACAGAGAGGAGAGGGCAGGTGCAGTCCCAAGGCTCCCACTTTGGTGTAGCAGCAAGGGACACATTTCTCTCTAGTGTCTTAGAGGAGCATGAACTAAGAATGTATGATTTGAAAAAAAGTAAAAGTGGGCGGGCATGATGTCTCATGTCTGTCATCCCAGAACTTTGGGAGGCAGAGGCAGGTGGATCATCTGAGGCCGGGAGTTCAAGACCAGCCTGACCAACATGGTGAAACTCTGTCTCTACTAAAAATACAAAAATTAGCCAGGTGTGGTGGCACATGCCTGTAGTCCCAGCTACTTGGGAGGCTGAGGCAGGAGAATTGCTTGAACCTGGGAGGTGGATGTTGCAGTGAGCTGAGATTGTGCCACTACACTCCAGCCTGGGTGACAGAGCGAGACTCCATCTCAAAAAAAAAAAAAAGAAAAAAAGAAAAACAGAAATAAAAGTAAGACCTTTAAAAAGGGATTTCCAGGTTTCAGTTCACTGTCTCATTGCAGCTGAGCTGCTGGCCTCAAGAAAATTCCGTGGTCTCTGGAGGACCTGGCTATGCAGACAGTGGTCAGTGGACATCCCAGTCATTTAATACCAACCACTTGGCCTAGGGGGAAGCAGTCACTTATGGCCCTCAGGGGCGTCTTATCCCATGGGAGCAAGTGAGGAACATTGCCAACCTCCCTGTCACAAGTGAGTGGCCCATTGTGTGTAGATCACCAATAAGAACCCCCTCATGTGGTCCCCACAGGCCTGTGAATAGACAGAAGTAGCAGGATCAGGTCCCATTTTCTGGCAAGGGTCTTAGGATGAAACTATAGGTGTAGAAAGATGCTCCCAGCTCTGGGCTCCCAGTCTGAGCCAGGTGCGTGCCTTGGAAGGCCCAGGGGGAAACTGTGGTCATGGTCCTGCCTCTCCACATGCTGTCAGCAGTGATGCTTGTCAGATACATTTGGTTCTCATCCTTCTGGGCACAAGGAAAAGACTGCACATCCTGGCTCCTTGTGGTTGGGTGGGGCCAGTGACAGGCTCTGACCAGTGAGTGTTGAGTGGAAATGACACCGCAATATCCATGTCAAAGCAACAAATTGTCCATGTGAGACTCCCTGAGACAGCCCTTCCTTCAGGCACAGCAGCCAGCAGTGTTCACATGTCCTCCTGCCATGGGCGGAGCCTCCCTGCTGACATGTGGTGGCCATGCAACATGCATCAGGAAGAAGCTTTATGCTTTTACACCACTGAAGGCGGTTTCTTTTTTGGTCACTGAAGCTGAGCTTAGCCTATGCTGACTATTGCACCTCTAATTCTTCTCCTCTTTGGGGGACCCAAAACTCTAGCATTTCCTTGCACGTAGTGGGAGCGCAATTAATGGATGGATGGGTGGATCATAGAATGGTCCAAAGCCCTCCAGAATCTCAGCAGTGGCCCAGAGAGCTGGGCACTCACAAAATGTGGAATTTCTTCTTTCCCCAGATCATGCTGCCTGTGCGGTGCTATTCTCACAACGGAGGCCAGTCTTGGGAAGGGCAAGTAAGTTGTAACCCAAATAGTGGGATGTTGTACAGAAGGAAGATGTCTCCCCTGATCAAAATTACCTTCTTCCCATCCAGCCAGGTTATCGGTTCCTCCAGGTGCAGAAACATGGGCCGGTGGCTGAGCCTCGGCTCCACGTGGAGATGTTGGGAGAAGGCAGCACACATTGAGGAGAAGCAAGGAGGTAGAAGCAACTTCTCAAACCTGTGTGTGTGTGTGCATGGGGGTGAGCATGGGGATGAGTGAGCATGTGAGTGTGCATGTTTGTGAGAGTAAGAGCGTAAGTGTGCATGTGTGTTAGTGTGTGGTTGTGAGCATGTGTGAGAGTGAGTGTGCAGGGCAGTGAGTGTGTAGGTGTGCACGTGGGTGTGATTGTGAGTGTGCGTGCTGTGTTAGTGAATGTGAGTGTATATGTGTGAGGGTGCATGAATGTGAGTGTGTGGGTGTGGATGTATGTGGGTGTGCATGCGTGTGAGTATGCATGGCTGTGAGAGTGAGTGCATGTATGTGAGTGTGTGTATGAGGATGTTTGAGTGTGCATGTGTGCACAAGTGTGAGTGGGCATGAGTGTGTGTGTAAGTATGTGAGTGTGTGCATATGTGCATGAATGTGAGTGGGCATTTCTGCCACTTTAGGCTGAAGCCGAGCCCTGACTGACAGTTTTCTTATTTCCCCGAGAGCAGCACCACTCCTGATGGTCCCCTCCAAAGCTCCACGAAACTTGTTAGCAATCTTAGATTAAATTCAGAAAGTTTCTGGATCACGACGAGAAGCTGTGTCCGGCACGAAGGTCCTGCGAACAGGCTCAATCACAAGCTCTGCCAAGACGGGAGGTGACAGAGGCCCCAGAAAGCCAGTCCCCGACAACGCCAATACTGCACGTTTATCAGCTGCGGCAAGAGCTGGCTGGAGGCGGTGGCAGTACCTCAACGCTCTTGCCTCGTCTTCAAGATTCTTCTGTTTGATGTTGCGTCCTCACTGTTTCTCTCTTGAGGAGCTGTAGTGTGGCTCACAACCATGCAATGACTCTCCAGATTCAAAGACCACATCTCGCCCTCTCTAAAGCCCCCAGGTGCTCAGCACAGCACCGTGTGCAGAAAGGGGTTGATGAGCATTTGCTGAGCCGGGTGATAATGCCATGGGCATCGTTTCCCCTGCCCTCAGTCTCCAGCCTGCAGACGCCTGAATGGATTCTGGAGAGGTGTGTGTTGGACTCTGAAGGTCCTCTGAGCCCGTCCAGGATAAAGATGCTCTCTCCCAGGCGTCTGCTCAGCAGCCGGCTATTGGCAGGACATTCTGCACCAGGTATCTTCAAGCTGCTTCCGGCTGGATTTAGGGCATGATAGAAACATCAGAACAACTGTAGTTCTGCCACGGGGTCCCACATCTGCTCATCCGGGGACAGCCACGCCGTCCCCACCCAGGAAGCCGCAGCAGGTTTCAGCACCCTGGAGAGGGTCAGACCCCATGGGCTGGTCGAGCTCCTCAGTGTTAAGGGAGCAGCTCAGGAAGGTCCCGCCCAGGATGATAAGCGGAACAGGAATGAAGTCAGCAGGTGGGCGGGAGGAACTTGACTCAGAGCAGTGGGAGGGCAGGAAGCGTGCTGGGGAGGAGCCCTTGAGGGGCCACCACCTGGGGAAGCCCCTGCTGTCCCAGGGACAAGGGAAGTCTCCTCCTTGATTCCCCAGAAGGACAGCGTGGCTGCGGTCAAATCCATCCACGGGGCAGATTTTCCCCATGGCCCTGTCCCTGACCTTAGTGGCCCTCCCACAGGCATGCCCTGCAGGGCTCAGGACACTGGCCCTCGATGGGCCCTGAGACAGTGCCACGTGTGCGTGCACTGATGAAGGTCAGGCTCTTTATTGGAGGGAGGAGGAGCAGAAAGAGGAGAAGGAAACATTAACTCCTAAATCACAAGGCAGAAAGGATTCCTTAAACAAATCAGCCAAATCTGTCTCCTAGGCGGTTCCAGACCTGTCTCCTCCCCTCCCCGTTTCTTAGGGTGCGGCAGGAACATTAACCGGGCTCCACTGCACATCCTCCTGGCCCTGGCCCTGCGCCCTTGGCCCCCGCACATCTCATGGCTGGCACCTCCGTGCGGGCTCTCATTTCATGTTTCACCTTCAAATCATCCTCTGTGAACACGTGTGTGCATGCACATTTATTGATCTAGTTGTTTACATTTGTTTGATGATCCAGCTACAGTCTCTTTTCATTAGAAAGCTAGGCTTGTTCCAAGCAAAATATGTGCTTGTTTTGACTTCTTTTGAAAACGGAAGCACCTGAAACCTCCCACAGCTAATTAGCCTGCCAGGATTTGTTTAATGACAGAGACAGAAAAATCCCCTAACTGCAGCCACGCAGCTCAGCAAGAGGGCGGAGGGGAAGATGCACCCCAGCCTCTTGGCTCAGGTATGTAAGAGGAAGACACGTCCTTCTGGGGTGGGCAGAGGGCGGTGGCCTGCAGGCCGGCGTGGGATGGCAGGAGCGCCTGGGCTGACAGCTTTTCCTTCTCCTGCCTTTCTGCTTCGCGTCTGTCTCCCCAGGGACAGCAGAAACGCCCAGCACCACGGTGTGCACGGGAGACTCGGCCCCAGCCCTGAGAAGCGGCCCCAAGTCCTGAGTCATTTAACAAGCAGAAGTGAGTAAATGATGTCCGAGGCTCCATCCCTCCCATCCCTGCTTATGGCTCATCAGTCACAGGCAGTTACAGGGAACGGGGGGAGCCACCATCAGGGAGGTCTGTTTACTGCAGGATAGATGATGCGATTTAATATTTCCACCTCCAATCCAAATCATGAAAACAAGACATTACATTTGATTACAGCCAATTAAAATAGCAGTCATCCTAGCTTGGAGTGATCTCCTGCCTTATGTGGGCGAAGCCTCCAAGTCTTTCTATGTTATTTCCTCTTTTGTGCCTAAAAAGTTCCTTCTAGGGAGGAAGGGCTCGGCGTCATCCTGCGCACTGTGCAGATGGAGAACCCAAGGCTCAGAGGTGCTTTCATGCACTTCCTGGCCGCCCCGAGGCCTGGAGAGCAGAGGCCGGCTGTGCTTCTCCTCCTGTGCTCTGCTCCTGAGCCAGGAATTTCCCCAGCCAGGCCCCTGCCCCGGGCCCATGTTGGGCCATGATTTCCTCCTTAGCCTGCCTTGCCCTCATCCTCTGGCCTCCAAGAACAGGGCATCTCCCTTCTTCCAGGCAGCCGAGCCCAACCCTGGGGCCTCCTGCGCAGCCTTTCAGGAAGTCCCCGTGCTTCCACCTTTGAATAACCTTAGTGGCAGACAAGTCCCAGTGCTGCTCTCCTGAGATTTGCCCTGGGATTCTCTTCTGCACCCATGGCCTCTCCTTGGGGTCCCGCAGGACACACCCCAGGCTGCTGCCTGCACCCAGGCCTTGCACTCCCCATACAACTGCCTGGGGTCCCTCCCCAGCCTGTGTCAGAAGGTGTCACCCTCTGCTTCTACCCCACAGGGGCTACACCTGCCCTTCAGAACATGTGCCATCCCAGTGGCAGCAGAGGAGGCCTTGGTCCTCCCCAAGGGCCCGTGCTCTCCCTGGGGCCCCTGATCCCTGCAGGGGGTTGTGCCTGTGCCCTGTGACCAGCTCTGGCGCATGGGCTGTGAACTGTAGGGACAGGAGATGGCCCAGGGAGCTCCCCACTTTCTCTCCCAGAGGCTGGTCTGGGTCCTCTCCCTGCACCACAGCTTCTACACCCCTGCAGGCTTAAAACAGCCCCAGTTATGGTCTCACGATTCCTGTGGTGTGGCCTGGGCAGCCCTTTCCTCCTCACACAAGAAACTCCAAGGAAGGAAGCAGAGAAGGGGCCCAGACCTCCTTCCTGATGTTGTCCCCAGACCCTCCCATCCCAGACCCTCCTGTCCTGCAGGCCCCCCATGGTCAGGCAAACAAAGGGCACCCTAACAATAGACTCAGCAGGGCAGTCCCAGCAGGGGCACACCAGGCTTGCTGGTTGTCCCCAGTCCAAGGCCCCCTCTCTTCTCCAGCCCACTAGGAAATGGCCGAGCCCCAGGAGGCCCTTCATCTCTTCAGGGCCTCACTCCCTGGGGACCCATCTGTGTTCGTGGTGCTGCCTGTGCCTGCTCTGGTGTCTGATGGGGCTAGGATAAGCCCCACTGTGAGCTGAGTCCCAGAGAAGGCAGCAGGGAGGGGCTGGGGAGAGGAAGAGCACTAAGAATTCCATGCAAATGATATGCAAATGAGCAGCACATGCTCGGGTTTGGATCCTGTTTTCTTCCTGGCCTCATTCCTGCTGGACTGTGAACCTGCCCTACTTTCTGTCTCCCAGTTATAGGCTTTTTGGGAAAAAGCATTTTTAGCTACCAGCACTCTCCCAGATCGAACAGAGCCAGAGCGAGGCTGTGAGACCCCACCCACCACCTGGGGATGGAGCCTCCCTCCCCACCATCTGCAGGCTGTGCCCCCAGCCCACCCCTGAGTTCTTCTCTCCTCCATGCTCTGCCTGAGTCCCCTTCTCCAAGAAGCCTTCTCTGACCAGTGCAGGCCACAGGGTCCTCATGGAGTTGTGGGGGCACAGCAGACAGGACACTGGGCAGGTGACCACGAGCCAGTGAGAGTGGGAAGGACTCAGAAAACCCATTTGAGAGTAGAATGTGAGCTGTGCAAATTTGTTTCCATCTATCCATCCACTCATCCATTCATTCGTCCATGCATCCATCCATCCATCCATCCATCCATCCACCCACTCTTTCACCTATCCGTTCATCCATCCATCCATTCATCCACTCTTTCACCCATCCATTCATCTATCCACCCACCCATCCATCCATCCATCCACTCTTTCATTTTTCCATTCATCTATCCATCCGTCCATCCATCCATTCACCTATCCATTCATCTAGCCACCCATCCATCCATCCATCCACCTTTTCATCTATCCATTCATCTATCCATCCATCCATCCACCTATCCATTCATCCATTCATTCTTCCTTCATTCACTCATCCATCCATTCATTCATTCATCTACATATCCATTCATCCATTAATTCATCCTCCCACTTATCCATTTATCCATCAGTCATTTTGTTCATTCATCAATCCATTTCTCCATTCAACAAATAGGGAACAACTAAGACCAATACCAAGTCCTGTCCCTCATTGGGCTTGTTTGTGCTGCAGACAAAGAGTAACCAAAATAATCCACGTTAAAGCATTGGGTGGTGATAAGGAAAGAAAAATCAAATAGATGAAGGTCAGTGGGAAATGGCAGGGGTGTGGGTGGGGCTCCTTCAGATGCATAGTCAGCAGCAGAAGGTGTTCGAGCCACAGGGCCTGACTCCTGGGGATGGGGAGCAGGTGGAGAGAAAGAGGCCTGGGATTAGCCTGGCAGGAAGAGGAACGCCCACCAAGGAGACCCAGGGGCGGGTGCCTCACGGGGATCGTGGCCAGGCGGGGGTCGGGAGTAGTGCAGCAACACCAGACTGAGGAGGGCAACACCCACACTGGAGACTCGCACTTCTATCCAGACTTCGCGGGGCCGAAGCGGGTCCTTCTACCTGCTCCATCTCGGGGAAATGAGGGGCACCATGGCAGCAGGAGAGCTCTGTGTACTAACAGCAGCCCCTATTTAAGAATTCTTGTAGCCAGGCACCCTCACACCTCCTGTTTCTGAAATAGGCCTATCTTGTCCTCATTGGTGTTAGGGACACAAACCCCACCTGAAGAACCTAAGCCTGAAAGGGGATGAATGGGTGAATCTAGGGGAGGGGCAGAGCGACCTGATTTTAGGTCTGGGTGAATCCAGGGCTCAGGTCACTATCACCAAGGCCTGGTCCACCCCTGGCTCTGCTTCCTCCATGTGGACTCCAGTATCCAGCAGGCTTTGCCCACTGGTCCCAGGGGCGCAACCTCTGCCACGCCCCCTCAGGTCACAGGCAATGAGAAAGGCCAGAGCCGCTCAGCCTGTTTCCTTGCATCTGATTGGCTCTGATGGAGTCACACCCCTATGCCTGAGCCAATCACGTGCTCTGGGACAGCCATGTGCTGATTGGCTGTGACTCGGTCATGTGATCTGTCCCTGGACTGGGGATGTCCCCAGACCACGTGGACTGAGGCTGGGTGAAGGGCGATCCTCAGGGGGCTGTCCCAGGCACTGGGGGAATTGCTGCTGAGTGGTGTCCCTGGGAGGGTATCAATTTCCCTGCTTTACAGAGGAGGGAACCATGCTCAGTGGTGAGGATGGCTCCGGGATCACACAGCACAGCCGTCAGGGTCAGCACTGGGATTTGGACCTGGCTGGAAGGCCTGGGCTCTGACTCTGACTGCTGGTTGAACTGTCCTTGGCCTGCCTCTGGCCCTGAGCCACAAGTCAGCTCTGGAGATGCCTGGGTGGCAAAGGCGCGCCCCATAGACCCTCTCCATTTTACCCACAACCTGACAATGAGCCCAGCACAGGCAAGAACCCGCAGACAATGCTATAAATCTACCCCCCCTCCATGGTAAACTGCAAAGCAGCCACTAAGTCTTCAGGAAACACATACTGTATGGCAATTAAAGTGATGATCTCCCCCTCAGTCTCAGGGATGAGACATGTGAGGACCAGTGAGAAGTACTAATCTTTTACAATGAATGTCAACAGACTCTTACAAATGAAATCACCCCAGACTACATTGTCAGCTCCTGGGGACACGTTTAAATCGCCTTCTGTGTCTGTAAGTGTCAGCTTGTCCTGGAGTCGACCCCAGATCTGAGGAGCACAAATGCTAGCTTGGAAGCCTGAGGCTGCCTGAGGTCTCTGGTTTCCTGCACAGACAGACAGCCGGACAGACAGACACAGCGCATCCCTGGGCTCCTGTCCTTCTGCCCCCCACAGTCCTCTCTCAGGGTGGGTGTCCCGTTGCACAGGCAGAAGTAGGGCTTGCTCTTGGCTCCTCCAGGCACCTCTGTCTTCTGACCCACAGCCTGGGGTGGTGGGATAAGATGGGGAGGGGCCTGATGAGTGCAGCACCAGGAGAGACACTCAGCTGGACACAGTGCTCTGTCCTTGCTGGGTCTTTAGACAGGTGTCCATTGTGATTGGCCCGTGCTCCATTCTGACTGAAAAATGCTCCAGCCTGATTGGACGGTGCTCCATTGTGATTGGCCCATGCTCCATCCTGATTAGCTCATGATCCATTCTTTGTGGTTCCTGATTCATTGTCATTGAGGTATGCTCCATCCTGATTGGCAAATCTTTCATCTTGATTGGCCCATGCTCCAGTCTGTGTGGTCTGTGGTCAATTCTGATTGGTCCATGCACCATTTAAGTCGGTGCCCTATTTTAATAGTTCAGTGCCCTGGGGAATATGTTCCCAATTGGAACTTCCCACTGGTTTGGAAATGGCTGGGAAATTCTCCCCACCCCATCACCTCTCTGTGGTTCATCCCTAAGATTCCTGCTCAGCATTCTGCACCCTTGAGCACATTCTAGCCCATTCCATTGTCTCTGAGAAAAGGCTCAGGGAAGGGTTGGAAGCAATTAGGAAAAGGGAACAAGTCTGGGTTTCTTTTAAATCCTGAAGTTTTCAGCATTTGCAGATTCCCCAGGGCCAGATGCTTAGCCATCTGCATGGAGCACTTTCTCCTGGAAACGATTTCCTGCCTCCCAAATGGCACAATTCTTGACTGTGCCGAGGGCCATATCACTGCTTCAGGAACAGACGCTCGCTGCTGGCACCCAGAGAGGGAAGGCTGCCTGGTTCTGGAATCTCATTTTCCAGTCCTATAATGATATGCAACTGTGTTCACAGTATGCTCTGCAGCTGAGAGGCCCCTCCCCAGCCTGAGCTCAACTCCCCTCAACCCTTCCCCTGCACACAGTGACTCTCAGACTTGGGGTTCCCCTGTTCACACCCCAAAATGTCTCCTCTGCAACCTAGTACAGTGCCAGATCCCAGGGGCACAACTCCGTCCTCTAGGTAAGCATTGCCCCTCGGAAGCTCTTTTACAATTAAAACCTGCCAGGGAACTCAACCCAGCTCTCAAGGTCACCGAGTGCTCGCATCTGCTTTTTATGGTGCCCCAAGAACCTTTCCCTCTTATTCCACCAATAGCGCACTGATTTCCCATGGAAATGACCCCCTGAGTTCTTAGATCACGCATCTGTCCCAGCTCTGCGATGGATGTTGATGAGGCCTGGCCAATCAGAGCATCTTGATCAGGGCACCTGTTGCTGGATGGACACAAGCCCCAGACAGTGAAAGCCAGAGGGACCCACATCTGGGCTTTGACAGAGGACTGGGAGGATAGATCTCTTCATAAATGTCCCTGAGAGGAGGGGAGTGGGCTTGGCACTGCAGATGAAGGGGTTGGCCCCACATGGCTGAGCTCAACCAGGAGAGGAGCCAGAGAGGGAGCAGAGTCAGAGAGAAGGAGACAGAGAGACAGACACAGAGAGACAGAGAGGTCCTGGTGGCTTCTCCCGGGCCCCTCCATCAAACTGTACCTGAAGGTGCACAACCCCGGACCCTTCAGTTGGTTTGAGTTGGGTTTTTTGTCTCCTTCAACCACAGAGTCCTAAATATGGAGAAGACAACAGATGGGGAGGTGGAGAGGCTTTGACAAACCTCCAGTTTACAAGGAGAACCTCCAGACTGGAGACCGCTCCCAGTTTCCTCCCAGCACCCACCCACGGAAGCAGTGGGTGCCCATGGCAGAGACGGCTGAGGGATGTGTCCAGGATGCCCTCCCAGGAGGCTCTGTGTTCGGGCTCCTCAGCTCATCCATCAGCACAGACATCCTAGGTCCTCTCCACTGGAGAGACTGGGGTAGAGAAGGGACCACTTCACCCAAGGTCTGAATGAAAAGGCTTCCACAGGTGAGGTGAAGACGGCAGGGGTGAAGGTTGAAAGCCTGGACATGACCCAGAAGGGCGGACATTGGCCTTGACCAGCTGGCAGAGCCCCAGGGGATGGAGTCAGATTGACGCCCCCAGGCCTGGCTGGCACAGAGCCAAGGAAAACACCTGCATCAGAGCTTCCTTCCACCCACCCCCTATGCCCACCCCTCACCTGGCTGTGAAGTCCCCAGAGCTAGAGAGGCCCCTCCCTTCCTGCCCACTCTCTAGCAGGGTAACACCTGCCCAAGACTCGTTTTTACCTCACTGAGAAGTACTTGGCTGGTCCGTGTCCCCTTAGAACTGCAGAGGTCGATGCAGCGGCAGGGGTCACCAGCCCTGTCACCTGGGCAGGGCTTGCAGACCATGCCTGATGGGCCAAGTCCAGTTCCCAGGTGGAGCTTTAGCCAATGGAATCCTTCAACACCAGAACATACAGAACCCCCTTAAACCTAATCGATTTTTTTTGCCAGTGTTCTGCGGTAGAGATGGGGTGTCATTCACCTAATCTGCCTTCTGCAGATGGAATCCAGGGCAGCTCAATGTGACCCTGAATCTCACACAGCCAGAAAGGACATCCTGGAGTCTATTTCTTAGCTCCCACAGGTGTATTTTCTGAAGGGTGGATTCCTACTGGGAGGAAACAAGAGCTGAGCACCATCAGTGTCCCCATGAGAGCCCAGGGGCTGGAGAGTCTGTTGCTGGTCATGCACGATGCTCCCCTCAGAGCCCCTCACCACCCTCATCTGTCTCCTCACCACCCTCATCTGTCTCCTCACCACCCTCATCTGTCTCCTCACCACCCTCATCTGTCTCCTCACCACCCTCGTCTCCTCACCACCCTCATCTGTCTCCTCACCACCCTTATCTGTCTCCTCACCACCCTCATCTGTCTCCTCACCACCCTCATCTGTCTCCTCACCACCCTCATCTGCTCCTCACCACCCTTATCTCTCTCCTCACCACCCTCATCTCTCTCCTCACCACCCTATCTCTCTCCTCACCACCCTCATCTGTCTCCTCACCACCCTCATCTGTCTCCTCACCACCCTCATCTGTCTCCTCACCACCCTCATCTGTCTCCTCACCACCCTCATCTGTCTCCTCACCACCCTCATCTGTCTCCTCCACCACCCTTCATCTGTCTCCTCACCACCCTCATCTGTCTCCTCACCACCCTTATCTGTCTCCTCACCACCCTCATCTGTCTCCCCCCCCTCCTCCCCCACCCTCATCTGTCTCCTCACCACCCTCATCTGCTCCTCACCACCCTTATCTCTCTCCTCACCACCCTCATCTCTCTCCTCACCACCCTCATCTGTCTCCTCACCACCTACACCACCCTCATCTGTCTCCTCACCACCCTCATCTGTCTCCTCACCACCCTTATCTCTCTCCTCACCACCCTCATCTGTCTCCTCACCACCCTTATCTCTCTCCTCACCACCCTTATCTGTCTCCTCACCACCCTTATCTGTCTCCTCACCACCCTTATCTTCTCCTCACCACCCTTATCTGTCTCCTCACCACCCTTATCTGTCCCTCACCACCCTATCTCTCCCTCACCACCCTCATCTGCTCCTCACCACCCTATCTCTCCTCACCACCCTCATCTCTCCTCACCACCCTCATCTGTCTCCTCACCACCCTTATCTGTCTCCTCACCACCCTCATCTGTCTCCTCACCACCCTTATCTCTCTCCTCACCACCCTTATCTCTCTCCTCACCACCCTCATCTTCTCCTCACCACCCTTATCTCTCTCCTCACCACCCTTATCTGTCTCCTCACCACCCTTATCTGTCTCCTCACCACCCTTATCTCTCTCCTCACCACCCTTATCTCTCTCCTCACCACCCTTATCTCTCTCCTCACCACCCTCATCTGTCTCCTCACCACCCTTATCTGTCCCCTCACCACTCTTACCTGTCTCCTCACCACCCTTATCTGTCTCCTCACTTTCCCATCCCCAACCTGGCACCCACTGGGACCTCCGGCTCCTCCACACCCAATTCCCTTTCCCTTCCTCCACCACTCCCACATTTTTACCTACCCCATGCTGCAAAAGAGACTCAATACATTGATTTGTCCAACTTACAAGATTCTCCCTCTGACTTTGCAACAGGGAGACCCTCTGCCCCAGGTTAGAGCCAGGATCATCCTTTCAAACACTGTCCTGCATCTGGACTGACTGTCCCCAGTTTTGACAGTATCTCAGTGTGCAGCATCCTCCCAGGACAGGCAGCACCAGGGTCCCTCCAGCTTCCTGCAGGATCCTCTCCTGATGTAATTTACCTTGCAGCCCATCCCAAAGAATTTCTGACTTATTTCCCCAGTGACTCTCATGTTCCCATTTTTGGGAGGGATCCAGTGGATGAGTGAGTGAATGAGTGAATGAGTGAAAGAGCGAGTGAATGAATGAATGAATGAGTGAATGAGTGAAAGAGCGAGTGAATGAATGAATGAATGAGTGAATGATGAATGAATGAGTGAATGAATGACTGAGTGAATGATGATGATGAATGAGTGGGTGAGTGAATGAATGAGTGAATGAATGGGTGAGTGACTGAATTTGAGTGAGTGACTGAATGAGTAAGTGAATGAGTGAGTGGGTGAGTGAGTAAATGAACAAGTGAGTGAGCAAATGAGTGATTGAGTGAATGAGTGAGTGAATGAGCAAGTGAGTGAGTGAATGAATGAGTAAATGAATGAGTGATTGAATGATTGAATGAATGAATGAGGGAATGAAAGAGTGGGTAAGTGAGTGAGTGAGTGATGAGTGGGTGAGTGAGTGAATGAGTGATTACATGAGTGAGTAAAAGAATGAGTGGGTGATTAAGTGAGTGAATGAGTGAGTGGGTGAGTGAGTCAGTGAAAAAGTGACTGAGTGAATGAGTGAGTGAGCGAGCAAATGAATCAGTGAGTGAATGAATCAGTGAGTGAGTGAATGAGTGAGTGAATGAATGAGTGATTGTGTGAGTGATTGGGTGAATGAGTGAGTGAATGAGTGAGTGAATGAGTGAGTGAATGAGTGATTGCGTGAGCGAATGAGTGAGTGAGCAAATGAGTGAGTGAATGAGTGATTATGTGAGTGATTGGGTGAATGAGTGAGTGAGTGAATGAGTGAGTGGGTGAATGAGTGAGTGAGTGAATGAGTGAGTGAATGAGTGATTGAGTGAGTGAATGAGTGATTGTATGAGTGATTGGGTGAATGAGTGAGTGAATGAGTGAGTGAATGAGTGATTGTGTGAGTGAATGAGTGAGTGGGTGAATGAGTGAGTGGGTGAATGAGTGAGTGAGTGAATGAATGAGTGAGTGAATGAGTGAGTGAGTGAATGAGTGATTGTGTGAGTGATTGGGTGAATGTGTGAGTGGGTGAATGAGTGATTGTGTGAGTGAGTGAGTGAATGAGTGAGTGAGTGAATGAGTGAGTGAGTGAATGAGTGATTGTGTGAGTGATTGGGTGAATGAGTGAGTGGGTGAATGAGTGAAATCAGTGAGTGAGGGAGTGAATGAGTGAGCGAATGACTGAGTGGGTGCACAGGCCCTGCTTCCCAGGCACCACCCCATGGGGTGAGCAGGCTCCTGGTCTCTGACTCCCTCCTCCCTCTGGTTCCTCTCCTTGACCGCCCCGCTCCTGCCCACCCGGCTGCATTCAGGAAAGCTGGGGGCTTGTGTTTGAAAATCATTTTTCTCCCACAGGGCCCTGAGCCTGAACCAGGCCTGGTCAGGGGGTATCTATGCCGCCCCCAGGCCCCACAGCCCCGTACACGGGGAAGGCGCACATGGCTGGGCTCTGATGCAGCTCAGGACCCTGCCCCTCCTTGGAGCCACGTGGCTGAGAAAAAGCTGCCTCCTGTGTGCCAGACCCTCCCATGGGGAGCACTTGCTGGGTGCCTCTGTGGCCCTGAGACGCTGCTGCAGAATGGAGATAAAGTCACTGGCTGGCTGCTCCCGGGTCCACCCACCTTCCCATGTGTCCACAAGAGATGGCCTCGGGCTGCCTGGGGCTGTGGTGGATGACCCCCGTGTGGCCATCCAAGGGCATGTTGGGATGAAACATATACCCAGATTACTATCGTGGGCACACTGGGGTCCTTCAGGGCCTGCTATGTGGGCTACCCTGGCCGGCGGCCTCTCCTGAGTCTACAGATGGGAGCTGGCACCAGCTCTAGACTCAGGCTGACCCCTCAGAGGACGACTGTGCAGCCCTCCCCACCCCTCCCGGCACTGGGCTGCCAGCCGCAGGTGGCCTGTGGCTCTTCTGCTCATCACGTGTCCAGCATGGGGTGGGATACTGGTCTCCCCTCCTGCAGGGACCCCGATGTTCACACAGGATCCCCAGGAGCCCCTCACTGTGTTCAGCTGAGTCAGCACTCACTCCTACACGGCCTCCCCATCAGGCAAGCACCCCCCCACCCATGCCCGCCCTCCCTGGTCCTGTCCAGGCCCACAGGGGGTGATTGTTGCAGGGTGACTGTCTCCATCTCTTCTTAAGCCGTGTGTGTGTGTGTGTGTGTGTGTGTGTGTGTGTGTGTGTGTGTGTAGGGGGGGGTTACAATTACGGGAAAAGCCCCGCTGGACCTCCTGTTGCCAAGAGATAGGTGCCTCTACCTTCAACTCGGTAGAACAGAGTGGGTGTCAGGAGGGTGGGAGCTGAGGCCATGGCCAGGTGCTCCTCAGTAAGTAGATTCCCCAGACAGAGTCTTCACCTCCCACCCTGCCAGCTCCTCCTCACACACCTATTCCTGTTATTTTAGTGAATAGCACCGTCCTCCTCCCATCGATCTGGGTGCAGAGCCCTAGAAACAGGACCCAAGAGGGCCTGGAAGAAAGGAGAAGAGGACTCCACGGTCATGGTCAGCCCCTCCCTGCACTCACTCCTCACCCACACCTCCAGCCCCTGCTCTCCTGTGGTCCCCTCCTGGGTCTCCCGTGATCCCCTCCTGGGTCTCCCGTGCTCCCCTCCTGGGTCTCCCGTGGTCCCTTCCTTGGTCTCCCGTGGTCCCCTCCTGGGTCTCCCGTGGTCCCTTCCTTGGTCTCCCGTGATCCCCTCCTGGGTCTCCTGTGGTCCCTTCCTTGGTCTCCCATGGTCCCCTCCTGGGTCTCCTGTGGTCCCTTCCTTGGTCTCCCGTGATCCCCTCCTGGGTCTCCCGTGATCCCCTCCTGGGTCTCCTGTGGTCCCTTCCTTGGTCTCCCATGGTCCCCTCCTGGGTCTCCTGTGGTCCCTTCCTTGGTCTCCCGTGATCCCCTCCTGGGTCTCTCGTGATCCCCTCCTGGGTCTCCTGTGGTCCCTTCCTTGGTCTCCCATGGTCCCCTCCTGCCGGGGAAGTGGCAGCTCCTGGATATTCTCAGACTCACCTCTCAGGTCTGCTCACCCTCCCAGCCCCCGTGGTGTTTCTTTCTTATCCAAGCAAATCCCTTTGGAGCCTATTCTAAGAATGATTTAATGTATTATCCATCAGAGAGAGGCCTGTGGACAGCCCACAGGAAGGCATCTAGGACAGTGAAGCTCAAAGCTCTTCCCTGGTGTGGGGGTGAAGGCTGATGTTTCCAGAGAAGACATGTTTCCACCACGCTCTACGTGGCTGCCTAGTTCTCCTCTTTCCACACCAGCTGGCTGTCAGGAAATGCACATTTGCATGGAAGGGGCTCGGGGTGTGGAAGAAAGGCAGACTCAGGGTGGACTCAGACAGGAACAGAACCACACGCATTGCGTGAAAAGCACCATCAGTGGACAGAAACCCTTAGTCAGACTTCACAGCATTAACAGCCCCAGTGTAAAAGAAATTGCTCTGTGTGTCTCCTCCCATCTCTGCACATCATGTGTCGGGTGGCCACTCAGATGGCTAATTGACTCCCTTGGGGAGCAGAGGCTGGGTCCAGGCAGGAACAGTGGTTCTGGTGTGATAGTGTGACAATTAAACAAAGTGGCGTCTGATTAAGTGACCACATCGATTCTCTTAACGTGGAAGGACAGTAGCTCTTAGACCAGGTGGCATAAATCTCACCTTCTTTTCCAGGCTGCCTCCCTTGGAAATGTCAAGGTAAGAAATAGGCCAGCGACAAACATGGACAGATACATCCTAGCCCTAATATACTCACCAAGCTCCCTCCAATGCTGGCCAGGTACCATGCATTCATCAATCCGTCCATATTCCAATGTTTGATGAAGTCTCCAGGGAAATAGCTGGTGCTGTCAGGTGATGAGCAGATGCAACCAGAGATGGATGACGGGGTCATTAAGAAACAGAGGAGCAAATGGGCAGACAAATAAATGGAGAATTGGTGAAAACGGGGATGGGCGTGCAATGGATGACTGGATAATTGCAAGACAAATGGTATAATTGGTTAAAATCCAGATGATTGGTTAAAATGGGGGATGGGTGTACAAATGGATGAGAGGGTAGATGGATGATGGATGGACAGATGGAAGGATGGATGGATGGATGGAAGAAAGAAGGATGTATAGTAACCTGAGTATATGTTCAGATAAGTGAATGGGGAGATGGATGAAGGGATGGATGAATGGAAGAGAGAAGAATGGATAGTAACTTGGGTATACGTTCAGATAAGTGGATGGGCAGATGGATGGATGGATGGATGAACGGAAGGGAGACAAATGGATAGTAAGCTGGGTATATGTTCAGATAAATGGATGGGCAGATGGGCAGATGGATGGATGGATGGATGGAAGACAGAGAAAATACATAGTAACGTGGGTATATGTTCAGATAAGTGGATGGACAGATGAATGGATGGATGGATGAATGGATGGATGGATGGATGGATGGATGGATGGATAGAAGGATGTATAGCAACCTGGGTATATGTTCAGATAAATGAATGGGGAGATGGATGGATGGAAGAGAGAAGAATGGATAGTAACCTGGGTATACGTTCAGATAAGTGGATGGGCAGAAGGATGGATGGATGGATGGAAGGGAGAAGAATGGATAGTACCCTTGGCATATGTTCAGATAAGTGGATGAACAGATGGACAGATGGATGGATGGATGGATGGATGCATGGAAGAGAGAAGAATGGATAGTAAGCTGGGTATATGTTCAGATAAGTGGATGGACAGACAGATGAACAGATAGATGGATGGTGGATGGATTAGCGAGAAGGTGGGTGGCCATACACACAAATGACAACTTTGAGAGCGAATGTTTGACTTAAATCTTAGGGTTATCACGTTCCCAGGAGACAAGCAGGTGGTGCGTTACTCCTCACCTGCTGTTCCCAGCAGCCCAAACTTCCTGTTTCCACCACTTCCCCTGATCAATTCAGACACTCGGGGAATGAGGGGGTCACAACCTGAGTCAGCAGGAGGTCAGCCAACCTTGGCCAGCGGTGTGGACTCCCTAGGCAGCCCACACGTGGGTGGTGACTTGAACCTACGCAGGCTACGGGGGAGGAATTCAGGCAGTTACCTGGATAATTGGGATAAAAACAACTCCACTCAAGAACCCGGAGGACTCGGGCCTCCTGGGCTCTGGCAGGACACGATCCTCAGGTCACTCCCCTCCCCATCCCTGTGCAGGTCCTGACCCAGGGAGCCCCTCCCCTGAGGAGGGCAACGCTGAGCCGGCCCTGGGCACAGACAGGTGTGAGCATCCCTGTCTTCTCCCCCAGGGGAACCACAGCCCATCTTTCCTCTAACACAAACCAACCACATCCCTGGATGGAACTCAGACAAGCCATTTTCTATTGATTTCAATTTGCATTTTAAATAGGCTAAATGGCTCTGGAAAGAAAGCAGAAGTTCATTAGTGTTGTGAAATGCCATTTCCATCAACTCCTTGCGTGGGAATCCTAATTACAGCTCCCTGGGGAGCAGTGGCAGGACCCAGGCCCACCAAGCCAGCAGCTGGAGCACAAGTGAGCAGAGAGCACCCTTGGCTTCCTGGGCCCTGGCTGTGAGAGCGGGGCTGCCTGGGAAAAGGAGCCCCCTCCTCCAACTCAGAGGCCCCGGACCCTGACCTTGGCCGGCCAACGGCCTGACCAGCAGCCGTGTCAGCAGCATTGCCCCGGGAGCAGGGCTTCTCAGTCCCTGTGCGCTCTGGAACCCAAGGAGCCTGAGACGATCTCGTGCCTGGAGACCCCCCCGCAGAGATGCAGGTGGGCGTGGGAGTCAGCACAGACCCCAGGGGTAACTATGTGCAGCTGATTGGTGACCACTTTCCCGGGCACCTTCTGCCTCCCCGACAGAGGCCCACACCTCCCCCCACAGACAGAATCCATCCCCACCCGTGCACTGAGCGCTAGGGAGACAAAGCCCCATCCACCCGCGGTGCATTCATTCATGGAGGAGATAAATGTGTGTTGGCTGGAGAGGGCTTTTATATTACTCACTAAAATTTTAAATGCATCTGTCCACAAAGACAACACAACAGGAAGGGATCATGTTTTCAACAGATGAGGCTGTAGCCACTGCAGGTCCGCAAGCAAAACAGTGAGCTCCACCTACACCTCCCACCTCACGCAAAAACTACCTCAGCATGTATCAGGGACCTATATGTGAAATGTAAAATTATAACCATTTTAGAAGCAACATTAGAGAAAGCTTTGTGACTTTGGGTTAGGCAATGGCAAAAGCACAATTCTTAAAAAAAATCTATGAACTTGACTTCATCAAAATTAAACCCTTTTGCTCTGCAGAAGACAGAGTTTAGAGAATGCTTAGACCAGCCACAGGCTGGCAAGGAGTATTTGCAATTCATATATCTGACCAAAGTCCTGTATCTGGAATATGTAAATAACTCTTAAAGCTCAACCATAACAAAGCAACGGACACAATATTTTTTAAATAAGGAAAAATGTACACAGACATTTTCCCAAATAAAATATACAAGTGGCAAATAAGCCCATAAAACAATGGACAATGTCACGAATTATTAGGAAAATGCAAATTAAAGTCATGTTGAGGTCACAACGCACACCTATTAGGATGCTAAAATTAACAAAAAAAGGAAAGCAAAGAAAGAAGGATATGATAGCAGGTGCTGCTGAGGCTGCCGAGCAAGCGGCGCTCACAGTGGACGGTGCAGCCACTTCATTATAGAAACAGGGTGGCCGCTGCTCCAGCCAAACACTCCATACACTCAGCACGTGAGTCCGCAGCCCCACCCCAGGGACCCGCTCACGTGGAGCGAAAACCTACGTCCACACAAAAAAATGTAGGTTAATGTTCCTAGCGGCTTTATTTGTAATTGCAGAAACCGGAGACAATGCAAACACCCCCAACAGTGAGCGGAGAACGAGCCGCCACGCATTGGTGTGGTGGACGCCGCTCAGCAGGGAGACGGGCAGGGCAGGCTGTGGGTGAGCACAGCCGCCCAGGCGACTCTCAGTGACCCGGGCTGAGGGCCGGGAGCCCACGCAGAAGGCTCCCACTGCATGAGCCCATTTATAGCATACTCTGGATGTCAGAGAAGAGGCCTGCGGTTTCCAGGTGTTAGGGTGGAGGGGAGGGGTGAGTACAAGAGGAAGTGTGAAGGGATGTGGCGGTGACGGGGCTGTTCTGGGGGTGCTTACATGAGTCTGTGCAGTTGTCCAAACCCACAGAACTGCACACCAACAAGGGCATGACAATTAGAAGACAAATTTTAAAATGCACTTCCTCTTCCACCAAGTAGCTCTCCAGGAATGATTCCCACAAATGCACGCACATGAGCATCTCAGCAAAGGATGGGGAGCCTGCGAGGGACCCGCTGCAGGCGTGGGTTAAATGAGCCTGGAGCTTCGAGGCCTGGAATCCTCCATCCAGTGGGTAAAGAATGTGGCAGATCACTGTTGACTGACAGGGACTTTTCCCATGAGCGCCGTGTGAAAGGGATGTGGAGCTGCATATAAACCACCGTGTCATTTGCGTGAGAAGAAGAGACATAGCCATGCGTTTCCTTGTTAGCGACACAGTAATCACTGGAAGGATGAACAAAGATGATAACACCAGCTGCATCTGGGGAGGGAACTGGAGGCGGAGGGACGGTGTGGAGACCTGCTTGTCAGTGAGCGTCCTTTGAACTGTTGGAGCACGCTTTGTCCATTCAAAAGGAAATGTATTTTACAGTTGTTGCTCCAGCCTGTAAGTCTGCAGCTAAGGAGAATTGCCATCCTCCCGCTAATCTTATAGGAAGAAGCCTCAGCCCAGGCATCCATAGAGCCATCCCGCTTCCTCACATGCAGGTTAAGGTTATTCAGCTCTGAAGGTCAGCACAGGGCTGACCTGGAGGAACAGGAAATATGTAGGTTCCCAGCATGGGTCAGTGATCCCCTGACCAGGCCAGCAGCATCCATCCACCCAGCCATCCACCCACCTACCTATCCACCATTCATCCATCCTTCCATTCACCCATTAATCCATGCATCCATCCATCCATTGATCCATCCGTCCATCCTTCTAGCCATCCACCCATCCACCTATCCTTCCATGCATCCACCCCATTCACTATTTATCCATCATCCACCCATCCATACAGTTATCCTTCCATTCACTCACCCATCCACCCACCTATCCACCATTCATCCACCCTTCCATCCACCCATCCACTTTTTCATCCATCCTTCTAACCATCCACCCATCCATCTATTCTTCCATGCACCCACAAAATCCACCATTTATCCATCATCCAACCATCCACCCATCCTTCCATCTACCCATCCACCCATTCATCCATCCTTCCATCCACCCATTCATCTGTCCATTCATCCATCCATCCTTCCACCCCCCATCCATCCTTCCATCACCCATTCACCCTTCTATCATCCATCCATCCATCCATTCATCCATCCATCCTTCCACCCATTCATCCATTCTTCCATTCTTCCACTCATCCACCCATCCATCCATCCTTCCACCCATCTACCCATTCATCCATTGTTCCATCCTTCCACTCATCCACCCCTTGTCCCCCACCCATTCATCCATCCTTCCACTCATCCACCCATCTAACCATTCTTTCATCTAGTTCACTGAGCACATGCTGTGGGCCAGACTGCATGCTGAAGCTGGGGATAGAGCCAATAGGAAGAAAAACAAGGTCCCTGAACTCCTGGACTTAGCTCTGAGTCAGGGAAACAGAGTAGCCACATACCCTTCCTTTCACTTAAAAAAAAAAAAATCAATTCCTCATGGAGAAAACCACATTGCAATAACAACACACATCTAAAATTAAAAAAATTCCCATAGTCTGAGCAGATATGTAATTTCTTCTTCTTCTTTTTTTTTTTTTCCTTGAGAGAGAGTCTCACTCTGTCACCCAGGCTGGAGTGCAGTGGTGTTATCTCGGCTCACTGCAACCTCTGCATCCCAGGTTCAAGCAATTCTCCTGCCCCAGGCTCCCAAGTAGCTGGGATTACAGGCGTGTGCCACCACACCTGGCTAATTTTTGCACTTTTAGTGGAAACGGGGTTTCACTATGTTGGCCAGGCTGGTCTCGAGCTCCTGACCTCAAGTGATCCACCCGCCTTGGCCTCCCAAAGTGCTGGGATTACAGGCGTGAGCCATCGCGCCTGGCCTCAGATCTGTAATTTCATTTGTCCATATTATTTTGTAATATTTATCCACAGGACCATTTAATTTGTAACAAGTTTGTACCATTATCATAAATATAAACAGATGGTCCGATGGTTCAACACAGGAGTTTTTGACTTTACGATGGTGTGAAAATGATCTGCTTTCAGTAGGAACCGTACTTTGATTATCGATATAGCCATTCTTTCACTTTCAGTGCAGTGTTCAATAAATTACAGGAGATGCTCAACACTGTATTATGAAATAGGCTTTCCATGAGATGATTTTGCCCAACAGTGGGCTAACGTCATGTTCTGAGCACGTTTAAGGTAGGCCAGGCAAAGCCATGCTGTTCCATAGGTTTGGTGCATTGATGCATTTTGACTTAGGACATTTTCAGTTTAGGAGGGGTCCTTGTGACACAGCCCCACTGTAAGTCGAGGAGCATCTGGATTGTAGTTCACATTTTCACTTCTCACTGCAGCCCTTGTGTGTCCAGCACAGGCTCCCAGGGCCGGGAACTCTACTCACTCTGCACAGCAACTGCAGAAAATCCCGCAGTGCCCGTGGACCACCGCATCTCAGCTGCCCTCCCATGGGTGACATCTGGGTCACTATTCCCAGTTCTCAGCCACCATACACAGCACAGCCACAAACACACGCGTGGGGACGTCCTTGTGTGTTTGTGGCTCTTTCCATATGATATAAGAATTAACTTCAAGGCCCCCATTCTGATAAGTTCCTTGGTCGGTACAGGACACCCATCCTGGGCTGGCCTTGGGACGCTCCTCTGAGGAAGTGATGTGTGGAGAAACCTGGGGGGAGGGGAGGAGCTGGCTCAGGAAGCTTCCGGACCCGGGGAGCTGCAGGTGCCCAGTTCCTGGGCCTGGCAGGAGCGTGGTGTGGGGAGAACAGAGAGGAGGTGAGTGGGGAGGCCCCATGAGTCGGGGTGTGGCAGGGCCCTGGGGTTTATGATAGAGGTCATGGGGTCTCTAAATGCGGGGAGAAGCCGTGTGAGGGCCGCACACAGAGGTGGCCGCACAGAGTGGGTCGGCACAGGCCCCTGACTGAGCGCTAGAGAAGGGGGCAGAGGGAGGGCGGGTCTGGAAGCCTTACGGGAAGGAGGTGGAGCTGTGAAGATGGGGGAACCAGGATGGTGTTAGGTGCCTGCAGGACGCAGGATCTGCGGCTCGGCTCGGTGACTGTTGGATCTGGAGAGGAGACGGGCGTCCAGCACGTCCCAGGTTTCTGGTGTCAGCATCGGGAGGCTGCAGGCAGGACACTGGAAGAGTAAAGCGTTCCAGGAGGGTCACGAGTGCAGCTGGGACTCGATGAGGCTGAGGTCCTCTGAGATGACCCAGGAGCTGTCAACAAGGCAGGGCCAGGATCAAGGCCAGGGTGGAGATCAAGGGATGTCAGCAGAGGGGCAGGGGCCACACTGGGGGGCTTCCCAGGGAGTAGGGTCCCGGGATCAGCAGGTCATCCTAGGAGGCCTTGTTGAGTCTGGCCTTCAGGGGAGCTGTTTCCATGACGCCCCAGGCACCTCTCAGCATCGCACAGGGCAGGGCTGTCCTTGTGTTCTAAGCCCTGGAACCTGGTGTTCAAATTCAATGGACTCAGACGCCCCGCAGAGCCCATGTGCCCAGCCACAGAGGATGTGGGGTCTCTGACCACAAATGGGGTGTAGCCAAAGGGCACCTGGCTCCCCCTCACAGCATGAGGTTGGGGGTAGAGTGGTCCTGCAGCCCCCAGCCCCACACTGCTGGTGTGGAGTTGGGAGGGCACAGGAAGGGGAGGGCCCAAGGGCTGAGGAGCCGCAGGTGCAGAGTGAGGAGGGGCCGACGCGTCCGGGATAGAGGGAGGCGGGGCTGGAGGGTGGCTGAGGGTGGCGAGAGGCCGGCTCCTCATATGTCCACCCCCCGGGTGTTTGAGACGTGTTCGGTATCCGTCTTGGCGGACTTTATTCTGTGGCCATGATTCTGGGAGGATGGAATCCTGAGGCCCGGTGTGCAGGGCCCTGAACAAAAGCCCCATGGTGTTCGGGGCCAGGCTGGGTGTGGGATGAGCACAGGAAACGCAGGGCACGGTTGGGAAGGGAGCCCAAGGAGACCACGGACTGGGCAGGAAAATCCCAGGCAGGGCCCAGGCAGGGCCCCTGAGTCTGCGGGACCCCGAGGCGGGTACTTCCTCAGGGACCACCCAGGGCGTCAGCATGGCCGCCTAAAGTCCTAAAAATACCTGCCTGGAAGGAGCCTGCGGTCAGCTCCCTGGTCTCCCCTTCCCCGTTATGACTTCCCAGCTCCTGCTTTTCCCAGGAAGGACAACCCCTCCCCCCCGCCAATCCCGAATCCCCCAAAGGCACGTCCTGGGAGGGGGCGCAGAGACCGCAGGGCGCCCTGCAAATGAGACTCCTGAAATTTCCCAATCCATTTCCACAAGGTGTAATTTCCTTTAAAATAACTCTAAAAAATGTTGATATATTAATTACGTAAATAGATAACACACACCATATTACATATCCCGTATGTCAATATTTACAATGCATTATGTAAATAGATTTATGCCGTATATTTATATAGATGTAAGCATGTATATGCGATGGAAATGTACACATGACATAATATAAATATTTGATTCCTCGTGTTGTTTGGAACAATTGCCTGTTACTAAAAGTGGGACCATAACCGGATCCAGAAAAGTATTTTAACACTTGGAGCTCTTTAGACACAAGAATTACGTTGCTATTTAAATTTCAAACATGTTTTTTGTTGTGGGGAATGTAATCTGGCAATTAGTAAATACTTCCAAGCACTGAGTACTGACTCCATGGAGAAACGGGGTGCAGTGAACTGTGAATTGGAGTAGAAAGGACGCTGTGGTTTTCCCGCTGTACGTTTAAGTGTGGACGGTGAGAAGGGAGTGGCTGTGGTCTCGGGTGGACGGTGAGAAGGGAGTGGCTGTGGTCTCGGGTGGACGGTGAGAAGGGAGTGGCTGTGGTCTCTGGTGGACGGTGAGAAGGGAGTGGCTGTGGTCTCGGGTGGACGGTGAGAAGGGGTGGCTGTGGTCTCGGGTGGACGGTGAGAAGGGGGTGGCTGTGGTCTCGGGTGGACGGTGAGAAGGGGTGGCTGTGGTCTCGGGTGGACGGTGAGAAGGGGTGGCTGTGGTCTCGGGTGGACGGTGAGAAGGGAGTGGCTGTGGTCTCGGGTGGACGGTGAGAAGAGGGTGGCTGTGGTCTCGGGTGGATGGTGAGAAGGGAGTGGCTGTGTTCTCGGGTGGATCATGAGAAGGGAGTGGCTGTGTTCTTGGCGTTACTGGAGACACTGAGGACGGGGCAGTTTCTAAAGTATCAATGTTTATAATACATGGAAAATTACATTTCTGCAACCATGTCCTTGTATTTTAAATGAAAGTACTTGATGTGAACAAGTGAGGAGATAAGAGTGAGGGGGTGGAGAGTTCATGGAAATGGTTTAAAGCTCACCAGCATGGAGGTGGTGGGGGCACCTCCAAGCACAGGTGGCAAATCCTGCAAGACAGGAGCAGCAGTTAAGGGGGTCGAGGGTGAAGTTGGGGGGGCGGCTGGTTGTGGGGGAGCTTGTGGTGGGTGGGAGCCCGCCCTAGCCCAGACCCAGAGTCTCGGGAGGATGAAGGACAGCAGATGTGGGGGGTGGGGCCGGTCCCACACGTCTGGACGGGTCCAGGCTGCCAGGGCTGAGTTGGCCAAGGCTGTGGGGCCCCCTGTGTTACTGAAACCAAAGATGATTCTACTTCCCCAAGGAAGGTACGGGAGCCCAGTGGAGTTCGAATCTCCCCTGAGCACCACACTCTTTAGAAAGCCCAAACACAAATTCTCTCCCTATTTTAAAAACTTCTTCCACTTTTGGTCCCCTAAACACGTCCTTAGCCTGCCTTCTGGGGACTTTTCCAGGGCATGTTAAAGGTTTGGGACTTTGAGGACAGTGGGAAGCCATCACAAGCGCGTAACAGAGGAGTGGCGATTCACCTGTTGCACCTGAGCGAGTTAGAGAAAACGCCACACTTTGAGACGAATTAAGAGTCTGTTTATTTAGCCGGCGGCCAAGAGACGGCTAACGCTCAAAGTTCTCTCGGCCCCAAAGAAGGGACTAGATTTTCTTTTATACTTTGGTTTAGAAAGTGGGGAGGGGGGCCTAGTTAAAACAATTTTACAGAAGTAAAGTAGGAAAAAAGTTAAAAGGATAAATGGTTACAGGAAAGTAAACAGTTCCAGGTGCAGGGGCTTTAAGACTATTACAAGGTGATAGACGCGGGGCTTTGGGCGTTATCAATCGGACGAATTCCTGGGAACTGCGGATATTGCTCACCACAGTATCTTATGAGTTAATTGCATTCTTGGATGTGCTGGGAGTCAGCTTGCACAAGTTAAGTCCTTGAGGAAGGGGCCGCCAGTGAAAGAGCCAAGATGGAGTCTGTCTGGCTGTCTTATCTAAGGGAGAGTCGATTCAGGTGGAAACAAGGCTAGGTGATTAAAGGAAAGGCAGAGTCTAAGAACAGGGTTAGTAAAAACCAGGTTGGGCATTGCACACCCACAGAGTCATTTCCTGGACATTTGTGAGGCTTAGGATGTGCAAGGCCTGGGGCCAAACGCCTGCTGCACTCTCTCTTGCAGCCGACAGAGACCCTGGACAGCAGGTGCTGTCCTCAGCCCCTTTCTCCAGATGAGAAAACCAAGGCTTGGACCTGCCAGCAGCCAGCACCTCAGTGGGGTTCCTGGGTCCTGGAGTCCTGGGGTCTGGGCTGGGCGAGCCCAGGGCTCTGCTCTGAGCAGACACAGCCTGCTGCTCTTCTATGGTTCTGGAACTAGAAAACAATGGACACGCTGTGAAAGCCGCTCAGCCCTTTGTCTTTGAAATGGCACCGATGTGGCCGGTTCTGAGAGTTCCCGGGGGAGACAAAGTAACTTAATCTTCCAGAGACTCAGTGAAACCTGCAATAGCTCCGGTCTCTCCGCGAAGCTGGACAACTTCCATCCAATTAATTACCAGAACAAACCACAGAATCAGAAAACGTCTTGGATTGCAAGAGTTGTTGGCAATACAATTTAACTCTTTCCACCTCCGGAATTAGAAATCCCATTAACAGCCTTTTAAGTTTGAAACAGCTGATTCTAGCTGAGCCTCATTAATTTGCAGCACCCGCTGGCTGTCTCTTCTCAGGCCTCCTGGGGAGAAGCGCAGTCACTCAGAAAATGAGGCCAGGGTGATGAGTGACACAAATGGGCCCACAGCCTGGGACACGGGGGACACATCCACGTCCCATGGGAGCAAGGCACACCCAGCTGTCTTCCCGCAGGCATCTGTGGGCCCCTCCGTGCGCTGGACCTCCCGGCACTCTCCTCCCTGTGGAACCCAGCAGGCGGCCAGGAGAGAATCTCAGTGGGCATCGTGGGTGCTGGGCGGGGCCTCCCGTCTGCCAGAGGCTTTGATGAGCCCCGGTGACAGCAGCCTGGGAGGCCTGGAGGGGACAGCTGAGGGGGATGTCTCTGCTGCAGGCCACACCCCTGGCTTATCTGGGAGTCCCCTGCTCCCTCGCTCTGTCCACGTGGTCTGGTCTGGGTGGGGCTGACTCCACCCCCAGGTCAGGTGTGCTCCTGTGACCCAGACCTATGAGAGTAGAACATTCCATTCCCATGGCCTGGGCGATGGGTTCGGGGGTGGGCACTTGGCTGGACCTGCTTGGAGAAGTCAGTGGGCTTCAGTGGACTTAGCCCCAAGGGAACGCTGGCCCGGGAGGGCCCTGGACACAGGAAACTAGAGCCCTGAGGTCATGCCTGAGCTGCAGGATCACGCTGTGCCTGAAGCTGTCCCGGCCTGAGGATTTCAATGCATTTCCTCTGGTGCCTGGTCTGGTCTGGGGCTTCTCTCACCCCCAGAGTCCTGACTCCTGAGTGCTCCCTGTGGCCTGTGCAGAAGAGGGTGGTTGTGGACACTCACACCCAGTGCAGCCGCATGTGGCCACCCCGAGGACAGTGACATGGTGCTGAATTCACCTCCTGCGTGATGTTGGGACCCTGCTCCCCAACGGGGCCTCATCCCCAAAAATGCCTCTGGAGTCTTTGGGGTGCTGCTGTTGACACATGAGCTCAGTCCTGCCTGCCGTCAGATCTGGCCCTGCTGCTGGTCACTCAGCTGCTGGTCACTCAGCTGCTGGCCACCGTGTTGGGGTCTGAGCCCCATGGACATCCCGGGGCCCTCAGCCCAGACCCAGGAAGAACACAGGGAGTAGAGCAGGGCGATGCCTCCATCACCTCCCGAGGCCCCGGGAGTGAGTGCAGGGACCCTCTGTCCTCGCTCTCTGCCTCCCTGGCTGTTAACCCACCCGGGCAAGAGTGCGCGGTTCAACGCCAAGGCCAGGGCCATGGGCCCTGCGTTTCCCTGCAGAGTCCCTGGGCTTCTCGGCCCATCACAGGCTTGAAGATCGGCACCTGCAGCCTGTGGTGGTTGTTTTCTCGTCTGTAAATGCGGATTTGGGCTTTAGAGCTGACTCTTCGTCACCGGGAGCACAGCCTGTCTTCTCTGTTCCTTTCCTTTGTGACTCAGAGGCCCTCTGCGCCTTAGTGGGAGGAAGAGGAATCGTCCTTGTTGCTGACGCCCCGTGACGGCGCTGGCTGGACGGGGTGCGCTTCGTGCCAGGAGCTGGTCCCTCATTCATCCTCACAGCAGCCCTCCCAGGCTCGCCCACCATGACTTTCACTCCCATTTCACAGACGAGGTCCCTGAGGTCCAGGGAGGCTGAGTGGGCCGCCCTCCCAGCTGGAGTGTGGAGGGGATTTGAACTCGGGCCTCGGGGCACAGCCTGTTGCTGGCTGGGCTGGGCTGAGCTGACTCCCCAGGGCCGTCGGCTCCACTGCATCCTGACCGCCCGGGAACCGTGGCCAGCACTTTCCAGGCTCGAAGGCACGGCTGCTCACAGCATGTCTGAGGATAGGCGTCATCGTCCTCACCCTGTGTACTCACTGTGCCTGTCTTTGCAGGGTGAGGGCCCTGCTGGGTCCTACTCTGGGCACTGAGGTAGAGAGGGCGGCCCTCCTGCCCTGCCCCGGGAGGGTGCTGGTCTCCACCAGGACACAGAGGGAGGTGGGTGAGGCCACAGCCCAGAGGAGAAGGGCAAGGTGGCGGGGGTGGGGGGTAGAGGGGTAGGACTGAGGGTGGCAGTGACAGCAGTGAACCCCGGGTGAGGAGGGGCATGGAGTCTCCTGCATATCAATGGGGAGCCACAGAAGCTTGTAGAGGAAGGTCATTCTGTCCCGGGTCCCCCAGAGAGCTGAGGTCTCAGCTGTCTACCCTTACAGCTGGGCCCTCCAGCCTCTCCTACCTTGGGAAGTGTGGCCTCTGTTTTTGGTGAGGTCACAGCTGCAGGGAGGGCCAGGGGGCCGGATGCCTCAGGCTGCAAACAGTTTCGCCCAATACCCTCTGTTGCGGGGAAGAGGCTGGAGCTAGAAATAGACCCGCAGTGACCCCCCACCCCAGCCCCACAGTGCAGGCCTCCTGACCACAGGTCCTGGGCCACCCCTTCCTGCTCACGCGGGAGGGACCCTGAGCTCGGGGGAGGCTGTTCCCCAAACAAGGCCGCCTTGTGTAGCTCTCTGAGGGCCTTTTGTAAACTCCTTCCCTCCCCCGAGACAGCCCAGCTGCAGCCCCTCCTCACCAGCGACCCCTGGGCCCTTCGCCTCGGGGCCAGGCAAGCGGGGAGCAGACAGCAGTGTGTGAGGAGGGAAAAGAGCCAGAATACAGGGACCCCAGCCACCCGCCAGCCCCTCCCCTGCAGCCTCTCTTCCCAGACGTCGAGGTCACTGAGCTGCCCCGTGCAGGGAGCAGGGCCAGGCGAGGCTCCGTGGAGCGCAGGAGCTGCGGCAGCAGGAGAGCCAGGAGGAGGGTGCGGCTGTCGCCCAGGCGAGCAGACACGCCGGCTGTATGCAGTCCTGGGCCACGTATCGGGTGTGGTCTTAGGAAACGTGAGTGTACACGTGGTGCGTGCCTGTGTGTGCACATGTGCACGTGTGTGTACACAGCCTCAGCCCACATGTCATGTTTGTGAATTCAGGAAACGTGTACGTGTGAGTGCGTGTGTGTACATGTGCATAGGTGTGTGAGTGCCTGTGTGTGCTCTCATGTACACAGCAGAGGGGTGGGTCTCAGCCCCCGCTGCAGGCTGGAACCCCCTGGGGGTGTGGTGGATCTGGACCTTGGGAAGCAGCCCGGCAGCGTCACCCAGAGCTGAAGATCCACTTACCCCGACCCAGCAGTTCCACTCTGGGGTGTCTACACCACAGACAGGGGCATGTGTGTTCACCAGAAAGTGCTCTTAGCAGCACCGTTCGTGAGCGCCAGGCTGGAAATTGCTGCAATGCGCATTAATCGTGCAGTGGGTCTATGAGTGGGAATGGCCATGCTGGGCCTCCCTGTCCAGGGGAGCCCTGACCCCCTCTCCCCTGCCCCAGGAGAGGCTGAGGAGCAGTTTCCAGGCCTGGGAGGGATCTGGCCATCCTGGGAGTGACTGGGGAGGAAGGAGAGTGCTGGCTCAGCCCACAGTGACTGCATAGCTCTCCCCGCCGCCTCCTCCTCCAGGAACAAGGGCCCTTGTGTCCGCCTCCCCCAGGGACAGTGCCCCAGTGAAGAACAAAGCCTGGCCTGGGAGGTGGCTCCAGGGCAGGCCTGGGTCCCAGCGGTTAAGTCTGGCCTCAGCCCTGGGGCTCTGGGAAGGGCTGCATTGAGGAGATGGAGCTCTGTGTGCACCAGACTGGACCTTCTGCCCCTCCCTGGACAGCCAGCTCTGCTACCCCCTGAAAAGGGTCCCTGGGCTGTGGACAGGCACCCTATCATGCTCTGCTGTGTGGTCCTGAGGGGGACAACAGATGTCCCTTCGGTCCGTCCAGGACTCACCTGCCTGCCTCTGTATTTCTCTGCCAGGTCACCCCTGCTTGGCGCACGTGATTCAGGGTGGGAAGCCTTGCCTCCCAATCAGCATATTTCATACTGTGGTCCTGGGATTGGCTCAGGAATGGCCATGTGACCCAGGCTGGTCCAATCAGAATGTGCCCGGGACTTTTTCCGAAACCCCTGGGGAAGGGAGGCTTTGTCTTGCAGTTGCTGTTAAGAGGAGCTCTCTGAGGGCCGTTTCCAGGCCGCCTTCCCCCATCAGAGACACAGGCAAAGTGCAAGAGCCCTGAGGGTTTCCAGGGCTACAAAAATGTTTTAATTTCTTTTAAAATTAGAAGAAAATATGAGTTCTTAGTTCAAAGAAAGCTTTTTAATATAAAATATTAACCTATGCATCTTTGTACCAGTTGTAAAATAGAAGCTTAAAGGTGATTTTATGGAGGAAGGAGCCCACGAATGCAAAAGGGCCCAGGGCCCGTGGAAGCCGCGTGCAGCCCTGTCTGTCTCTGCCGCCGCACAGGAGGGGGCCTGAGATGAGGATGGTGAGCTGACGCCCAGGCCCGGGTGAGGGTGACACCGGGGCGGTGCCAGCCGTCCACAAAGTCCTGCTGTGTGTGCACTGGCGTGGGCAACCTCATCAGAGCCCCACACACCTCACCATGGTCGTTTCACAGACGGAGAGCGGGACCCGGAAAGGTTAAGCAATGCCACCAAAGCCACACAGCCTGAAAGCGGGAGAGCTGGGTCTTGAGCACCGAGTTTGGCTGCAGAGTCTGAGCTGGGGAACCGCTGAGCTGCTTTCTGTCTGAGGGCAGGGTTGAGCCTGGACCTGTCCTGATGCTGCCAGCCCCTTCTTACGGTGCTCAGGTGAGGGGGTTGGTGAAGCCCCCTTTCTGTCACTTGCCTCCAAGAGAGTCCAGATAACACACATGTGGAGCAAGGGCAGAGGAGAGCTGGGCAGTGACTGCACCAGCCAGGAAGCAGATCCCGCTCCGCCAGGACATCAGACTGTGTGGGCTCTGCAGCCTTCACCATCCTACACTCCCGTTCTGGGGTCTGATGAGTCCTCCCACTGCAGCAGGAGAGCAGGCCTCCCCAGAAGGTGAGCCCCACAGCTGTCCAGATGTGTGACAGCAGCTTCCTGTGGAGGAACCAGCCATTGTCCAATTGTGGGGGGGGGACTGGCTTCTTGGAGGTTTGCAGAGTGTGGCAGGTGTGGAAAAACTTGAGGACAAAGAAAGTCCTTTCGAACAGGATTAAGCAGGTGGCATGGTGGTGGTGGTGATTCCAGTACTGTGTGTGCGTGTGTGTGTGTCTGTGTGCATGCATGTGTCTGTACATATGCATTCATGTATGTATGTCTGGGTCTGTGTGCATTGGTCTCTGTGTGTGCATGCATATGTGTATATGCATTGTGTGCCCGTGTGTGTGCACCTGTTGAGCCAGTTCTGTGAGTCCCCCTGAGGGCCAGGAGGCCGTGGGCAGGGCTGGTCCTGGAGAGCACTTAGTTTTCTTCTCCACGCACTTTGGCTTTCCCCACCGAGCGCACCCCCCCGCATTTGGCTGGCTGCTTTCACCCCAGCCCAGCTCCTCCTGAGCCCAAGAACCTCCTCCTCGTCTCCTCCTCAGCCACACAGCTGGTGCAGCACACCAGGCCTGCACTGAAATGCATCGGGGAGCAAAAGGGAGGTGAAGTCAAACATCCCATCTGCTCCTGTCCACGTCTTCAGGGTCATTGCCAAGTTCTGACACTGCCGACTCCCCACACTGAGGGCAAACAGCCTCCCCGAATGCAAATCTCACTCCTTGTTTGCAGTCACTGAGAAATTCTTTCTGGAAGATGTTGTTTCTCATTCGCTCTGCAAAATCATCAGTGTAGAGAGGATATCTTAGGAGTTTCCAGAATAAGGAAACGAGGGAGCAGCGTCTCATGTGGGTCCTCTTGGGATGGCTGAATGGAACGCAGAGAGGGGAGGAGAGTGGAAAACAGAGCATGCATTTTGAGAAAATTTCGAGCAGTTTCTCAGGAGCCTTGAGCCTTGGAGGAGGCAGAAAGGGAAATTATTTTCAGCTTTGTGTGCACTGTTCTCCGAGGATAGTGCTTGTCTATCAGAGGCGGACTTTCCGAAGACTTTATCTATCAGATTAGAAGCCTGTATGAGAGCCTAGGTAAAAATGCAAATTCCTAGGTCCCAGCCCAGACCCTGGGATCAGAATATGGAGTGTGAGAGACCCAGATTCTTGCGTCTCAGCAGCCTCCCACGTGATTCAGATGGTCACGAAAGTGGGAAGACCAGGCTCCTGAAAGAGCTGATGGCATCTGCGCAGTTGAAGCATCGTTTGTCCATTCACTCATTCAGCAAATGTCACTGAGTCTCTTGAGGTGCCAGCACTGTCTCTGGTGCTGAACCAGGGCCCCGCGCTCACAGCATTCACCTTCCAGTGGAGGAGACAGCTTGTATCCATGTGAGTCCCCCAGCAGTCAGAAGGGACACGACAGGTTAACTGAAGAGCGCTTAATAAAGGGCAGGGGTCAGGACCGAGGCTGTTTATGCCAAGATGGCAAAACCCAAGAGGTCTGTGGGTGGTGATGTCTGAGAATCTAGTGGCCACCTGGACTTCCGAGGCTCACCAAGAGCAAACCTGAATCGCTTTCCAGGCCACAGGTCCGTGAACAGCATGTGCAGAAGCAACGCCCAGAGGCCTCTCCACTCCCCAGGGGCTGGGGTGGGAGGCGGCCGTGGCACCAGGCGCTGCTGCATCCTGCAAGTGCGCTGCCCGGCTAGTAGTCATGGACGGCATCCAGAATTTCTCCAGCATACTTGGGCCCACCAAATAGTCACAGTAGCACAAACGGCCCAGCAAATCAGAGGCCCTGGGGGACAGGACCAGAGCTGGGAGGGTGCACAGGACAAGCCTGGCTCCCTGCGTGCCTGGAGGGTGGCCCCCTCGCTCTGGCCACTGTGACCCCGACTGCCTGTCCTGGAACACGTGCCTGCCATGGTGTGAGGGTACACAGGGTAGCCTGAGCCCTACCTGAACTTCAGAGACCAGGGGCACCGGGGGATCCCTGGGCTGATACCAGAAACAAGGGCATCAGTGCTGGCGAGAAAGTAAGGGGAGGCCCTGGCCCCCTGCGAAGGGTCCCGTGAACCCCCAGGTGGCTGCTCCCAGGACACGGCACTTGGCCCCCCTCATCCTCACAGTCTCGGACCTGACTCCTCCATGTAGCCAACGCCATAGGATGTCAACAGTGTCTTTAAAACTATGAGGCTCCCAAACAAACTCTCCTCTTCCCGCCCCAGTCACTTCCATTCCCAGGACATACTCGGAGCTTTCACGCAAGCGGGACTACTGTGGTCCTCAGCCAACAGTCCTGGGGTGCAGCCAGAGACAACACTGCAGTCTCAGCCCTCTCCTGCCTGCCTACCTCCACTCTAATCTCCACTCCCACGTGGTGCTGTGTCCCATGAAGCTGTGACTCCAGGAAGGAGGTGGCTCGCTGGTCAGGAGAAAGCCCACTCCAGGCTGTGCATTCAGGAGCTTTCCATGGAAGGAGCCGGCTACACAGGTGGATGAGCAGGACATCAGCCAGGGGCTGGAAGACACTCCAGGGTCTTGGCAGTGGGAGCCTCCAGGGCCCTGAAGGTTTATTTGAGCCACTGTGCAAGGGGGGCTGGTGCCTGGCTCCATATGGAGACCTCCCCTTCCCCCAGGACAGAGCGAGCTTCTTCCTGTGGGATTTCCAATAAAGCTACTCAGAACTTAGACGAGTTTCTAACCCAGGGGATTCATCATTTCACTAAAATGTATTTACTGAGTACCTACTGCATGCCACGTGCCATGCCCGGCATGAGAAACAGAGGAACAAGAAGGGCAGGGCACATCCGAGGAGCCTGTGTGCTGGGAGGCGGACAGGGCGGGTTCGAGGAGCGGGACGGGGCCTCGTGACTCCTGTTTGGGAGGTGGACAGGGTGGGATCCAGGAGCGGGACGGGGCCTCGTGACTCCTGTTTGGGAGGCGGACAGGGCGGGTTCGAGGAGTGGGAGGGGGCCACGTGACTCCTGGCTGGGAGGTGGACAGGGTGGGATCCAGGAGCGGACGAGGCCTCGTGACTCCTGTTTGGGAGGTGGACAGGGTGGGATCCAGGAGCGGGACGGGGCCTCGTGACTCCTGTTTGGGAGGCTTGAGCTGCAGAGGAGGTTGGCGCCACCTTCTCTGGAGGGAAGTCAGGAGGACACAAGTTTGTGGAGGAATCACGAGTTTGGTTTGGGCAGATGCAGGTTCAGCAGCCGTGAGGGCCCTGGATGGGTCTGTGTCACCTCAAAGGAGTTGTTTATGACTCCAGTTATGCAGCCATGAGTAGCGTGAGAGCTATACCAAGGTCTGTTTCCCGGCTACTGTGAACCTGGGGGGTTTCTGGTGAACGGAGCCCACACCCGACGTGGGACAGAAACACGTTCCATCATTCTGAGCTGAAAGAGGGCAGCTTGGACAGAGCACATCGTGGGGAGAGGCCGCTGTTCCCTGCTGTGCAGGGCCGGGGTGACTGGCGGTTGATAAACAGCCCCGCTCCTAACAAAGGGCCCTGGAGCGGGAGCTGGCACAGTCGACGTGCCATTTATCTTAAGGCTTTCAGGGAGGAAAAATATATTAAAAAAAAAAAAGCTGCTGGGAAATGGACAATTATTAATGAAATTCTTTTATCAGTGACTTCACTCATTTGCCAGGCAGGGAGATGCTGACATACAAGAGTGAGGCAGGCAGGCTTTGGAGGGGGCTGAGAAGGTGGCCAGGAGCACAGCGTGCCCCCTCAGCTGTCAGTGGGTCTGCAGGCCTCGGACGCCCTCTGTGAGGACAGTGTTGGGAGTAAGGGCCGCCGTGAGCTTCATTTAATTCACCTGACATCCGGGGAAGACTGGGGCTGGCTTGCAGAGCCCACACTTATGACAAAGGGGTGTTGTGGGACCACAGGCTCTTGGCTCCCTAATCATTCACTGGAAAGTCGGTGACATGAGGCAGATTGAGTAAGAGGAGAAAAGCACACACATTTATTTACTTAACGTGTATGCCTGGGAGCCTTCAGAATGAAGATCCAACCCAATGATGAGGTATGGAAGCTTCCACACCATCCTGAGGCACAGCAAAGAAGGCTGAGGACTCTAAGCACTGCCAGAAACAGGTCATGCTGCAAAGTCAGGCTCAGTGGCAAGACAGGGAAACAGCAGGAGAAAGGAAGAGACTTGGCTAGCATGGGCGGCCTTGTTATGGAGATGAAACCTCCCTCGGAGAGGATAGATGGGAAGTGTTTCTTTTCAGACTCTTAACAGTGTCAGACTCTCAATCTCTCCCGGATCTGGGAAAGGTACAGAAAGTAGAGGGGGCCTAGCTGCATTAATGGAGATTCTCTACAGAGGCCCTGTGGCAGCTGTTTCAAATTATGTCAAGCAAATGTATTTTGGGGTCACATATTTTAAATTCCTCCAGCATTCTCTGCAGTTCTCTGCTGGTGCAGATGGCTCTGCCTGTGGGCCCAGGCAACAGCTCAGACCTCAGGACTGCATGGGGCGGCTTCTTCCAGGAGGCTCAGAGGTGTTGATGAGAAATGCCAAACTCTGTAAAATATTTGAAGAGATATATTCCAGGCCAAATGTGAGGACCATGACCTATGACACAGCCTCAGGAGGTCCTGAGAACATGTACCCAAGGAGGTTGGGTTGCAGCTTGGTTTTATACGTTTTAGGGAGACATAAGACATCAGTTAATACATGTGAGGTGTACATTGGTTTAGTCTGAAAGGTGGGACAACTGGAAGCAGGGTTGGGGGTGGCTATAGTAGGTCATAGATGGGTTCAAAGATTTTCTGATTGGCACTTGGTTGAAAGAGTGAGGTTGTTACTGAAGGACTTGGAATCAATAGAGAGGAATGTATGGGTTGAGATGAGAGGCTGTGGAGACCAAGGTTCTTATTATGTAGATGAAGTCTCACAGATGACCACCCTTAGAGGCAAAAGGTGGCAAATGTTTCCTATTCAGACCTTTAAAAGGTGATGGACTCTCTGGAAAAGACCTGGAAAGGGAACGGGATTCTCTACAGAATGCAAATTTCCCCCACAAGAGACAGCTGTGCGGGGCCATTCCAAAAATATATTAAGGAAACAGATTTTTGGGTAAAATACTTAGATTTCTTTCAGGGCCTGCTATCTGTCCTGTGATGATTTACTAGATTCGGGTTGGAATTTGGTATCTTTTTTTTTTTTGAGATGGAGTCTTGCTCTGTCGCCCAGGCTGGAGTGCAGTGGCACGATCTTGGCTCGCTGCAAGCTCTGCCTCCTGAGTTCAAACAGTTCTCCTGCCTCAGCCTCCCAAGTAGCTGGGATTACAGGCACCAGCCACCATCCTGGCTAATTTTTTTATATTTTTAGTAGAGATCTCCTGACCTCGTGATCTGCCTGCCTTGGCTCCCCAAAGTGCTGGGATTACAGGCGTGAGCCACCGCACCCGGCCTGGAATTTGGTATCTTATTGCCACAAAGAGTCTGTTTGGTCAGTCTTAAAAATCTGTTTTAATGTTAATGCTGGTCAGTTGTGCCAGAAATTCAAAGGGAGGAGGGTATCACGAAGCATGTCTGAAACCCCTTCCCATCAGGGCCTGAATCAGTGTTTTAGGTTTACTTTGGAAAGCCTGTGGCTGAGATGGGGGGTCCATTAGTTGGTTGGGGGCCTTAGAATTTTATTTTTGGTTGACAGGTATCATGAAGCATGTCTGAAACCCCTTCCCATCAGGGCCTGAATCAGTGTTTTAGGCTTACTCTGGAATGCCTGTGGCTGAGATGGGGGGTCCATTAGTTGGTTGGGGGCCTTAGAATTTTATTTTTGGTTGACAGAGGTCAGCAGTGAACACATGGCTTCCCAGACCAGGTCACCCATGGATGAGAGGCCTGCTGCTGCTGGAGGGCGATGTTCTCGCTTGGCCTGGAGGTAACACAGGCAGCCTCTCTGCGTGGAAGTGTAACTAGTGTTAAAAGAAAAACCTTAGACAAATTAAACTTAACAGAGTTTAATTGAGCAAAGAACAAGTTGCCAATTGGGTCATCTCCAGAGCCAGAGTAGGCTCAGAGGCTCCAGGGCAGCCACGTGGTGGAAGAAGATTTATGAACAGAAAAAAAGGAAAATGACCACAGAAAAGGGAGTGAGGACAGAACCCGCCGGACTGGCTACAGCTGGGACAGAACCCTGCGGGTTGGCTGCAGCTGGGACAGAACCCTGCGGGTTGGCTGCAGCTGGGACAGAACCCTGCGGGTTGGCTGCAGCTGGGACAGAACCCGCCGGGTTGGCTACAGCTGGGCATTTGCAGAACTCAGTGGCTGGCACGAGAGTACGTTAGTCTGTTTACACATCCAGTTAGGTTTCAGTTCTCTACGTACAGAGAAACCTTTAGGCTGAACTTAAAACATGTAAGGAGGCAGCTTTAGGCTAAACTTAATTTAACACCAAGGACCTCAGTTTTAAAAATCACACACTCTCTTTTTCTTCCCTCCCTCCCCTCTCACCCCTCATTCCTTCCCTCTCTGGACACTCCCCTCTAGCAATGCACATTCATCTAATTAGATTCTTGCTTAAGAAATTGCAGAGGCTGATCTCAAAATAAACCAGGCACCAAGCCCCCATTGTGGACTCTCCTGCTTAGGGGAAGTCATGACCAACGTCCACCACCACTGGGCCCAAGTCAACATGGCACCATCCAGACCTCCGTCCACCCAAGACAGCCACTGGGGTGAGATACACAGGCCCTGCACCCCGCGTGGCTCCCATGTCACGTTTCCCAGCTCCCCGTGGCACATTTTAACATTTAAGATGGTGCTTTAGAACACCAGTCCATCTTCTTGGCTTGTTGGCTCTCTGATGAAAGCTGCTTTCCCTCCCACCACCCCTTGGCCCTCGTGTCTGGCTTTTGAATGGTGAGCCGCTGAACCTGGGTTACGGAGGGTCCAGGGCCCAGCTTGTCCCTGAGGTTCAAACCCAGCAGGCCCCAGGCGGCTGTCACCAGGGACCTGGCTGTGGTCTGAATGCTTGTATCTCCCCAAATGCGTCTGTGGAAATCCTAACCCCCAAGGTGTGGTGCCGGGAGGTGGGAACGCTGGGAGGTGATGAGGTCATGAGGACTGAGTGCTTTTTCTGGGGTTAGTGCCCTTCCAGAAGGGACCCTAGGAAGCCCCCAGTCCCTTCCACCATGCAACAACGTAGCTAGAAGGCATCGTCCATGAACCAGGAAGTGGCCCTCATCAGACGCTGACTCTGCCAGCCTCCAGAACGGTGAAAAATAAATTTTTGTTGTTTCTTTCTTTTTTTTTTTTTGAGTTGGAGTCTCGCTGTGTCGCCCAGCCTGGAGTGCAATGGCATGATCTCAGCTCACCTCAAGCTCCGCCTCCTGGGTTCACACCATTCTCCTGCCTCAGCCTCCCGAATAGCTGGGACTACAGGTACCCACCACCACGCCCAGCTAATTTTTTGTATTTTTAGTAGAGATGGGGTTTCACTGTGTTAGCCAGGATGGTCTCAATCTCCTGACCTCGTGATCCACCCGCCTCAGCCTCCCAAAGTGCTGGGATTACAGGCGTGAGCCACCGTGCCCTGCAATTTCTTTTTTTCTTTTTTTTTTTTTTTGAGACGGAGTCTCGCTCTGTCACCCAGGCTGGAGTGCAGTGGCGCAATCTCGGCTCACTGCAACTCCGCCTCCCGGGTTCACGCCATTCTCCTGCCTCAGCCTCTCCGAGTAGCTGGGACTACAGGCGCCCGCCACCACGCCCAGCTAATTTTTTGTATTTTTAGTAGAGACGGGGTTTCACCGTGGTCTCGATCTCCTGACCTCGTGATCCGCCCGCCTCGGCCTCCCAAAGTGCTGGGATTACAAGCATGAGCCACCGTGCCCGGCCCTGTGCCCGGCAATTTCTGTTGTTTCTAAGCCACCCATTCTGTGGTTTTGTTTCAGTGGCTCGAATAGACTGACTGACACGGATTCTAATGTGGCTTCTCGGGGTAGGGGGCCGCGTCCCATCCCTGCTCTGTTTAAACCCAGGGCTCTGCAGCCTCAGCTGCCATGGTCCACACGGGTCCCTTCGAGGGCCACAGTCCACCCAGGTCAGCCTGGGCAGAGGCCAGAGAAGGGGCCGAAGCGGGGGAGAGGTGGGTGAAGAAACACCGCGTGGTCCATTGGTGACAATTGACGGCAGGGGTCCCTGGATTCTCTGAACCACGGGACACGCGGCAGCCCTGGCCACTCCCCCTACGTGGCAGCAAGTGCTGGGCTGGGCAGCCACCCCTAGATGGTCATTCCCTGCGGGTCCCATAGCCTGCACAGGTGCCCCACTGGAGCCACACCCCTGTATGTGGGCACAGGGCCTGTGCCCTCCCCTCCGCTCCGTGTTATCAGCCCAGTGCGGATGAGCACGGGTGCCGAAGTGCAAAATGAGAAAATCTTCCCCCAGTGCTGTAGCTCCACCCAGCCCAGCGGTAACCAGAGAGCCAGCGGCCCTGCAGCAGGACCCTAATGAGAACTGCGCCTGTGGCAGGAAGGACACCTTGGGCTGTGTGTACCTGTGTAGACAGGACACGTGGACATAGACAATGGATTTCTGCTAACATCACAGCCTCAGGCCCCAGGCAAGAGAGGGTCAGGTCAGGTCCCCGAATGAGCAATTAGGGAGGTTACTTTCAAGTGGGGAGCCAGTGGCCGAGTAACTTAATTCTGCAAAGTGCCGTGACTCAAGACTCAGGGAGGTGGAAGGAGGGGGTGGGCGGCTCACAGCGGAGTGGGGAAGGGGCAGGACCCCCACGATGTCAGCGGCCAGGTAGGGTGGAGACCGAGGGTAGGACCCCACCCTAGGGGATTTTCCCAGGGTCTCCACAGCACCACAGGCTTACCCCATCACGATTTGGAATACGTCGCCCTGGATTTCCTCTGGGCTAGTGGGCCATTTGGTGGGGCACAGAGCCAGAAACAAGTGCACCCTGGATCATGCGGCATAGCTGCAGGGTGGACAGGGCCTGGGGGGCACAGAGCCAGGGCACAGGGAGCCTGGGCCTTCTTGTGCAGGTGGGTGGGGCCATGCTGGGCAGGGGGAGCAGGCACCCCTGCCTGTACAATGGATTGGCACAAAGGACCCCTGAGTGGACCCAGCCCACATCAGAGCCGTGTCCGGGCAGCTGGGCGCAGGCTGGATGAAACCCCACACACCCCGTGTGGACTCAGCCCACGTCAGAGCCATGTCCGGGCAGCTGGGTGCAGGCTGCACGGAACCCCACAACACCGCATGTGGCTGAAGGGCCTCTGGTTGGCTTCCCTCTGCCCCAGCCCATGCAAGGCACAGTCAGCATGAACTGAACGAACTAGCGTGGGGCCTCCACTCTGCTGAGACCACTGCGGGCAGCCACTTTCCAGCTCCTTCAGACCAACCTGCTCCAACGGACCCAGTGTTGTCATGGGCCATAAAACGGGGGGACACTCCTGTCCCACTGCAGCTCAGCAGGCTGTTGACTAATTTCTGAGGTTGACCATCAGAAGCTTCACATTCGTGGACGAAGACAGAGCGGGCCTCCACCAACACGGCTACAATGTTGTCTTTTCATGCCTTGTCCCCTGCCCGTTGGGCAGCTGAAGCCACAGCTGTTTCTTTCATGCTGCTCTTAAGGCTACGGGAACACAAGGCCCACGTCTTCTGTTTTGTAGCTGAGTTCTCGAAAGCTTTCCATGATGGCCCCACCGCCCTTCTCTCATGATCAAAGGTGCCAGCGTCACCAGCTGCTTCCCTGGGATGCCCTGCACTGCTGCCGAGGAGCCAGGGATGGCTCGGGGCTGCCTTCCCACCAAAACCCCACAGCGAGGTCCCCAGAGTCTCTCATGGTTTGCTGCAGGCAGCCACATTCCTGCCTCCAAGTACTGATTTTTGAGACAACAGACCACAGCATTAGGCTTCAGATGGATTAGCTAGGTGCGCTAGCCCTGCTCAAAAAGCTGCTGGAACAGACAGTATTGCATTCATTTTAATGGCCGAGTAGTACCCCTTGGTGTATAGACACCACATTTTCTTCATCCACTCAGTAGCCGATGGGCAGCAACTCGGATGGAGCCAGGGGCATTATTCGAAGTGAAGGAACACAGGAGTGGAAAACCAAAACCACATGTTCTCACTTGTCAGAGGGAGCTAGGCTGACTACGCAAAGGCATACGGAGTGATGTAATGGGCTTTGGAGGCTCAGAAGGAGGAGGGCGGGATGGGGGCTAGGGATAAAAAGACTACACGCTAGGACAATGGACTCCCCTCAGGGGCACTAGAATCTCAGAATTCACCCCCACACAATTCATGCATGTAACGAAAACCACCAAAATGCTATTGAAATAAAAAAAATCTGTAAAATACGGCTGGGCGCGGTGGCTCACGCTTGTAATCCCAGCACTTTGGGAGGCCGAGGCGGGCGGATCACGAGGTCAGGAGATCGAGACCACAGTGAAACCCCGTCTCTACTAAAAATACAAAAAAATTAGCCGGGCGTGGTGGTGGGTGCCTGTAGAGCTACTCGGAGAGGCTGAGGCAGGAGAATGGCGTGAACCCGGGAGGCGGAGCTTGCAGTGAGCCAAGATCACACCACTGCACTCCAGCCTGGGCGACAGAGCGAGACTCCGTCTCAAAAAAAAAAAAAAAAAAAAAAAGAAATAAAAAAAATCGGTAAAATACAAAAAACAAACCAACTTTTTTTTTTTTTTTGAAAATCAACAAATTTGATTTTCCTGTTATGTCTGACGATAGCCTGTCTGGCCGGAGGAGTCCTTTGCAGGCTGAGCAGGAAGAGCGGCCCCAACCTCCCCCTGGAGGCCTGTCCTGGAACTGCGTGTTTCTGTTCTCACAGAGCCACAGAAGCCACGTGTCAGTGTGAACATCGGGTGTTGGCTTGGCTCCCCCAAAGATTTTAAAAGCAGAAACTCCCCAAGCAAAATATCTGCGTTGTCTATGGTGGAACTTGCCTTGATGATGTTCCTGAATTAGCCAACACCTGCTTCATATCAAAGACAAAATAGTGGTGAGGAGGTGTGGGGATACGAGAGACAGTGTTCCAAACTGGGCTTAAACATAAGTGATCACACATGGTGTGGCGCTTTAACATAAATTATGCGCGTTTCCATGGAAACAATGCAGAAATCAGACGAAGGCAGTACATGCCGAATATAAAGTATTTAATTCTAAACAGTAACAGATTTTAAATTGCTTATTCCCAGAATTGCTTAAAATGGTCACGTGACAAAAACAAATGCCATTAATGTGTTTTTCTTTCTCTCTCATTTGTACATTGCACTGATTTCCTATGAAATGTAAATAAAACACTTAAAACAAAATTGATATCGAATGCAGCTGAAGAGAAGTAAAAATCGCAAGCCCCAGTGGTATTTTTAATCAGAACTAACCTGTCATGGGTGAGAATTAAGGAAGAATTTATGCTAGGACTGTAATGTTACTAATTGAGGACCTTCAATTCTTTATTCACCTATTTAAATGATCTTTGCTGAACATTTCTAAGAACGAAATTCTTCATTTATAGTTTCTACTGCTCAATTTTGTAATAAAACAAAAATGTCAGACCATCCAGACACATGAAAAGGCCGAAATGAAGTATCCCACAAAGACTTTTGGAAGGTAGAAAAACAAACAAACAAACACAATTCATTAAAAAAAACCCAACCTACTGATTTTGAGAGAAATCACGAAAACAGTCTGAGGATGGATGAATGACGACCAGCCCCTCCTAACCTCCCAAAGTGGTAACTATGATAAATTACCACAGGTGACAGTGACTCACCCTCCACCACTGCTGGAATCTGTGGCCTATACACAAAAAAGTCGGGAAAACAACTTGAAGGACCATGTGGGTGAGAAAGAAAAGGAATTCTGTGTGTAGGGAAGATGCCTCTCTAAAGTCTGGACAGCCTTCCTGAAGGCATCCCCCGTCCAGTGTGACCACAGATGCCAGCACCCAACCAGCCACCACATGCAAAGCGAGATCTTATGGCTGTCATACTGAGCATGCATTGAAACCGGTGACCCAACACCAATGGGTCCCTTCCCTGAGGCACCTGCACTCCGTGTGAATACGCAAGACACGCAAAGGTTGAATTAGTAATCTCATACTGGTGTTGGTATGTTTATAGTTAATAAAATACCTCCGCATCCTTCATGTTTGCTCACAAGCCTGTTTAATATTAAATGAAATCACAGATTCTCAGAACTGGAAGGAACTTCAGAGGACAGCTAATCTGATTTCAACTGACTCAAGACATGCCTAAAAATAGAAGATGAAACAGAAATTCAAAACAATGAAGACACAGGCAGTACAGGAATAGCTGTCAGTGGATTGTACAAACACTCACTTCTCTTCCTCTTAATTTCCACAGAACCCCCCAGGTAATGTTGGATCCAAAATGTACCTCTATGATTCCACTGAGATTAGGTTGAGATGAGTTAATGCCAGAGTTAAACCGGAATAGAATACCAATTGGCAAGTTTGAGAGGGTGACTGGGAAGAATCTGAGAGGGGAAACAGATGGACGTGGCCCTCGATATCCATGGGCCCCACATCCTTGGACCTCAGATCAAAAATATTAAAAAATAACCCAGGGCCGGGTGCGGTGGCTCACGCCTGTAATCTCAGCACTTTGGGAGGCCGAGGTGGGCAGATCACTTGAGGTCAGGAGTTCAAGACCAGCCTGGCCAACATGGTGAGACCTCATCTCTACTAAAAATACAAAAATTAGCTGGATATGGTGGTGGGCATCTGTAATCCCAGCTACTTGGGAGGCTGAAGCAGGAGAATCGCTTGAACTTGGGAGGTGGAGGTTGCAGTGAGCCGAGATCGTGCCATTGCACTCTGGCCTGGGCAACAGAGTGAGACTCTGTCTCAAAAAACAAAAAACAGACAAAACCTAATAAAAATAACAATACAACAATAAAAAGTAAACAAAAAAGTGATAACAACTATTGACATGGTATTTATGTTGTCTTAAGTATTATAAGGAATGCAGAGACAATTTAATGTATACAGGAGGATGTGCCTAGGTTATATGCAAATAATACACCATTTTATATAAGGGACTTGAGCATCCTCAGATTTTGGTATCCAGGGGAGCCTCAGAATCAACCTCCCGAGGATACTGAGGGATGACTATAGTTTGAAAAAGTTGGTGAATTTGTGCAGTTGGTAAATGGGGCACAAGAACAGTTTCACAACAGTATTCTAGGGTTGCAGAACAATGTCAAACGTTTCTCCGTCTGGGCATGAAACTGCCTCTGCAAAAATTAGAACTGAGGAAATTATGACGGTGAAACAGATCTGACCTAACCGACTCCATCTTGCTTCTCACCTCCAAGCTGTCCTTGTTCATTACTGGGCATAGGCTGAGCTTACTTTGGAAGGAACTTAGTTTAACTTTGAAACAAAGATGATAACAGCTCTTTCCCAAAACAAAACCCCTCCTTGCCTAGGGACTTGACTTACGAATTAGAAGATTAGAAATTACCCTTTAGCATCACTGTCGTAAAACTTGAGATCAGTGCTTCAGATATTTTGCAGACCCTGCATTCTGATGCACCAGCTAACTCCACCCAGAAAAATAAACTGGCTCATTTGGTCTTGTGGCCCCTACCCAGGAAATGACTCAGTGCAAGATGAGAGCTTTGACTTTCTATGATTTAATCTCTGACCCTACCAGTCGGCAACTCCCCACTTGCCAATGCTCTACCCACCAAATTATCCTTAAAAACCCCAATCTGTGAATTTTTGGGGAGGTTGATTTGAGTAATAACTCCATCTCCCACATGGCATGGCTGGCCTCATGTCAATTAAACTCTTTCTTGACTGCAATGCCATGGTCTTTATTTGCGCAGTGGGCCGGAAGAACCCGTTGGACGATCACAGGCACTGGTAGCGGACCCGGATTTTCAGTTATGCATCTGAATTAGACCTTGGCCCAGAGGGGAAAGAAATGTGAGCGCAGTTGCAAAATTACACTCTCTAGCAGAAAAGACCTCCCACACCTGTTGAGATGCTTCTGCCCTGAAACCTGGGGGAACGTCCTTAAGGAAAAGGTTGGAAAATATTAGATATGGGAAAGCTCCAGGAGAACAATGAAAAACAAAACAAAAATCCTGGAGATTATGATGTTTTTTGTTGTGGTTTTGCGCTTGTTTTTGAACCTTAAAAAAGTCTTGCTGGGAAAAGACGGGATGAAAAGAAATTGCTTGGGGTTGAGGTTTTTAAATATTATTGTTGATGGTGCAGGGGCTTTCTTGTTTCTGAGGTTTGCTCTTCTAAAAATAACAAAGTAGAACTCAGCTTGGGCTCTGTGGCATGAGGAGGGAATCACCCTCTCCAGGGTTAAAGGTGAGGGAAGTGTCAGAGGCATTTGAATCAGAATGACTCCATCTTGAACAGGGGCTGGGTAAAATAAGGCTGAGACCTACTGGGCTGCATTCCCAGCAGGTTAGGCCTTCTAAGTCACGGGATGAGATAGGAGGTCGGCACAAGATACAGGTCACAAACGCAGCTGATAAAACAGATTGCAGTAAAGATGCTGGCCAAATCCCTCTAAAACCAAGATGGCGACGAGTGACCTCTGGGGTCATCCTTACTGCTCATCAGCGCCATGATGGTTTACAAATGCCATGAATAATCATGAGTTTTCCGGGAAAGGGGTGGGCAATTTCCAGAACCGAGGGCTTCTCCTGGCTTTTAGACCATAATCCACCCATTGTTTAGCATACAATCAAGAAAAAACTATAATTAATAGAGCAGCCCCACTTCTGCTCTGCCTGTGGAGTAGCCATTCTTTTATTCCTTCACTTTCTTAATAAACTTCCTTTCATTTGATGGATTCACCTTGAATTCTCTTGCACGAGATCCAATAACCCTCTTGGGGTCTGGATCAGGACCCCTTTCAGGTAACAGAAGCGCCGTGAGTGACAGGTCCCAGTTCCTGGTGGGGTGGCTGTGAGTGACAGGTCCCAGTTCCCGGTGGGTCAGCAAACCGCTCTCAGCGCCCACCCATAGCAATGTTTTCTCTTGAGCCTTCTAGACATTTTGATATGCAGAGAAAACCCCTCTCTCACTTTTATTTTGGATGAACTAGGATTAAACACTACAATTTTTTAAAAATCAAAGAAAATTCTGAAGGTGGGGTTTATTCTTTCTTCTCTCAGACTTTTAAATTTTTTTGTTCTTTGTGTTAAGAATCTCCCAAGTGCAGGGAGCAGAGTTCCTCAAAATTCTGATCCCAGAGGCAGCTCTGGATTTCTGCGAGGCTCTGTCGGAGCTGAGTTGATGTTTAGATCTAAGCTGCTTCCTCCACCGGAAGCAATTAATCTGCAGTTCGGGCTGACAGCGATGCACAGCCCTGTTTGTGGTTTCCATTGCTTGCCGTCCACCGACACCTACTCTGCAGCTCATGTTTAAAATTTGATTTTTCTTCCCTGGCAACAGGCTATTTGGCTGAGACAGAATGTCACAGTGAATGCTGTAGTAGGAATTCTTAAATGCAGCTGAAGTTCTCTGAATCTCACTGGGATTTGTTTTTTTCCTTCTGAAAAGTTGCACAGTGAGCTGTGCTGGGCACCTGCAGAGCTGGCTGATGCTGGGTGGAGAGGCATGGTGGGACGGCGGGAGGGCACAGGGCTTTGTGACGGGCTCAGCAGTGTAAGAGTGCCAGGCAGGCAGGGGTGTGTGTTGGAGACCCCGGGCTGTAGTCCTATCTGCAGGCTTCCCTGGCTGTCAGGAGGGTGGGCTCAGGGAACTGGAGCATGGGAGCAGGGTCTTTCCTGCAGCAGGAAGAGGCTCTAACCACTTGCTTGCTTGGCTGACTGAAAGTGAGACTGCGTTTAATGAGGCTGAGCAGCCAGATCTTCCCTGGAATGCTGTGGAGGAATGAATCCAGGCTGGGAAGCATGGCCCCAAGATTTCTGGTATACATGCCCTGTGAAATCCCCTTCTGTTGAGTGTGGGAGGACTTATGAATGGGATGAAATTTCACTCTTGTGATTAGGTTATGGTTTTTTGGCAAAGAAGAAATTTTTCAGATGTAATTATAGTTGCTAATCAGTTAATTTTGAGTTCATCAAAATAGAGATTATCCTATGTGTTCTTGGTTTAATCAGATGAGCTCCTTGGAAGTGGTCCAACTCACTCCTGGAACTGAGCCTCCAGGCCGTGGGCAAATTCTGGCCCTCGAAGAGGGCACAAGTAGGTGTCTCAGCTAACAGGCGCAATGATGGCTGTTATAAAAGGAAAATAAAGGTCTAGACCTTCCCTGAGTCAGAGGTTCAAAGCCACAGTCTCTCCCCGTTGCTGGGTATGAAGAAGGAAGCTGCTGTGAGCTCTACAGCTGCAAGGAAGTGAATTCTGCCAACATCCTGGGAGGCTTGTAGATGGGTCTTACAGCTGAGCCTTCAGATGAGAACAAGGCCAGACAGCACCTTGGTTTCAGCCTTGTGAGACATGAACAGAGGACTGGGTTGGCTGGGCCAGGACTCAGACCTGACTGAAAATGTGTTGTTTTATGCTGCTAAGTTCGTGATGACTTGGACACAACACAGACCCCTAACATAGGCCCCAAGGCTGTGTATAAACACTGGAGTACCTGACCCAGGCCCCGAGGCTGTGTATAAACACTGGAGTACCTGACCCAGGCTCCAAGACCGTGTGGAAATGCTGGAGTACCTGACTGATACGGTTTGGCTGCGTCCTCACCCACATCTCACCCTGAGTTGTAATAATTCCCACGTGTCGAGGGCGGGGCCAGGTGGAGATAATTGAATCACGGGGGTGGTTTCTCCCGTACTGTTCTCACGATAGTGAATAAGTCTCATGAGATCTCTTGGTTTTATAAAGGGCAGTTCCCCGGCACAAGCTCTCTTGCCTGCCACCATGTGAGATACGACTTTGCTCTTCCTTTGCCTTCCCCATGATCGTGAGGCCTCCCCAGCCATGTGGAACTGTGAGTCCATTAAATCTCTTTCCTTTATGAATTAGCCAGTCTCAGGTATGTCTTTATTAGCAGTGTGAGAACAGACTAATGCAGTAAATTGGTACCAGTAGAGTGGGGGTGCTGCTGTAAAGATTCCCAAAAATGTGGAGGTGACTTTGGAACTGGATATCAGGTGGAGGTTGGAACAATTTGGAGGGCTCAGAAGAGGACAGGAAGATGTGCAAAAGTTTGGAACTTCCTAGAGACTTGTTGAATGGCTTTGACCAAAATGCTGATAGTGATACGGACACTGAAGTCCAGGCTGAGGTGGCCTCAGAGGGAGATAAGGAGCTTGTTGGGAACTAGAGTAAAGGTCACTCTTGCTGTGCTTTAACAAAGAGACTGGCGGCTTTTTGCCCCTGCCCTAGAGATCTGTGGAACTTTGAAGTTGAGGGAGATGATTTAGGGTATCTAGGAAAAGAAAATTCTAAGCAGCGAAGCATTCGAGAGGAGGCAGAGCATAAAAGTTAGAAACTGTGAAGCCTGACGAAGTGATAGAAAAGAAAACCTTATTTTCTGGACAGAAATTGAAGCTGCAGAAATTTGCATAAGTGAGGAGTCGAATGTTAATCACCAAAACAATGGGAAAGTGTTTCCAGGGTATGTCAGAGACTTTCACGGCAGCCCTGCGTATCACAGGTCGGAAGGCCTAGGAAGGAAAAATGATTTTATGGGTTGGGCTCAGGGCACCCCTGCTGTCGCAGCCTCAGGACATGGTGCCCTGCATCCCAGCCACTCCAGCCATGGCTAAAAGGGGCCAAGGTACAGCTCAGCCCATGGCTTGAGAGGGTGGGTGCACAGAAGTCAAGAATTGAGGTTTGGGAACCTCTGTCTAGATTTCAGAGGGTGTATGGGAATATCTGGATGACTAGGCAGAATTTTACTGCAGGCGTGAGGCCTTCATGGAGAACCTTCGCCAGGGCAGTGTGGAAGGAAAATGTGGAGTTGGAGCCCCCACACAGAGTCCCCACTGGGCACTGCCTAGTGGAGCTGCGAGAAGAGGGTCACTGTCCTCCAGACCCCAGGATGGTAGATCCACTGACAGCTCGCACTGTGAGCCAGACACTCAGTGCCAGCCCGTGAAGGCAGCCAGGAGGGGGGCCGCTGTACCCTGCAAAGCCACAGGGGCAGAGCTGCCCAAGGCCGTGGGAACCCACCTCTTGCATCGGCATGACCTGGATGTGAGACATGGAATCAAAGGAGATCATTTTGGAGCTTTAAGACTTGACTTGCATGGGGCCTGTAGCCCCTTTGTTTTGGCCCATTTCTCCCATTTGGAATGGCTGTATTTACCCAATGCCTGTACCCCATTGTATCTAGGAAGTAACTAACTTGCTTTTAATTTCACAGTCTCATAGGTGGAAGGGACTTGTCTTGTCTCAGATGAGACTCTGGACTGTGGACTTTTGAGTTAATGCTGAAATGAGTTAAGACTTTGGGGGACTGTTGGGAAGGCATGATTTGTTTTGAAAGGTGATGACATGAGATTTGGGAGGGGCTGGGGCTGACTGATATGGTTTGGCTTGTCCCCACCCAAATCTCACCCTGAGTTGTAATAATCCCCACGTGTCAAGGGTGGGGCCAGGTGGAGATCATTGAATCATGGCCGCAGTTTCTCCCGTGCTGTTCTCATGGGAGTGAATAAGTCTCATGAGACCTGATGGCTTTATAAAGGGCAGTTCCCCTGCACACACTGTCTTCCCTGCCACCATGTAAGACACGACTTTGTTCTTCCTTGCCTTCTGCCATGACTGTGAGGCCTCCCCAGCCGTGTGGAACTGTGAGTCCATTAAACCTCTTTCCTTTACAAATTACCCAGTCTTGGGTATGTCTTCATTAGCAGCATGAGAACAGATTAATACACTGACCTAGGCCCCGAGGCCCTGTGGAAACTCTGGAGTACCTGACCTGGGCCACGCTGCAGTACTTTTATGACACATGAATGACCCCATCTCCCACGACCACCACAAGCCCTGGGGGTGCCTGTGGGGTCCTCCCTTCACTGCAGCCCTGCCACACCCCTGACGATGCCCACGGTGTGTTTTCTGTGGGGCAGCTGTGAGAATGGGGGTGCTGCCGTTGACAGGGCCCTGACTTAAGGGGGAGGAAAGGGTGGGGGAGCAGCACTGTGGCAGCACCAACCCCACAGGTAGGATGGATGTGGTGGGTATTGGGGGGGCCCCCACAGGCAGGACAGATGTGGCGGGCATCGGGGGGGCTCCCCCAGGCAGGACGGATGCAGCGGGCATCGGGGGGGGGCCCACAGGCAGGATGGATGCGGTTGGCATGGGGGGGGGGCCCACAGGCAGGATGGATGCGGCGGGCATCGGGGGCTACACATCACCCAACGGTGTTGTCTCCCACCCCTACTGGCACGTGGCCCTCCCAGGACAGACACCTCATCTGCTCTGCTCCCACTGCCTTTCCGGCACACAGCAGGAGCTCAAAATACAACGTTGAATGAGTGAATAATTGTGACCCGGATGGGAGCAAACACGCAGCAGCTTCACGTGTATCTATTTTCCTTGATCAGAAGTACGTCATAACGACCTGCTTACTTCAAGTAAACTCTTCTGAAACGATATAATTTACTACATTTAGCATCAACTGCAATCACGGATATTGCTCTGAGCCTTGGAGCCTGAAGTCTGCAGGTGGGGTAACCGGGAGGCTCCTGCTTCTGCTAATTAGGAAAATGGGCATTTTATTTCCTGCTGACAATGCCTAGTGCTTGGATCCAGGGAAAGACTGAATTTGGCCCCAGGCCTGCCTTTGGATCTCAGGCCAAAGGAAGAGTGAAGGTGAGGACAGAAGATGCCCTGCGAGGATTCTCTCTGCTCATTCCTCAGTGAAGGGCGTGGCCAGGACCTCTGTGCATTCTGCAGTGACCAGAACGGCCAGGGGCTCTCTGCTCATTCCACAGTGAACACCGCGGCCAGGACCTCCCTGCTCATTCCGCAGTGACCAGAACGGCCAGGGTCTCTCTGCTCATTCCGCAGTGAACACCACGGCCAGGGCCTCTCTGCTCCAGGCGGCGTTGCAGGGCTGGGCGCCTGCCCCTACAGAGCTTAGTGTCTCTCTGGGGTGAAAGACCCGTAATACAGCCCCTGCAGTACAATGTGGTGGATGGACACGGGGTGGGGGGCGCCTGACCATCCTGGGGGTGGGGCCCAGTGCAGGCTCAAAGAGGTGACATCAGGGGAGGCCTCAGGGACACACAGGAGTCAGCCCTACAGAGGGAAGGAGGGAAGGACACTCTGAGCGGGGCAACAGCAGAGGCGCTTTCCGAGAGAGCAGGGCACGTGTTGAGTAGACACCAGGGGCTCTGGGGCGGAGAGGGCCGTGACCCAGTGTGCACACCAGAAAGGCCCTTGGGATGCCGTGTGTGTGTGTGTGTGCACATGTACCCAGAGGTGGGCAATGCTACAGGCAAGGAGATGGGTCAGAACCTCACTGCTCCATGGGCGTCTCCGGACCAGTGCCACTGCCACACCAGGGTGGTAGAAATGCAGGACCCAGAAGTGCTGGATCAGAACCCAGCCCGAGCTCCCTGTGACTCATGGCACACGGATGTTGCAGAAGCACAGGGTGGAGGCTGCGGCAGTGACCTAGATTAGAGGCGGTGCTGGCTCACACCAGAGGTCGCTCCAGGGATGGAGAGAAGGCGACTGACAGAGTGAGAAATGCGGGCAGGAGGCCTGCAGGGCTCAGTGTTAGATGGAAGAAGAGAAGAGTTTCCTTTTATTGTGCACAGTTGATGAATTCGATCCTGGAAATGTTGGATCTGACATGCCTGTGGGGAACCCCTTCAGACAGGACTGGAACTACTCTGTAAGGAGATCAAGCGATCTGGGTGGGAGACTTCAAAGGCTGATGGGAAAGATGCAGGGAGGGGTGGCTGAGATTTGGTAGGAAGGGCCCCACCCCAGGAGGGGAGTGGAGGGCTGGGGCACAGGTGCCTGAGGAGGACTGGTGGCCCTGGATACAGATGTGGTGATGGGCAGGGAGGAGGTGAGGAGGGCGGAGCTGAGGTGAGGAGGGCGGAGCTGAGGTGAGGGCAGAGCTGAGGTGAGGAGGGTGGAGCTCTGCCTGCTGGGCTCCCTTCTCTCCATGGAATGGGGGCCAGGTCACCTGCAGGGCTGAGGTCAGAGGTGGGGTAGGAGGCCTGAAGCTGTAGCCAGCTGGGAGGTGACTGGGCATGCAGCGTTCCAGGGAGGCTCTCGGGGAGGCCCTGTCATGCCTGGAACCAAGACAGGAGGCCGGTGGGATCTGAGAGGCGCCTCCAGCAGAAGCTGCCGGCTCTGAGGGGGGCCTTCTCCAGCCCGCGCCGGAAGGTGGCATTGCTTAGAGGCTGTCCAACATATACAGTTCATTGACTGGGTCTTGTTCGCTCTGCCCTCTGATCCTGTGAGGCAGAGTTCACTCTGCCCTCTGTCTCCCCGTCCCCAGAGCTGGTGGTGCCTTGTCTGTGGCGTTTAAGTGCTACCAGGTGTCAGAGATCCTGGGATGGAGCCATCTATCTGTGCTTGGAGCCGGCAGTCTCCATTTCCAGCACCTGGCAGGTTCCTAGAACATATTTTGGGGTGAACTCTGCTAAGCTCTTGCTGAATTTTTCACCCAGAAGTTGGAAGCATGGAAAACAGTTCTGCTTGGCAATGTTTTCTTACCATATACTGGAGGGAACCTTGCTGGTCCTTCCAGAATCAAGGGCAATTCTAGCTGGACCTATTTAGGACCCAAGTTCTCTTCAGACACCCAACATTACTAGAAAGTTCCACATTCCTGAGCAAGATTCCCAATGTAATTGCTGGGCGATCAGGATGACTGGCAGAGAGGCCCATGGTGTGTGCCTTCCAAAGAGATTCCCTGTTCCTTCCAGCAGCGAGTCCATGATAAAGGTCTGCACATAAAAGCTCACAAAACCCGGGGGTCCTTCATGGCGGAAGCTGCCATGGGAGTCGGATGGACGTTCATTCCTCGGTTGGTGAGCACAGTGCTCTGGGTGGACACAAGAGTAACAGCCAAGCTGGCTGATGGAGAATCCCAGTGAGGCCGAGCTTGGCCTTGCCCTTCCTGGCCCCTCCACACAGGCTCATGGAACATACCTCATGCAGAGCAGGGGCTGGCTCAGAGACGGGCTAATTGCCCACGCCTCACGTGGAGCAGGGGCTGGCTCAGAGACGGGTTTTACTGTCCTGCATGGCCTCAACCCGCGCACTGGCGTTTTGTTTCGTACATTTGAATTAGTGGTGAACACTCCCAACTAGAAAATCCCACATAAGAATCAGAATTTTTGAGCTTCTCTTGGGAATAGGACTGCTTGGTGTGCAGGGTTTACTCTCCCCTGATGACGGCAGCTGGGCTGAACCCTGGCTGCCCCCATGCCCCTCAAGTGCTCGTCAGCATCACTGTCACCATGGAAACCACATCCTCGTGTTCACTTCTGCCTCCTCCCTGCATTCCAGGTTCTGGGCGTGGGAGCATAGATGTGTTGGTTCCAGCCTGACTGGTCAGTACCTGTGCCCTGCCAGTGCTCAGATATTTTGATCATCACCTTTGCTTGTTGGCGTTTGAGTTTTGCCTCTGTGTTAAAATAGCGAGGACTGTTTGAACTGCTTTTGAGACTGTGGGATGTGGGCAAAGGGCAATGTCTCTCCTGTGCACAAAGGATGGGGAAAAGTCTGGCCTGTAATGTGACCTACATTAGGACTCACCAAGGTCAGCCATGACCCATCCTCTTCAGAAAGGGGAACGTGCTTAAAAGGCAGAGACACCAGTATCTGTGGGCTCATTCCCACAGCATTCAGAATGGTGATCTTTTTGATTTCCCAGGCTCCTACTGGACTCATGTACAGACCATGAGGACATCCAAGAAGGGTCTGAGAGTCTATGCCAATGGGACCCTGAGCACCTGTGACATGAGAGGGAAAGTGTCTCATGCCTATGGGGACCCTGATGTCAATCTTGTGATGGGATCTCAGCAGGACCGGACCCAGCATTATGATAATGGAGCTTTGCATGAGTTCAACATCCAGGGATGGCCCTACCTCTGGATGAGGTCACCATGTACTTCACAGCTACTGCTGGTCAGTGAGGGGTGAAGGGCTGGGGCAGGTCTGGTGGCTACATTCCTGGGGGTACCCTGGTATCTGTCCCCCTTTCCCAGCACTTCCCATCTCCCCACTCTCCTGTTACAGCCATCAGGACTGCAGGCAAGAGCTGTGTCCTAATGAACCTCATTAAACAGTCATTTTACTGGAACACCTGTTCCCTAATGGAGAAACTGACAACCTACCCGAGACACACCGGGATGAATATTCTCCTGGGGATGGCGGGGTCTCAGGGTGTATGTGACAGATGATGATAGAAGGCTCTAGATGGCAAACAATCTAGATGGCAAACGTTTGATCCACAAACGTTTACCTTGAGCGTCCTGAATTCCAGATTCTCTGATGGGTCCTTGGAGAGCCCCAAAGATGTCTCTTCCTGTTCAGTACCAATGGCTGTTCCTAGCAGTGGCCTTGGGCAGGTGGCCCTGGGTTCAAATCCTTGTCCTGCCAGGAAGAGCGATGGGACTTGGGAAGTCAGTTGTCAGTTCTCCAGGTTTCAGTTCCCCCAATGGCAGTAAGGAGGCTGTCCGACCCCGCCGTGGGGTCTATGAAAATACAATGGGATGTTGCACGCCAGGCCCCAGCAGAGCAGCCCAGGACTCAAGGCAGCTGTGGTTCTCTTAATTTGGCCTCTTTGCTCCAATAGTTTTGTTTTAATTTCACGAGCAATAAATGCATATTTTTTTAAAAAAACCCTGATACTGCTTATTAATTTCCACATGCACTAACCTGCCAAAAAGCCTGCTGTTCTGACATCCAGGACAACAGGGGAAGTTCAGGCAGGAGGTGGAAGGAGGCCTGGGTTCCAGACCTGGTTCGCCCTTGCTCAGGTTCTGACCTCGAGTCCCTCTCTTGACCCTGAGTCACGACTCGATTTCTAGTGACAGAAAACCCATCTGAAAAACGACTTAGGTAAAAAAGGAGGAGGTTGCTTTTGGCACGGCTTCATCCGAGGGCTCAAATGACATCACCAGAGAATTCTCCTTCCTTCCTGTAAGCAGTAGTATATTGGGGGGGTGGGGAGCAGCGATCTCCTCTGTGGAGCTGAGATGCCTGCTGGATGCTCCTGGCTTCTATCCTCGCTTCTCAGCAGCCTCAGCAGGACGTAGAGAGCTTCTCCAATCGCTGCTATGAAGGGCTGGGCCTGAGCTTTACTGGCAAAAGTGGTGTGTTACCTGGTGTAATGCCTATGTGACGTAGCTGAATTTCCACCCTGCCCTACCTCTGCTGATATTTAAGAAACAGGACACCTTCGATAAAAATCTCCCTTTGTAACCAGACCAGCTGAGACTGTTTAGAACCAGGATAGCCAGCCAAACAACTTCAAAAGACCTCAGGCTTCATTATCATCTAATTTCCATACTCAGTGATACGCCCACCAGTAGCATGACAGTCGTGATGGGATCTCAGCAGACGACCAGCATTATGATAATGGAGCTTGCATGATTCAACATCCAGGATGCCTACCTCTGGATGAGTCACCATGTACTTCACAGCTACTGTGGTCAGTGAGGGTGAAGGGCTGGGGCAGGTCCGGCCATGATAGTGACCGGAAGAAACCATAAAAGCACAATGAATGGCACTCTCATTCTGGGAAGTTCCCTGCCCATTTTTGGAAAAGACTTGAATATTCCTCTTCTCGCTTTTTTTTTTTGAGATGGAGTCTCTCTCTGTCGCCCAGGCTGGAGTGCAGTGGCGCCATCTCGGCTCATTGCAAGCTCTGCCTCCTGGGTTCATGCCATTCTCCTGCCTCAGCCTCCCGTGTAGCTGGGACTACAGGTGCCTGCCACCATGACTGGCTATTTTTTTATTTTTTTTATTTTTAGTAGAGACGGCGTTTCACTGTGTTAGCCAGGATGGTCTTGATCTCCTGACCTCGTGATCCACCCACCTCAGCCTCCCAAAGTGCTGGGATTACAGGCGTGAGCCACCGCGCCCGGCCCCTCGCTATTTTTTTTTTTTTTTTTTTTGAGATGGAGTCTCACTCTGTCACCGGGGCTGGAGTGCAATGGCGTGGTCTTGGCTCACTGAAACCTCTGCCTCGTGGGTTCAAGTGATTCTCCCATCTTGTCCTCCCGAGTAGCTGGGACTATAGGCGTGTGCCACCACACTTGGCTAATTTTTTTTTGTATTTTTAGTGGAGATGGGGTTTCACTATGTTGGCCAGGCTGGTCTCAAACTCCTGACCTTGTGATCCGCCCACCTTGGCCTCCCAAAGTGCTGGGATTACAGGCGTGAGCCACCATGCCCGGCCCTCCTCTGGCTTTTAATGTCCAACCCCTTCATTAGGGAATCCCTATATTTTAACCCCCTCACCCCTCACTTGTCAAGAAGTTGACTTGTGAGTGATGCTCCCGTTTGTCAATTCCATGGCCATTGAATAACACCTGTACTACTTGACACTTTCAGTTTCATGTATTGGGTTAGTGACACCCAACACTAACAGGGAAAGACCCCATCTTTTGGGGGCCCAGCTTTGTCAGTAACTGCCCATGTGTCTTCCATGAGCCAGTCACCTTGACTGGGGAAGAAGGGGTGGGATGAAATGTAGATGCTGGTTGGTGTGATCCTGGTTCAAAATCCACCTCTGACACGGTCCTGCAGTCAGGCTCATCCCAAAGGTGGAGGAAAGGGGACTCCTCAGAGAGGGACCAGAGATACTGGCCTCAGAAGAGGGAACAGACACTGGCAGGGAAAAGCACCACGTGTCCCTTGTAGCCTTTGGCATTCTCATCTTCCAGCTGCCACTGAGAAAAACAGATTTCATTTCCTTTCACAGAGGTGACATAAGAACAAAATATAGTGTCCTTAAAAGAAAAATGGATATCAATCTACTGTATTTTATTGCCTAGGATTTGAAGAATTGTCACTTTGTGACCAAGATGTCACTTGTATTTGTTATGGAAAGCCTCAAATCCTTTCCTGATAGTTTACTGTTTTAATAACATTGGGAAGAGGTGCCATTGTTTCTGGTTTGTGTAACTGTCACAGCAAACTCTTGTCATTAGGACATCTCGGCTCAAGGACACAAAGCCTCTGTCTCCTCTCTGCAATGCAGCATTTCAGGAAGGTTCTGCTACTCAATCATGCATGCAGTTCAGTCCCTGCCTTGGTGAAGGTGACATTCAATTGTTGGGGGACTCAGGAGAGAGTTCTATTAACATTTACATCCCCTGGGGAGCATATTCCCTGCACCTTTCCTAGACCAGTCTAGATGCATTCCAATCCCAAATGTCATCTGCCTATTGTGATGATCAAATGGGTCCTTAAGTGTAAAAGGCATAGATCAGTGTCTGCCACATAAGTGAGCACTTTTTAAGGGTTTTCTCTTCTGTTTTCCTTGCTGAAGACTGATCCAAAGAAACACATGACGAACCGTATGTTCAATAGGCCCCAGAGTGGTGGGCGGCACCCATAAACCTCCCTGCGTGAGGCCAGGGAAGCTAGTTAGACTGCTCAGGTTTCATTCACTCATTTAGACATAGAACATGCTTGGTTTTGGGGGTTCAGGATGACCAAGCACCACTTCCTGCTTTGAAGAGGCTCAAGAGGCTCAGGGTTGAGGGCAAAGGCAGGCCACTGAGAAGTGCTGCGAAGGGCCGTGCATGGAGCTGTGGGAGTCCGGTGGTTCTGCAGTCAGAAAGCCTTGGATTTAACGCCCAGCTCCGTCACTCCCAGGGCTGTATCCTTGGCCAAGTTATTTATCTCTGCAAACCTGTTTTAACACCTGTGACAAGGGGATCCTTAGCTCATAAGTCATAAGGTCTTAGATGCTTTTGGCTGCAAGTAACAGGACAATATGCTTAAAATAGGCTTAGGTCGTTTGCTCACTCTGCCTGACAAGAAGCTCAGAGGCAGGTGACTCCAGGGAGGCCTGAATCCAGTCCTTGGTGGGTCAGGGTCTTGCTTGCCTACCAGGCTCTGCCTCCTGCCCGGGGCCCATTTGCAGGTCTGTCTGGAATTATCGTTTTAGCACTGGAAGTACCACCTCGGGGGATTTGTCTCAGTCCCAGGTAAAGCCACAGTGTTTCTACCCGGCTGCAGGCCCCCAGCACCTGCCCCAACCTACAAGGGCCAGCAGAAGAAAAAGGGGTTGGCTGGGCCTCCCTCCTTATCAGGGGAAATTGTTCTTATGGTTCCCCTTGCAGATAGCCCCTCGCATCTCATTGGTCTTAGCTGAGTCATATGACCATCCCTGGGCCAATCACTAACCAAGGGGAGTGGGAGTGGCTGGATGGCTCAGCCAATCATAAAGAAGCTCCTCTCCTGTCTTACACTTGAGAGCTCCCACCGGAAGGGTGGGGCAGTGTTGGCTGGGAAAGAATCCTCCGGAAGTCTGTGCCCTAGAAGTTATCCCTGTGCAAGCCACAGGCCCTTGAGCTGTGCGTGGTGGGAGAGGCAGGGACAGAGCCACTGGGAGTGGGGCGGGGACAGAGCCGGGCTGGCAGCACTTGGGGCCAAGGCGGGACAGGCAAATGCGACAGCCACAGCCAAGGCCAGGGCGGTGCCCTTGGACCCTGTGTGGGTTTGGGTGTGTCTGGCCGGGGCGGGGTGTGTGCGAAGCGGGTGGAGACAGAAATCATGCTAGGGATGTCCACGTGGGAGCGTAGGAGTCAGTGCAGAAAACGCTTCTCCCTGGTGTCGGCAGCTCCGGCCCCCGGGCTGCTGCAGGAGCAAGTAGACCAGCCCCTCAGCGGCTCAGCGCAGTGGACGCCAAGTCCCAGCGGCGGTGTCCTCCTGCAGTGACTCAAGGACCCTGGCTCTGTGTTTCCTCTGATGCTCCCTTCCCAACACTTGGCTTCCAAGGTTGGACTGGAGCTGGGACCAGGTCCTGGTTGAACCCCTCGGTCCCCAGTGCCCAAGCGTAGAAGCCGTGGAGCCGCATGGCCCGGGTGACTGGGCTGTGTGACCCCTCTGTGGCCCCTCCTGACCTGAGAAAGTGGTGCAAACATCTACCGCGTCATCTGGTCGTTAGGAGCACAGAGCCTGACCCACGATAGACACCACACGCATAAAAAATGCCGCTTTCTGTTTGCTGCAGCGGGATGTGGACAAAACCTTTAAATTTGTTTTCATGCATTCAGTGCGTCCAGCTGTTGTGACTCTGAAGCAAGTGTGATTTTCAGTCTTTTGTAGTTGTTATTCAGGGCAGTCCTGTTGTGCTGGGCTTGACTGAAGTGGCCAGCACGGTCATGTGTGTGTCTCCAGGCAGCAGCCTGCAGTGAGCCCAAGATCATCGTCCAAGGTGCCTCCTCCCGGCAGGAAGGAACTGTCCTCAGCACCCTCTGAGCCCCAAGTGTGCAGGGGGCAGGGGCAGGCAGAGAGAGAGGAGGAAGTTAGCTGAGGAAAAATGGCTATTGGTCAGATTTCCCTACCCCAGCCCTGACACAAGCGCCTCGCACATCATTGGCTGAGATCAGTCTCTCCATTTTCGTAATCGATTCTTCACGCAAAGCCACATTTTGGAGAAAAGGCGTGGTTAGAATCACGGCAGGTATGTTTGGTCGTGCTGTGCACTCAGGATCCGGTAAGCATTTCCTGGGGACTTGGGAGCCAAGTTCATGTCGTGTGACTATCAGGGTAGGAATTGAGAAGCAGCAGCTCCTTCGGGTGGCTCTGGAATCAGTGGGGCAGAATCGGGTTCCTAGTGTCAGCTGGGGTCAGCTTGGTCTAAAGCTGCTTTTCCGGGGTATCGTGAGACAATCTGGTACTCCACGGCCCTTCTGTTCTAAGTGTTTATATAGCAAGTGTCAGCACCCACATCTCCTGCAGGAGCCCATCGGGGAACATAGCTGGCTTGTTCCACCTGAATTGGTTTTGGCGGCAGCTCATCTTCCCAGGAGAGGCCAGTCTTCCCTCTCCCATCCCCTCTTCCAGGGTCCTCCCTGTGACCCACCCACTTTGACACCTCAGTGCTCACTTGCCAGCCCTCAGGAACCAGTTGATGCCTGCAGATGTGACCACAGGTTGTCCTGCCTCTTCCTGCAGAAGTGGCTCTCGGCTAGCGTTTCTCAGAGTGTGTCCTCAGGATATTGTCATCAGAAGCACCTGGGAAAACAGTGCAGTGTCCAGCCCCCCTCCAGATCTACAGAAGGGGAATGTGAGGGCCTGGGAATGTGCATTTTAAGCATGAGAATCTGCCCTGGGGGTGGAGGGGGAAAGACACCTTCCTGAATCCAGACAACTCATTAGCTTGGGTAATTCCAAAGGATGATTTTACAATATTTAATCATTAGGAATGTTTGCTAAACAGCCTGGCTGTGAGCTGGCTGAGGGGCTTTGTCTGTTCAGGGGCTCTGGACTCTACTGCTGCCCTGGCTGAATCCAGTCCCCCAGTGAACCAGTGGCCAAGGGGCTCCAGTGCTCTCTCTGTGGGGTGTCGCTGTGTGCTTCCTGGAAGCCTGCTCCTTTGCTTAGATTCTGTTCCCCATTGCTTTGACCCTTTCTTTTCCTTGACAGCTGCCTGTGCCTTCCTGCTGGGCCTCAACTAGAGTGTCCGTTATTTGTGGTCAAGGATTATATTTCAGCTCTCTTGGTATCCCCTACAGGTGCCAGAATAGAGGCTTAAGTGGAGTAGGTATTCAGTAACAGCACTGAAAGTTTCACCTAAAAGAGATCACTTTCTCAATAATTTGAACTTTAATATTAAATTCCAAACCCAGTTTGTAGCTGAGTGCCCTCCTTTGCCATTTTGTAATAATTTCCCTTTTATTTCCAAGGATTGCTGAGGCAGTGGATTAGAGAGGCTGTGTAGTGCTTGGAACCAGTTACCGTATTTCGCTGGAGGAATCACCACCAACCGACTCTCCCAGGATTTATGAGATGCTTCCCTTATCACCAGCCGTCTCATGCACAAGTAGGTGAGTTTCTCTTTGAGCTGGTTTTCCATGTGATCTTATGAAGAATCTTTGATGGTGGTGCTGCTGGCCTGAACTGGCATTCTTCTCCCCCAGGAGGTCTTTCGTCTTCTTGATCTGTGGCACAGAAGCCCCACTATTGGTGATAAGGGCTGGTCTCGGGGTATTGGCATTCAGTAAAAAGCATCTGAAGCCAGATTGAAGCTTTCATATGGTTTGTGCAGTGACTGGGAATGTTTCTCTGAATAGAGAGCGTGTGTTTAGAGGAGAGAGGCTTTTTTGGGAAGTGGGGGTAAGCAGTTTAATTCTCAGTTATATTGTGTGATCACTGATGGTGAGCGAAGCAGTGCCTTTTCCCGAGAACGCGTGTGAGAGCTTAGGTTTGCTCTGCCGCATCGTAACTCTAATCCTTTTCTACACTGAATTTTTATTTTTCAATGGATGAGAATGACCAAGTTACTGGTAATGTGGATGAGCACAACCTACTCACTTTACAAGAGTTTCCTTCTGGGCTGGATGGGCAGGGTGGCTCACGCCACTTTGGGGGGTTGAGGCAGGAGGATTGCTTGAGTCCAGGAATTCAAAAGCAGCCTGGGCAGCATAGTGAGACCCCATCTATACTAAAGATAAAATTAGCCAAGTGTGGTGGTGCTCACCTGTAATCCAAGCTATTTGGGAGGCTGAGGCAGGAGGGTCACTTGAACCCAGGGGTTCAAGGCTGCAGTGAGCTCTGGTGACACCACCACACTCTAGCCTGGGTGACAAAGTGAGACCCTGTCTCTTAAAACATAAATAAATAAAAATTGAAAGTTTCCTCCTGCCTGATTCAGTGAGTAATTTACTCACAGAAATTGTGCGATTATTGTTGCAGTTATTGGAAAAGCAGCTCGTGGAGCCAAACATGTTCACGAAATGCTTGTTGACTCTAAGGTTGTGATCTCACTGAGATAGTTGTTAAAGAGAATCCCAACATATGCCATAGATAGAAGTGATATTACAGAAGTGTGCTTGCAAGGGTCATTTCCATTCCATTCCATTCCATTCCATTCATTCCATTCCATTCATTTTGCCAGTTTGGGCTAATATAACAAAAATACCATAGACTGGATGACTTAAACACCAAGCATTTATTTCTCACAGTTCTGGAGGCTGGAAAGTCCAAGATGAAGGCTTTAGTGTCTGGTGAGGGCCCACCCTTCCTGGGTCATAGATGGTGCCGTCTCGCTGTGTTCTCCGAAGGAGGAAGGGACGAGGAGCTCTATGATGCTTCTTTCATGAGGTTGCTGATCCCATCATGAGGGCTCAGTGCTCATGGTCTAATTATCATGAGATCTTTGGGGTGTCACTTTTCTGGCCGGAAACCTGTGGCTTGTGGTGCCTTTGCCTGAGTTGCTTTTGGGCATGCAGGGCTTGTTCCACCCACTCAGCCTGGCAGACGGCGCTCGGCTCACACTCCCAGCCTGGATCCTGTGCCTCCAAGGGAGACTTTGAGTCAGGCATGGAGCGGCGAGCAGTGTGTGAGCGAGTGTGGGGTCTGGCCACTGTGCACTCAGACATGTCGGCTGCTGCTGCGAGGCGGGCAGCTCCAGGTGGCGGCATGGGGGCTGGCTCTCTGTGAAGCTGCGGCTGGACCAGGCACACCACAAGCAGCTTCCCTGGCTGGCACTGGGGAATGTGGTGGTGACTGGAAGCTTGGAGACACCAAGAACCACAGGGCCCCAAAGAGGGAGTCATAGCCCTAGCTTGGGGAGCTCCCAGGTCTGGGGTCTCTGAGGGCTACAGCTTTTCTCTCCTCTTTGCCCGCAATGTGGCAAGCAGACGGCATATCTTAACCCTGTGTGTGTTACAGCTCTTTCAGTCTCGCCTTTCAGTGGGTCCTGAGTTCTTGTTCTGTGACCAGGAAGAATGAGGTACGCAGACAAGTGGAGGGTGAATGAGATGAAGAGGAGCTTTAATGAGCAATAGAACAGCTCAGAAGAGACCCACAGGGCCAGCTCCTTTCCACAGCCAGGGTGTCCCGATGAGTGCTCAGCTGTCTGCAGAGAGGTAGCTGCTCTCTGCAGCTGGTCGTCCTTTTGTGTGCTCTGTTCTGGCTGAACCTGGGGCTTTTATGGGCCTCAGAGAGGAGGAAGTGTCAGTAGGTCCATGGGCGGCCATGGGCTGGCCTGGAAAAGGCACCACAAGTTCCCACTCGGGTCTGTGGGACTGGCAGCCCGGCCCCCAGCCTTCAGGCCTTACCAGGGGTCCCTTCCTCCCAGGAGCCTTCTGCCTCCTGTCACTGTCCATGATACCCGGGCTGCTCACATCAAGGGGCATGTGCAGGCCAGGGCCGAGCTGCCCTCAGGCCCCAACTTGGCTTCCCCACTGCTCTTGCTGGCACCCAAGGTCTAGAGGTGCCCAGGGCAGCAGGGGGCTGGTGTGTCAGTGCTACCCCAAGTGTGTGCACACCTGGCTGGGCTGTGACAGTGCCCAGCTCAGCCCCGGCATTGCTCCGAGATTGGAGCAGGTACTGACAGTAAGGGGAAATCAAGCAGCTGGAGCAGGCACTCTTCATCCCACAGCGGGGCAGGGGGCCTACCTGGGCCCCTGCAAGTGCAGAAATGCTTGGGTCTGTGCTGGTGGCAGGACAGCTGCAGCTGCACCCAGGGGCTCCCATTTCTCCCCAGCTCCACTGGCTCTGTGGGGCGTGCAGCCCCGACTGTGCTCCCCTGAGGCCTGGGGTGGTGGCTCCCCCTTGCGTGACTTGCGGTCCTGCCTGGGATGGGGTGTCTTCAGGAGTGGATCATGGGCCCCGGGCCCATCCTTCGGGAGCATCAGGCTCAGTGACCCCCTGATGTAGGTTGGACCCCTGGGAAACAGCCCTGGGTGGCCCACACAGAGCCGCCTCCCAAGATGCAGGAATCCAGCAACTTTGGCGGGGTGAGCATTGTGGCCATGCCGCTGGCAGGGTCCCCGAAGTGGATGCCGCTCCCACTTCCCACTCCAGGCCCCCCAAGTGCAGCCCCAGCTCCATGCCCTGGGCCCAGCCCCTGCGTGCTTTGTGTGCAACTGCAGCACCACTCGGAGCCCAGCTCTGCCTTGGGGACCCTCTCTGCTGGCCCCTTAGTGCCTGACTGTGCAGCTCACCTGCAGGAGGGTGACTCGGCCTGGTCCCCATCGCAGTGGTCCCCAGGGTAGTAGGATCCAGGGGGGGTCCCGTGGTGGACTCTGGGGACCGTAGGCCTCCTCCCCATAGTAGGGTGTGCGACAGCGGTGATGCGGGGCCACGGTCTGGAGCAGTGGAGGCGCCAGGCCTGGGGGCAGGTCCTGCCTTGCCATGCAAGGGTGGGAATGGTGCTCAGGGGACACAGGACACAGGGGTCCCACCACCGCCACTGTTGCTCCCGCAGGCGCTTCTGCTCTGGATAGTCACTGCTGCCACCATAATCACCTCCAAAGGCCCCACCTCCTAAAAGCATCACCTTGGGGGTTAGGTTTCAACATACGAAGTTTGAGAGGACACAGTTCCTAACACCACTCCTGGGTCTTTTTCTGAATCGGTACGATCATATCCTCGTTCTTTAACCTACTAGTGTTGTTACCCAAAAAGGGCAGACCCAAAGAGAGGGCTGATCCAGACGCAGAGAGAGGGCTGATCAGACGCAGAGAGAGGGCTGATCAGACGCGGAGAGAGGGCTGATCCAGACCCAGAGAGAGGGCTGATCCAGACGCGGAGAGAGGGCTGATCCAGACGCGGAGAGAGGGCTGATCAGACGCGGAGAGAGGGCTGATCAGACGCGGAGAGAGGGCTGATCAGACGCGGAGAGAGGGCTGATCAGACGCGGAGAGAGGGCTGATCAGACGCGGAGAGAGGGCTGATCAGACCGGAGAGAGGGCTGATCCAGACGAGAGGGGCGGAGGAGAGGGCTGATCCGACGGGAGAGAGGGCTGATCCAGACCCGGAGAGAGGGCTGATCCAGACGCGGAGAGGGGCGACGCGGGAGAGGGCTGATCCGAGGGAGAGGGGCGCGAGAGAGAGGGCTGATCCAGACGCGGAGAGAGGGCTGATCAGACGCGGAGAGAGGCCTGATCCAGACCGGAGAGAGGGCTGATCAGACGCGGAGAGAGGGCTGATCCAGACGCGGAGAGAGGGCTGATCCGACGCGGAGAGAGGGCTGATCAGACGCGGAGAGAGGGCTGATCAGAGCGGAGAGAGGGCTGATCCAATCCAGACACGGAGAGAGGCCTGATCAGACGCGGAGAGAGGCCTGATCCGACGCGGAGAGAGGGCTGATCCAGACGCGGAGAGAGGGCTGATCAGACGCGGAGAGAGGGCTGATCAGACGCGGAGAGAGGCCTGATCCAGACGCGGAGAGAGGGCTGATCCAGACACGGAGAGAGGGCTGATCAGACGCGGAGAGAGGGCTCCTGGATCTTGTGCAGAAAGGAATTCCAGGCCAGTGACAGCAGTGAAAGGAGCAGGGTTATTGGAAACTCCGTCATTACAGAGGAGGGCACCCTCAGAAAGCAGGCTGAGGAACGCACCGTCTTTAAGTTTTTCTTATATGGGGTTTTGTCTTTGTAAAGACTAAGCTGTGGCTATTCAATGGTTTAATAATAGTTTTATTATTCTATTGATTTAAAGAAAACTACCCTTGACATTTTAGCCTGTGAGTACATCGAAGCATAACCTATCATCTTGAAAGCGTATGTTGTTATGGGTACCGGGACGTCTGGACTCTTCACTGTCGGAGGAGTGTGTCCTTGTAGGTATTTGTAGGTGGTTTCCTCAACTGCAAGCATCTGAGGACCATGGACCGTGACTGGCAAGGAACTGCCTTGTTCATCTCCAGATGGAGCCGAACTGAAAATGGCGTCGCTTCTCTAACAGTGCAATGGATTCCATTGATTGATTTTCAAATGCGGAGCCGCTCTTACATCCCTTAAATACTCCCCTCCCGCCGTCATGGTGTCCCGGTATTGATGAGTTCTACTTGCTGATACTTTGTCTCTATATTCCTGAAGGTTATTGGCCTTTGTTTTATTTTTGTATTGTCTTTGTCTATTACCTAGTGTTGGGTCATACTGGCTAGCCTCCTGAAATGATTTGGAAAGTCTTTCTTTACCTTCTCTTTCCTGGAAACATTGTTTTTAAATTGGTGTTAAATCCTATTTAAACCTTTGGTAGGAGACTCCAGTGGAATAATCTTCCTTGTAAATTTCTTTTTCAGCAATTTTTAATTACAAATTCAACTTCTTTAATAGGCATAGAAATAATCAAATTATCTAGTTCATGTTGGGTTGAATTGGGATAATTTGTGCTTTTGAAGAAACTGGCCCATTTCATGTAGTTGTAAAATTTGTGTAGAGAGTTGTTTATAAGCATCCTTTAATTACGCTTTTGATGTCTGCAGAGTCCGTAGTGATATTCCCTGTTTTATTCCTGATAGTGGCAAATTGTTTCTTCACTGTTTTTTTCAGTCTTTCTAGAATTTGTCAGATTCACTGATCTTTTCAAAGAATCAACTTTTTTCTCACAAATTAAATACATTCATATCAAGTTATGTCAAAACATTATGTTCCAAACCACAAATGTATACAATTTTTATTTGTTAATTGTATCTCAATAGCGCTGGGGGGAAAGAACCAACTTTCTGTTTTATTGATTTTCTCTATTGTCTTTCTGTTTGCAATTTCATTGGTGTTTTGCTTCCTACTTCTTTCCTTTTGTCTTGGGCTTATTTTGATCTTTTTCTGCTTCATTTCAGTAAGAGATAAGGCAGCTGAGGTACATGCTTTGCCTCGTGGGTGTGAACCAAGTAGCAGGCACAGAGAGCCTCCACTGAGGGACGTTGGATGGAGTGATGGGATTCGTCACCCGTTATCATCGCATCAGCTCTCTACGTAGCCATGTGTGGGCCAAACCCAGCAGCACACTCTGTGTTCTGTGCAGTTAATTACATTTAATGTACCGTGGTAAATTAAGTGTCAGCCACGTGGCTGGGGGAAAAGCGTTAATTAACTCAACCCTGCCAGCTGACACTAGTGCATGTCAGAATCGTGCAAAATGAAGAGTCCTGTTTCTAACATTTTGCTGTAATGGTTGGAGATTCACATGCTGCTGTAAGACATGGTACAGAGAGACACAGTACAGAGACAGAGAGACATAGTACAGAGACAGGCACAGTACAGAGACAGACAGACACAGTACAGAGACAGACACAGTACAGAGACAGGCAGACACAGTACAGAGACAGACAGACACAGTACAGAGACAGACAGACACAGTACAGAGACAGACAGACACAGTACAGAGACAGACACAGTACAGAGACAGACACAGTACAGAGACAGGCAGACACAGTACAGAGACAGACAGACACAGTACAGAGACAGACAGACACAGTACAGAGACAGACACAGTACAGAGACAGACAGACACAGTACAGAGACAGACAGACACAGTACAGAGACAGACACAGTACAGAGACAGACAGACACAGTACAGAGACAGACACAGTACAGAGACAGGCAGACACAGTACAGAGACAGACACAGTACAGAGACAGACACGTACAGAGACAGACAGACACAGTACAGAGACAGACACAGTACAGAGACAGACACAGTACAGAGATAGGCACAGTACAGAGACAGACACAGTACAGAGATAGGCACAGTACAGAGACAGACAGACACAGTACAGAGACAGACACGGTACAGAGACAGACACGGTACAGAGACAGACACAGTACAGAGATAGGCACAGTACAGAGACAGACAACAGTACAGAGACAGGCAGACACAGTACAGAGACAGGCACAGTACAGAGACAGACACAGTACAGAGACAGACACAGTACAGAGACAGACAGACACAGTACAGAGACAGGCAGACACAGTACAGAGACAGGCAGACACAGTACAGAGACAGGCAGACACAGTACAGAGACAGGCAAGTACAGAGACAGACACAGTACAGAGACAGACAGACACAGTACAGAGACAGGCAGACACAGTACAGAGACAGGCAGACACAGTACAGAGACAGGCAGAGTACAGAGACAGACAGACACAGTATGGAGACAGACACAGTACAGAGACAGACACAGTACAGAGACAGGCAGACACAGTACAGAGACAGGCAGACACAGTACAGAGACAGGCATCGTACAGAGACAGGCAGACACAGTGCAGAGACAGGCACAGCGCCGAGAAAGCCTACACGCATTGCCCAGTTTCCCCTCCGTTAATATTTTGCCAAAGTGCTGTGCCATTAAAGCTGCTGACAGCATTCATTCATGTTTTTGTGTAAGTGTTTGTGTGTGTGTGTGTTTTTTTTTTTTTTTTTTTTTCTGGGACGGATGCCTAAGAGCGCAGTTGGTGGACCATATGATTGTCTTATGTTTAGTTTTATAAGAAACTGGCAACCTGTTTTCCAGGGCGGCTGCAGCGTTTCAGCCTCCCATCAACAGTGTGAGTGGTCTAGCCCCCCCATATTCTCAGCAGCATTTGGGATTGTCGCTGTGTGTTATTTTTGCCTTTCTGATGGGTGCAGGGTGGGGCCTCACGGTGGTTTTAATGCGCATGTTCCCGATGGCTGGTGATGCTGAATACCTTTCTGTGGGCTGCTTTGACATCTGCTTTTTGTCTTCTGTGAGATGTCTGCTCGTGTCTGCTTTCTCATTGGAGTGTTTGTACTTTTAACAATTGAGATTTGAGAGATTGCAGTACATATTCTGGATGCCAGTCCTTTGTTACATATGTGGTTTGTAAAACTTCTATTCCAGTCTGTGGCTTATCTTTTCCTCCTCTCCAAGTGGGTGTTTGCAGAGCAAAAGTTTTTCATTGATGAAGTCCCTTAATAACTTCTCACTAACCTGTGATTTTACCGCCAGAATTTCCCTGGAATCCACCCACTTTCCCCACCTCCACAGACACACCTTCCAGGGCACCGCTCACATGCTGGTCGGTAGCATCCCCTCCATCCCCCCGGGGGTGTTGGTGGAACTCTCGAGAAGCTCTCACCAGAGACGTCCTCACCAGCCCAGCCCTCCCGTGCTGGCTCCTCACCTTCTGTGCCGTCCCCTTGGGGGTGAGGTCTCCTACGGATCTGGAAAGGGACGTGGACATTTGCCGTTGGTGGGCTGTAGAATGTGGGGGCTACTGAATTTTGTGCCTCATTTGGAATTTTCAGTGTATTATCGTCATCGTTTTATTTTGAGGGACGGCAGGACAGTGCTGTGTTACTTCAGAGGAGCTTGCTCTCCCCTTGCTTTTGAGTGATGTACAAGTTCTTACGTATTAGAAAAGAATAATTCTATTATTGTTTTCTTTCTTTTAACAGTAGTGGCAGGCACAGTAGTGCATTTTGGGTTACAAGCCATTGCTTGTTGGACTTCTCCGCTGGCCTCTTTACTCAATGCTCACCCTCTCGGCGCAGGGAACTTCATTAGAGAAGTAGTGACTTTTTCAGTTTCAAAAATTTAGGTCAGTGCCAGATCATCAGCATCCTTTGTTTGAAGGCAACAGAAACAGGCTCAGCTGACTGGAGTCAGTTACTGGAAGCTCATGGAATTGAAGAAAAAAAGCGTGGAAAGTCAAATAACGTGGAGTCTTCCGTTTCAACTGAAGGAGGGCCAGGGACAAAGCAGGTGATCTCAGACGCCCCAGGGACCCAGAAGCCAGGCTCAAAGGCTCAGTCCCCACCCTCCTGAACATAGGCACTCTCAATCAGCTGGCTGAGTTCCTTGTTTTAAGACACTGGAAGATGGATTCGCTGCAGTGGGCCCTGACAGTGACTGGTTGTTCCCTGAGAGGCAGTTGTATAAGATCAATGTCATTCACAAGAGGAGCAAAGAGAAACACACAGCTTTCTAGACACTGGACCGGTTAGTTGTTACAAGCATACGTACATATTATAAAACAGTAATTATATTGTAGATATGGTTTTTATCCTCATAGTTATTTTTGTATAATTATGAAATGCAGGGTTATTGCTGAGAGATTCATCCATGCTACAGCCACTGCAAATTACATCTTAGCACTAAGCAGGTGCCCCACCTCCTTATTGTTTCTTATTAGTAAAAACATGTTTGTGACTTACATCCGTGTCATTTGACGTGGTGCAATGTGAGCCAGGACCTTTCTGGCCCTCTTAGGTTAGCTCCTAGAGAGGTGTGGGGCAGCAGGGCTCACCCCTGTAGCCTCACACAGGGCACTGGGTCTTACTCACTGAATGGGTCTTACTCCTGCAGTGGGTCTCACTACACTGGGCCACACTCACTGCATTGGGTCTTACTACACCAGGTCACACTCACTGCATCGGGTCTTACTACACCAGGTCATACTCACCGCACCAGGTCTTGCTACACTGGGTCATACTCACTTCAGCAGGTCTCACTACACCAAGTCATACTCACTGCACCGGGTCTTACTACACTGGGTCATACTCACTTCAGCAGGTCTCACTACACCAAGTCATACTCACTACACCAGGTCTTACTACACTGGGTCATACTCACTTCAGCAGGTCTCACTACACCAAGTCATACTCACTACACCGGGTCTTACTACACTGGGTCATACTCACTTCAGCAGGTCTCACTACACCAAGTCATACTCACTACACCAGGTCTTACTACACTGGGTCATACTCACTTCAGCAGGTCTCACTACACCAAGTCATACTCACTACACCAGGTCTTGCTACACTGGGTCATACTCACTGCACCAGGTCTTACTACACCAGGTCACACTCACTGCATCGGGTCTTACTACACCAGGTCATACTCACTTCAGCAGGTCTTACTACACCAGGTCACACTCACTGCATCGGGTCTTACTACACCAGGTCATACTCACTTCAGCAGGTCTCACTACACCAGGTCATACTCACTACACCGGGTCTTGCTACACTGGGTCATACTCACTGCACCAGGTCTTACTACACCAGGTCATACTCACTGCAGCGGGTCCTACTACACTGGGTCATACTGCACTGGGTCTTACTACACTGGGTCACACTCACTGCACCGGGTATTACACTGGGTCTTACTGCATTGGGTCTTACTACACCGGATCATACTCACTGCACTGGGTCTTAGTATACTGGGTCATACTTGCTGCACCGGGTCTCACTACACCAGGTCATACTCACTGCAGCGGGTCTTAGTGCAGCGGGTCTTACTACACTGGGTCATACTCACTGCACCAGGTGTTACTTACTGCAGCGGGTCTTACTATACCAGGTGATACTTACTGCACTGGGTTTTACTACATCGGGTCATACTCACTGCACCGGGTCTTACCGCACCGGGTCATACTCATTGCACCGGGTGATACTACATCGGGTCTTACTCAATGCAGCGGGTCTTACCACACCAGCTCATACTCACTGCACCAGATGTTACTACACTGGGTCATACTCACTGCACCGGGTCATACTCACTGCACTGGGTGATACTGCGCTGGGTCATACTCACTGCAGCAGGTCTTACTACACCGGGTCATACTCACTGCACCGGGTCATACTCACTGCACTGGGTGATACTGCACTGGGTCATACTCACTGCAGTGGGTCTTACTACACCGGGTCATACTCACTGCACCGGGTCATACTCACTGCACTGGGTGATACTGCACTGGGTCATACTCACTGCAGTGGGTCTTACTACACTGGGTCATACTCAACTGCGGCAGGTCTCACTCACTGCACCGGGTCTAATTCACTGCACCAGCTCTCACTCACTGCTGTGGGTCTTACTCACTGCGTCTTTTGGGGATTTGACCCCTTTCCTCTGTGCATTTTGCTCCCACTGTTGAGACATGGGGACGGTCACCAGGCCTCTGTGGAGGGGTTCAAATGACCCAGCAGCATGGAATCCCTGGTCTTCCCCTGTCCTCTTAGACCAGCGTCTTCACAGCAACAGGAGGGCCTGTGTGCGCTGAGCCCAGGGCAGGTGGCAGGTGGCACAGGGAAGCCGTGTGTTAGAATTCCTCTTCGCCTCCCAGCCTTGTTTTTTTTAATAACCCACACTGTGTTTTTATTGCTGGGGTTTACTCTCTTCCCCTGCATCTCAGAGCTGGCGTTCCTGCCCTGCCGTCTGTCTGACCATTCATTTATCCCCTGGTGTCTATGGGCACTGAGCCTCTCTGCTTGGATTATGTCTGTGGACACTGCAGTCACTGTGCCCTGCCTGCGTAGGCTGAAACCCTCTGGGTGTTGGGTCAGTGTGGACAATGCCTGCTCCAGGTTGGGGACAGCGTGGGAGGTGTGAGCATGGGGCTCTGGAGAAGCCCAGAGCCTGGAGAAGCGGGACTGAGTCTGTGGCCCCTTGAGGCTGCTGCTGCCCCAGGTGTGACCCAGGGAGGTGCTCCTCTGCCCCAGGTCTGTCCTGTCCCTCTGAAAAGTGGGGTGCCCCACTTGTCCAAGTATTCAGATCACCCATTGGCTGCTGATGCTCTGAGTCTGTGCAGGAACCACTGCCTGTCCCAGCTGGACAGTGCTGCCCCTGCCCTGTGGCCTTTGGTGACCCACTACGTGACCGAAGTCCCCAACTATAAATGGGAACAGCCTGGGTGTGCTCAGGTCCGTCAGGTCCGTCAGGTCCCTCAGGTCTGTGCGTGAGCAGGGCCAGGCCGTGCTGGGCCTTCTGAGCAGTGTCCGGATCCACCCACCCCACCTTGTTTGCCGTCAACTCCAGACACTGTAGACTTCATTTTTTTCTTACATTATCCAATTTGGAATATAATTTGGGCAGTTATATTTAAACAGCTTCCATTGAAAATCCTCTGTGTAAACAAGTCAGGCAGTGTTGGTACCAGCTGTGGGTTTCAGATTTCCTGGAATTCTCTTAATATTTTTCAGCTAATAGGTGACTGTTCGCGGGAGGAATGGACATTCTCTTTCTGAGGACAATGGATTGAGGCTCAGATTTACAAGAACTCAAACTTGTTTTGAGACAGGATCCCTCTAAGCTCTTATATTCCTCTCACTTTTCGGAGGAAATAGTTAACGTTGAGATCTCCTCCTCCTGGTGCTTCAGAAATCACGTCTTTCATAATCCTGCAGGGCGAGCTCTGACCTGAAAACCTCCAGCTCCTGGGCTCTGCACAGGACACTCCTTTATCAGACCAGAAAAGACAAATGACCTGGAGAGAAGGGGCTCACAGTAGCAGAGCTGAGTGGGGGTTGCTGGTGGAGAAGGGGCTCACAGTAGCAGAGTGAGTGGGGGTTGCTGGTGGAGAGAAGGGGCTCACAGTAGCAGAGCTGAGTGGGGGTTGCTGGTGGAGAAGGGGCTCACAGTAGCAGAGCTGAGCGGGGGTTGCTGGTGCACCGCACATTGGAAAAAGCTCTGGCCAGGGACACTGTGCTCTGTGAGCTGCCCCCGAGACAGTGGCTTACTTTCTGCCTCTGACAGCACCAGCCTCCTTTATGCTTATTCAGGATCCAAATGGGCTCTGATGTCTGAGAGGTGGAGCAAGGCTGCAGCTCTGAGACCCCCTGCACCGAGTCCTGCCCTGTTCAGGGCCCTGTCCTGAGGCTGGTGTGGGTGGGGACCTGCCAGCTTCCTGCCATTTCACCCTGACCTTTTGGCGACATCGCCGTTGCTTCTCTTGTCTTCTCATCTGTTCCTGAACTTGGTCCCCAAAGCGAGCTCTTCTTCTGTAACTGGCACAGCTTCCAACTGGGGCAAGAGCTCTGTTCTCCCTGAGAGCTCTTGCTTCACATTCACGGAGGAATTAAATGCAGCTTCCAGGGCTCTCCTGGAGGTCTGCAACCAGGCGCCTGCCTCTGCCAGGGCTGGCACAGGCTTCTCTTCCTTGGAATCCTGGTGAGGGTGTTGGTGTCCAGTCCATTTCCTCCCTGCTTTCTCCTCTTTCTATATGCATCAGTCAGGACAGTATTGACCGCAAGTGACAGCAAATCTGACCCAAACTTCATGATACACAAAGGCGATTTCACGGGTTCTCTAACCCAGCAGGCATGGGTTGGTCAGGGCTGACACGGTGGATCTGGAAGCCCCCTCTCAGCTCTGATTCACTGCACTGCGCCACTGTCAGAACAAGGTGGCCCCCGCGGCCCCTGGCCACCCCTTCCTCATCCCTAACAGGAAGTACAAGATTCTGTCACGCTTCCGCAGCCTGAGCCTCGCAGCATCTCACCTGCCCTGACAGTGCCACTGCCAGAACAACACAGGGGCGGGAGAGGAGTGGCCCGGCTGGCTCAGACCCAGTGATGGGGAATCTGCTCAGTGGGGAGCTGGGGGGAGTGGGAGAGGAATCTCCGGGTGCAGAGATGCTGAGCAGCCAGACAGCGGCCTTCCATCATGCAGCTGCCTTCCCTGCTTTATGGGCGTGACTGATGAGATGCTTGTGGTCTCCTGAGCTCTTTCAGGGCAACAGGCAGCTCTGAAGGTGGGGCCTCTAGGAGGGAGCCCGGAGAATCCTAAGAGATGCCTCGTACCAGCTACCTTCCCCAGCAAACATTTATATCTGGCCATGTTTCCTTCAGACGCAATTTTAACAGCATTCTTGAGGTATGGTTGATAGACACAAACCTGCATGTTTTTAACGTCTGCAGTGTGATGTATTTAGACATTTGCATACACTGATGAAGCCATCAGCGTGGCCAGTGTGATAGCGTCAGAGATGTGTTCTGATGAGATGCGGTATTCGGGTAGTTGAAGCCTTCTCTGCTTCTGCCTCAGTTTTTCCAACCAGATGTAACTCCTACCTTGAATTTGGTGTCTGTCTTTCCTTTGCAGGTTCTTACGCTTCTGCCGTATATGAGTGTCTATAAACCATGTAGAGAATTGCTTTTTTGGTTTTAACTCTCAATAACAACAGCTAAAATGAATAAAGTACAACTTCATACACTCACATGGGTAAGTCTCAAAAACAAATTTCCCCCAAAGGGGCAGTATTTAATTATATGTATTTTCTACGTTAATTTAGTAGTTTTCTTCCTGGTAGGTATTTGGCTAGTTTCAAATATTTCATTTTTATTTTTGCTGCTATAAACAAAGCTGTCATAATCCCACCGGTGTGTCTCTGTGTACACGTGTGAGTTTCCAGGGTGCCCGCCTGGGCGCGTAGCCGGGGACAGGACCACGCATCAGGATGGCCGGTGTCTGCCGTGTCGCTCTCCAGAGTGGCCACACCCACACCGGCAGCACGAGGGGTCAGAGTCGCTCTGCATCATGGCACCACATCAGATTTTAAATTTTGGTGTGACATAGCGTCCCGTGAAGGTTTACTTAGCATTTTCGTGGCTGTAGGTGGCATTGAGGGTCTTCTGTGTTCACAGCTCGTCCCAGGCTGGCAGCGCTCCTGCAGTCCTTGGGGGCCGACTCCCAAAGCTGCCCACAGGTCTCATGACCCTCAGGGGCCGACTCCCCAAAGGAGCCCACAGCCTGTCTGGACCAGAGTCCCGGCCAGGAGGCTTCCCTCTGGCTCTCCATTCTGGGTCCTGGAAATGTTTGTCTGACCTTGGGGCCCAGAGGGTCTTATTGGTTTGGGGGTTGCATTGAAAATGTCCCCCTTAAAGAGAAAGGGGAAATGGAGGGGAAGGAGCTCGTGTGCGCAGTGGGTGTAAGGGCAGCATCTTCCCGAGATCAGGGCCTGGGGAGTCTGGGCTCAACTCTTCCATTTATGAACTCGCATGGAACCTGGGAGGGGCAGATCTGGAACAAAGAAAGCCAGGGATGGGACGCGCTGACTGTCACCTCCCCAGGCAGCTCTGGCCATGAGTGGGCAGCTCCTAGAATCCCGCTCCCCACCCTGGGTGGAACTGGCTCTCCTCCGTGGGGAATGAGCTCTGGGAAGTGTGAGAGCCCCACACGTGTATCTTACCCTGCACAGCCCTAGAGCCAGGCTGTGATGTGGATCAGCATTTCACAGCAGCTGAAACCTATCAGCCTTCCGATAAGAATGGAAACATTACAGAAGTAAGACTGTGATGCACCCTGGGAGGTGCTGATATCGCGCCTGCGGGGGCTGTGCCTCTAGTTTCGAGTGTGATTACCTGCTAATCCTCTCTCCAAGGAGATGCATTAGGGAGGCCTGTTGTGGACTTTGTGTTATGGAAATAGTATTTTTCCCATTTGAGAGAAAGACAGAAGAAGATTGGGAGAAAGAAAAAGAGAGGGAGGCAGATTCATAATTCACCTGTATTGATCATAAACTCCTTTGATCATAGGTTAGAGCCTATAAAGCAGTTTAATAAACTAGAAGGAAGGTTTTTTTTTTTTTCCTGGCTTTAGAAAGCTGCATCTCCTGAGAAGTGGCCTTGGGAATGAGTACCTAGGAAGGCTGGTGCTGGGGCCACTGCCCATCCCTTCACTGCTGTAAGAACGTCCTCATCGAGGCTGGTGCCCAGATCCGGCCCCCAGGAGTCCTGGTGTGGGGATGAGTCCACATAGGAAGGCCGGGAGGGTCTCTCTGGAGCCGCCTCGCTCAGCTCCTTTCTTCTCACATGGAGTGTGAATAGCACGTGAGAGTGCAGTCTGCAGAAGTCTCTGGAGGAATTCAGACCGAATGATTATTATTTTTTATTTATTTTTTGAGACGGAGTCTTGCTCTCTTGCCAGGCTGGAGTGCAGTGGCGCGATCTCGGCTCGCTACAACCTGCGCCCCTCGGGTTCCAGCAATTCTCCTGCCTCAGCCTCCCGAGTAGCTGGGACTACAGGTGTCTGCCACCATGCCCAGCTAATTTTTGTATTTTTAGTAGAGACAGGTTTTAGTAGAGACATAGTTTCACCATGTTGGCCAGGCTGGTCTCGATCTCCTGACCTTGTGATCCACCCACCTTGGCCTCCCAACGTGTTGGGATTACAGGTGTGAGCCACCGTGCCCGGCCTAAATGATTTGTAACCCACCTGTTCTAGGGGCAAGAGGCCCTGGGAGAGAAGAGTCTAGAGAAGGCCCGAGGGTGGCGGCCAATGAGGCTTCTTAATGGGTGGAGGCGAGACTCTGACCCAGGGCCATGGGGGCCCTGGATGACACTGGCCGGAGTGACTGCCTCCTGGGCTCCCACCAGGCTGCACTTGGGATGCTTGTTTCCTAATAAAATCAAAGCATGCACCTCAGGAAGCAAGCAGGGCATGGATGCAGCTGTGGCTCCAGGACGAGAGGGGCCCAGCCTGACTGTCCTGGGTGGGGAACTGGTCACAACTCAACCCTATGTGGGCTCCTGTGCGTGGACAGTCACTGCACGGTGAGTGTTGGGATGCCAGGGAGGGAGAATAACACTGATGGAAGCTGGATTGCCCACGCTGTCCGACCGAGGTATGGGATGAAATGAGGAGAGATGATCCTTGGTGTGAGTAACTCTGAGTTGAGGAGCTCACCATAGAGCTGACCATGCTTGACCCAGGACAGCCGGAGTCTGCAGACCTGCACTGCATCTGTTTCTCAACCACTAACCTGTGTGAAGGCTTCTTTCTGAGGCTTGTAGAAGTGGATGGGATGCATCTGAGCAGTCCAGTGGATTAAGGAATACTTTTGGATCACAGGAATCTTGGAAGGGGACTGACCACCAAGATGGACAGGGTGGAGGGGAGGGCTCAGGTGGCCACTAAGTCCAGATGAACGCGGTGCCAAGATTGAATATTAGAACAAGAGTGCATCCTTCTCTCCCACCCCCTCCACCAGCTCCGAGCTCAGACCCCCACCCCTGCCTGGAGAACAGCAGATGTCTCCTTGTTGGCCCCTCTTCCACCTCACCCACCTGTCCCTCAGGAGGTAGATACACCAAGGAAGGGGAAGGCGGGCTGGCCTCTGGAATCCTTACACCTGTCTGCTGTGGGTGGAAGGGATATGAACCATGCACCCCGGACAGCTGAGCGCAGTGTGCTCACCAGTGAGGTCAACCCTGGACATGCTGCTCATCAATCAGAGCTCATGGGGTCGGCAGTTCCCACAAGCACTAGGGCAGAAATGCTGGAGTGTGGTTCTCATTCCATGGCCAACCTCATCTCTCCCTGGCAAGGATCCTGAGGTTCCTCCCATCTAGGTCTGCTCCCCTCTTCCTGCTAATTGCTTTTATAAAAAGCCACTGCTGCTTTCTTTGGAGGACAACTTTGGGATGTGGGATATAAAATCACTAACGCTCTTGCTGCGCACTCATGCCCTGGATGCTCAGGACCCATCTCAACCATTCTTCTGCTTGACCCTTGGGCCGAGCTCATGGGATGTGTCTTCTGGGCTCTTGGAGACCCAGTCCACCCATCCATGTTACCTGGATAGAGTGGACGGAGTCTTGAAGTCCCCTCCTCCTAGGACGCCTTTTATGGAACATTTCCATCCTCTAACGGAACGTTTGTTGTTGGGACCTGGACATCCCCGTGAGACTCAACCTCGTGAAAGAGCTCGGAGCTATCCATGTCGTGATGTTCTTCCTCCCCCAACCCCAACTATTGCAGGCCTCAGACCAAATCCTGCAGGTCAGTGGTGTAATTATAAAGAGGCTTGAAATGTCAGGACCCATGGTGAGGAGCCCCACCCTCTCAGTGTGGTGCCCACGGCCCCCAAAAGACCCTGGGGCTGCCTCCTCCAGTGACCTGGGGTGGGATTATGTCCTGAGGAGAGGGAGGAGGGCCCGAGCCACATCCAGTCTGGCGTCTTGAAAACTTTCGACATGGGTCCTCTTGGAATCAATAGCAATCTGTTACCTGCTGCCCCTTTACTTCCTTCCTTGGTGGTCAGCTCTATGTGCACAAACAGAATCCAGTTCAACAGAATAATAAAGTCCCAGTGTAATGGCAGAGGTGGGACACAGCCAGCGTCATTTCCTCCAGCTGCAATACTGAACCTGGGCGGGAGAGTGCTTGGAGGAGGAAGGGACACAGCCCTGGGCAGGCAAGGGCAGAAAGTTGAGTTAATATGTTGAGGTGGCATCATTCACTCCACAGTCAGATGAGATAATTTTATTTTTACACAACCCTACAAAGTGGGTCCTGTTGTTTCCACACAAGCAAATCAAGTTCAGAGATGTTGAGCTTCATGTCCAAGGTCACAGAGCTAATGCATTGCTGAGCTGGAACCTGCCTCCTAGGTCCGTCTGACCTGTCCTTTTCATAATTCCACAGGGGCCTCCTTCCTATGAGAAGAATATCTCTAGGAGGGTGGATGTTTGTCTCTTTTGTTTCTGGTGCATCACCAGGGTTTGGAATGCTGCTGGGACATAGCAGTGGCTCAGTAACTGAAGAAGAGACAGATGGGTGGGTGGTGAGTGGGTGGGTGGATGGATGGATGGGTAGATGGATGGATGAATGGATGGTTGGATGGGTGGATGGATGGATGGATGGATGGATAGGTAGATGGTGAATGAATGGATGGATGAATTGATAGGTGAATGGATGGATGGATAGGTGGATGGATGGATAGGTGGATGGATAGATGGATGAATGGATAGATGGATGAATGGATAGATGGATGTTTGGATGAGTAGGTGGGTGGATGTATGGGTGGATGGATGGATGGATGGTGGGTGGATAGATGGATGTATGGGTGGATGGATGGGATGGATGGATGGGTGGGTGGATGTGTGAGTGGGTGAATAATGGATGGATGGGTGGATGGATGAATGGAAGGGTGGGTGGATGGATGGATGGATGGATGGATAGGTGGATGAATGGGTGGGTGGATGGACAAATGGGTGAATGGGTGATGGATGGATGACTGGTAGATGGAGAAATGGATAGAGGGTAGTTATGAAGCTCGTACATGGACCTTCAGTTCTACTTTTTTCTCCTGATTTGTGCTTTCCGAGTTGGACTTCCTGAACCTATGCCAGTTCTGAGTCTTTTCCAGTTCTTTATGTAAATGTATCTGTTTGTGCACATCTAAAAGGGGTGAAGATTCAGATGTCTCCAGGGGCCAGGTAGGAAACATAAATTAAGGGAAAGAGGGGCAGGTGAGCACAATAGGGAGGGTGGCAAGGACATGTGGATGACCTGCTAAAGATGTTGAATCCCAAATTAAAATAAAATAACAATAAAATAAAAAATAAACTGAGTATCACTTGACTGCATGGAGTGCTCAGTGTACCCCCTTTAGGCTGCCAATGTCTTTTATTTGCAAACCGTACTCTTGTTAGAGATGATTTCCTGGGGACTCAGCTGGACCCTGGTTACAGGCATCAAATGCTACCTGTGCCCTGAGTGCGTCTGCGGTCACACTTAGTGCATAGGCTGCCTGGTGATGACTTTATCTGTGGATGCAGGAAAAGGAAGCATGGCCTTCTGTTTGAGAACGGAGGAGATTTGCTACATGGCCCATGGCACGTTAGTATGTATTTTATGAAATATCATAGTATAATGGATCTCACACTTAAAAAATCCATCTTCTAGTGGGGAGAGACAATAAAAACGCAAGGTCCCTATAGTTTTCTGTAGAAAAAAAATTGGTGCTACTTGAATGAATCGAGCAAATCCTAATGTTTCTTGCATTCGTCTCTTGCATTCGAAACGAAAGGAGAGAGGGTTTTCTTGGAGAAGCAGTTAGTCCTCAAGTGTTCAGCTGGCCCTTGTAAGCACAGTGGACTGAGCTTTCCTCCTTCTCATCTCCAGCTGGTGAGCCGGTGGGCAGGCCTGCTGGGCAGGACAGAAGGTCTGGATTGGAAGTCATTTCTGTTCCCCCAGCCTCGTCCACCCCCTTCTCCACTCTCAGAAGTCCTTTCCCGACAGATTTGCCTCCGGTTCCGGAGTACTAGGTGCTGTCCTGCGATCTGCTTCATGGTTAGAAAGTGATGTCGGGGTTTTGATTTTTTTCCGCACCAGGTGGGTGGCTCAGTAGAGGGGAGAGAAAACAGCTTGACAGTGTGGCTTGGGACGTGATTGATCAGAGAGAAAGCACACCTGCTGGTGTTGCCCGTGCCTGCTTTGATTTCTGAACCACAGTGAACCTTGTCTGAAAAACAGTCATGGAGAAGGGCCAGGTCCTGCAGTAACAGACTTTTCATTTGTCATCCACGGTGGAGCCAGGCAGCCCTCGTGAGGGCCACAGCGGCAGCTTTGGGAAGGGGCCGTTAGATGTGCTCCATGTGGACTCTTGGCTCCGTGCGCTGCAGCCGCTGACTGAGGCTGGTGTGTGATGCCAGAGCCCAGCTCCCTCTGGAGCCAGAGGTGGAGTCACCCCTGTCCTGTGGCCCTTACCTGTCACTGTCTGTCTGTGTTTCTTGATGCGGATCTGTCCTGGGTTGGGCAGCTTCCCTTGTACGGATCTCAGGCGAGAGGCACCCAGGCTCTGGGTCCCTTTTGAGACCAGGCCGGAGTCTGTGATGGGAGGGAGGGGGTCAGAGTGTATGGAAGGCCCCTGCCGGAGGCCAGGTGTGTTTAAAGGTGTGATTCCTCGGCTGTTAGTGTGTGTGAGAGAGCGAGTGTGTGTGTGTTTTTATCAGTAAATGAGGGCAAGGTTTGTCCCTCATGTTTCCAAATACGGCTGTAAGTGGATGTCCCCACAGACCCTCAGTTCCTGCCCCAGGTGATTTGATGACACAGGTGGAAACCTTCCCTTGCTGGGACACTCACCCATCTCACCTGAGAAGCTCCAGGGACAACAAGTAAGAAAGTCACAGAAAACATGGTAAAATAAACAACAGAACGAAATGGTACACTAAAAAAAATACCCATTTAATACGAAAGGCAGTAACGGAGAAAGAGAGGAACAAACAAGATAATTGCTTCTAAATAAAATGTTTAAGAAAGAAGAGAAGGCAGACACAAACAGTGAATAGAACATATACCATGGTGTCCATTTGTGTAAGAAGGTAATGTATTTTTCAACAAGCATTTACTGACCATCTACATTTTGTTTATTCTTTATCCACAAATCTTGCTCAATAGTGATTGAAGGTCTGCTATCTTCCAGACATCCTCCTGGGGGTGGGGCTACAGGTCTCATTTCCACGGCAGCCCTCAGAGAGCCCACGGGGAGGGCAGGGGGAATGCGCGTAACAAACCACCGTCCCACCCACAATGCCATGGCTCTGGCAGTTGGGAGTCCTCTGATGCTGCTAGGACAGGCGCTGATGGGGCTGCCGTTCAGGATCCCCTCTCCCCGTGCAAAGAGCAGTGACTCGGGATCACGTCCAGGAGCTTGACCCTTTAATTAGAGAACCAGGAACAGCAGTCAGCTGGGGGCCAGGCCAGCGTGCACAGAAAACAGCCAGCAGGGATGCCTGGGGCCCAGCCTCCCCTCCCCCCTCGCAGAGGCTCATGGACCTCCCTGGGTGTCATGACCTTTGTGTCCCTGGCTGCCCCTTTGCCGTTCCCAAGGCTCTTCCCCTCTGAGCACGTTATGGCTGAGGAGCAAGCTCATTTTCCCCGGCTGTTTGTATCATGTCTAAAGATCAATAACTCCATTTGCCAACTCTCCCATATGACAAGGCTCTCTGGATCATAGCCACGGCTCGGCCACCTCAGTACACCCAGTGCCGAGCTTCTGCACCTCTGGCTGCGTGAGGATGACACAGGGGAGCCCGTTACAGCACCAGGACTCGGCGCTGCTTTCAGTCTCCCACGGAGATGGAACCCTGGACAGGCGCTGGGGGCCGAGTGGCTGCACACCTCAGCCTGCTCTGTTCTGGAAACCAGTGTTGCTGGGTTTGATGATGCACGCTTGTGTCTCATGGGCGGGGCTTGAATGGTCAACTCTAGGCATTTGGGTCTTTTCTCTGCCTCTGGCCCAACATTAGACAGACCAGAATCTCAGATATTCTACCAGGAATGAAAGAAAGTTCATCTTCTCCACCAGACAGAGGGGCGGGGAGGGAAGGCGTGGAGTGGGATGAGCTTGGCCACTCTAGGTATTGGTGATGTGACTTTTCCAGTGGGAAGAAGGACCATGTGGCTGAGGCTGTTGGGTAAATATTTAGGCCAAGAGTTGTTACCTGATTGCTACTGACAGACACTTCTGTAGCACGCGTGTCTCTGGAGGCTGCCTCTTGTTGACATTGCTTAGAGAAAGCCAGCTGCTAGCCGTCTAATACCTTTACTCCTTAAAACCCGCCTCCGGCTGGAAGCCGCAGGGGAATCTGCTTCTCTGTATGTGTAGAGACATTCTCGCATTAGCAATGGGTTCTTTCCTATCTTATTAATTTCTTTGTATATCTCGTAAATGTAAATTGAGTAGAGGTCCGTTTTGACTGAATAAAGAAAATAAACACTGATAGATTGGGTCCTATGGACTTAACGCTTTGGCTAATTTAATGACAAAAAGAACAAAGGGGAAAAAAGCCCTCAAACTCTGTATGCTAGATGAAATTTCAACGAGCAATGGCCCAGGAGCCAAATTGAAAAGCTGTGACACTTTCGTAGGTGTTTTCAGATATTGATTTTGTTGCTGGACTTCAGCCCCGAGATAGGGGAGATTGTTCTTCTGATGAAAATGTGTTCATTCCAGGCACAGCAGCTGTATGGATTTTCTGTTCTGCCTCTTTCTTTACTCCTGAAAAATGCCATTAGATGGAATTTGGGTGCTCTGGGGCCATGGCCTTCCATGTTCTGGGAGGCAGGTGGATTCCTGTGGCTCATCCCCCTACCCTGAGGCTCCTGGAGCTGACAGAGCCGGGGAGCCCAGCAGGCCCATCCTCCATCTCTGACGTCACAGGCATCTGAGGGCAGGGCCTTGTGCTACAAGTCTATGATGTACCAGGCGGGGGGAGCCAGTGGCCATTCTAGGAAAATTCCATCCCCAGGGCATGAAAAGACAGATAAAGATCAGTGTAACTCACCTGTGCTGAGTAACATGGGGGGTCAGGGTGGGGCTCTGGAACCAGGATGTCTTGACCTGAGTCCTGAATTGGCCCCTTCCCAGCTCCGTCACTTGCCGTGAGTCCTCCAAACACCATGTGGCTTTGTGGCTTCGTTTGTAAAGTGGGCAAGAGTGTGCACAGCTGGCAAGGGCTGAGCAATTGAATGACTTCACTCATGTAAAACAGAGCAGGACCAGGCGCAGGGCAGGTGCTTGGAAAAGGTTAACTATTGCCATCGTTAGGAACCATCAAGGGGCTCACACACATGAGCTCAGTGGAGGCTTCTAGCTGCCTGTGAGGGGGTGTTAGGGACATTTGGATGCCAGCAACAGATGCTGACTTGTTCTCATAAGCAGAAAGGTAGTTTATTGGAAGGATAAGGGGAGCACAATGTATCAGAGTGAAGGTGTGAAAATTAGACAAACACGATATTAGGAATTACATTATATATTGGTGTGATATATTGTGTGTGTATCGAGACTTATTCTAAGATAATTGAATATTCACACGCAGTTGTCAGAAAGAGTACAGCGAGATCCCCAATACACTTCCTTCAGTTTCCTCCAAGGGTAACATCATATACGACTGTAGTACATCACAGCCAGGAAGTTTACACTGATGGAGTCCACCACCTTCTTCAAATTTCTGGCTTTATATACACTCATTTCTGTGCATTTTAATCACATGTGTAGATCCTGTGACCACCAGAATCGCAATCCAGAAAAGTTGTATCACAAGGATTCCTCCTGTGTTTTATTCTAACACTTTTATAGTTTTAGCTGTTACATTTAGGTCTAATGAATTTTAAGTTATATTGTTATGTATAATGGGAGGTAGGGGTCCAAATTCATTTTTCTGCATGTGGATGTCTAGTTGTTTCAATATGACTTTTTGAGGAGACAGTTCTTTTTCCATTTAATTGTATTGACACTGTTGTTGAAAACCATTGACCATAGATACTAGGGTTTATTTTTGGTCTCTCAATTCTAGTCTACAGATCTATGTGTCTGTCCTTATGGCAGTACCGCACGGTTTTATTACGACAACTGTGTAGTTAGTTTCCACACAGCGAAGTGTGAGTCTTCCACCTTTGTTCATGTTTATCAAGATTTTTTGGCCGGGCGCGGTGGCTCACGCCTGTAATCCCAGCACTTTGGGAGGCCGAGGTGGGTGGATCACCTGAGGTCAGGAGTTCGAGACCAGCCTGGCCAACATGGTGAAACCTTATCTCTACTAAAAATACAAAAATTAGCTGGGCATGGTGGTGGGCGCCTGTAATCCCAGCTACAGGATAATTGCTTGAACCCGGGAGGCGGAGGTTGCAGTGAGGCGAGATTGCGCCACTGCACTCCAGCTGAGGAGAGGAGAGGAGAGAGACTTTGTCAAAAAAAAAACCAAAACACACAAAAAACAAAAACAAACAACAGCAACAACAAAAAAGATTTTTTGAAAGGAGAGTCTTCTCTCTCCCTTTCCTCAGCCAGTCTAGACAAAAAATATTTGTCCATTTTGCTCTTCCTTTCTTTTACTCTTTCTGGTTCACTTTATTTATTTCTGTGGATGATATCACCATTTGTTGCCATTTCCTTAATCCAGTCCTGCTTTGTTCTCATCTGCGTCTTTGTGATGATATTACATTTAAACATGTTATAGGCCCCAAAATACAATTGCCTACAACTTTATGCAATTGCTTATTAAATGATTTAATAGAAGAAAGGTGGTAGCAATGTATTACCTTAGTTTTTGTTTATTTCTCCTTTGTTTTTTAAAGATATTTTTTGCTGGATGTACAATTCTTGGTTGACTGCTTTTACTTCCAGCATTTAGAGGATGTTTTCCCACTGCCTTTGGCGTCTGTGGTGTCGGATGAGAAATTGCCCGTTAGTCTTTTTGAGGATCCCTTTTACATGATGAGTCACTTCTATCTTGCTGCTTTAAAGATTCCTTCTTTGCCTTTTGATAACTTCACTATGATATGTGCAGGTACAGATACTTTAGTTTATTCTAGTCATAGTTTACTGAGCTTTGTAGATGTGAAGTTTAATGTTTTTCATCAAATTTGGGGGTTTTAGCCATTATTTCTCCCAACATTCTTTTGCTCCTTTCTCTCCTTTCTGGCCGAGGCTGGCATTTTGTGCATTTGATGTGCCCGATGGTGTTCTGGCCGAGGCTGGCATTTTGTGCATTTGATGTGCCCGATGGTGTTCTGGCTGAGGCTGGCATTTTGTGCATTTGATGTGCCCGATGGTGTTCTGGCCGAGGCTGGCATTTTGTGCATTTGATGTGCCCGATGGTGTTCTGGCCAGGCTGGCATTTTGTGCATTTGATGTGCCCGATGGTGTCCCACAAGTTTCTGAGGTTGAGGCTGCAATGAGCTGTGATTATACTACTGCACTCCAGCCTGGGTGACACAGCGAGACCCTGTCTCTATTAATTAAAAAAGGTAATGAGATACTGGGGGCCAAACACTCCTGAACAGAGGGATCCCTGGAATTATTGACCTCCATGCTCCTCGGTTTGGGGTCCCTCTGCTCTGGCATCACATTCCGGGGGTGAGTGGCCAGCCCGAGTCACACGTCCACCACTTGGCTGCGGGCAGAGGTTGGCATGACAGACAGTTCCTGGGTGTGTCTAGGAGAGAAAGATCACTTCTCCCAAAGCAAAGTCAGGAGGAGTGGACGAGAGAGAGCAAAAGGAGCAGAGGGCCAGGGCCGGAGGCCGTTACAGAAATCCTTCAATGGAAAAGGTCTGGGGAACTTCCAGAGAGGCCGACTGCTGGCTGATTCAGTCTTTGTCCTGCAAGAGACAAAAGAGTGAGAAGCCAGCTGGGATCCCTTCCAGAAAGGGGCTCGGGAGTTCATTCCAAAGACAAATAAATGAAGGGCGACTTCTCAAGCTGTACACCTGCCCTCATGGCCTTGTGAATGGGATTATATGTGAGAATCCCAGTGCGTTGGCTGAACTCCTTCTCCAGGGCATCTCAGGGCACAATTAGCAAATGAGGGCCAGTCTCCCTCACAGGGCACCCCATCTCGGACTTAGGGGAGCATCTGAGAAGTTCCTGGATGTGCCGTGGAATGGACGGGGTGTGCACTGGCCTCATGTTCTCGTGCTGGACGCTTCTCAGGCTCCGGTGTGAAACCTCCCACGAGGATTCCTTACAGTGCAGATTTTGGTTCAGGAGCTCTGGGTGGAGCTCAGAATGCTATATTTCTATCAATCATCCCAGTGATGTTGACGCTGCCTGTCCAAGCCCACAATGGGGAGCGAGGTCCCACTGCGTGCTGGCAGCTGGAGGGGAGGCAGGTCTGCAGCATATCCAGGTGTCCATAACCCCAGCTGGTGGGCGCAGAGGACTGGGAGAGCATCTTTCCTCCAGAGCCCTGTGTCTAAATCCCAGAGAAGGGCTCTGATTGGTCCTGTTCTTCCAGAACCCTGTGTCTAAATCCCAGAGAAGGGCTCTGATTGGTCCTGTTCTTCCAGAGCCCTGTGTCTACATCCCAGGCAAGGGCTCTGGTTGGTCCTGTTCTTTCAGAGCCCTGTGTCTACATCCCAGGGAAGGGCTCTCATTGGTCCTGTTCTCCCAGACCTCTGTCTAAATCCCAGGGAAAGGCTCTGATTGGTCCCATTCTCCCAGAAACCTGTGTCTAAATCCCAGAGAAGGGCTCTGTTTGGTTCTGTTTTCCCAGACTTCTGTGTCTAAATCCCAGGGAAGGCTCTGACTGGTGCTGTTTGAGTGCTGTGCCTTAGAGTAAACCTCTGTGGCAAAAGAGAAAGGATGATAGTGATGGTTGGTTCTCACCAGAGCCTCTGGGGTGGGGAGAGGCTGCTCCCCAAAGGAAAGGGGGCACCAGGTCCTAAAAGACACACGGCCAGGTGGTGCTGGGCCAACGATGAGCTGTGCATATTTGATATCTGCTTTTAATGAGCAAACAGAACACACTTTAGTGACCCCAAAGAATATTTCAAGAAACTGAAGCCAATATACCTCAGGGATATTGTGGGTTTGGTTTCAGACCACAACAGTAAAGCGAATACTGCAATAAAGCAAGTCACATGAATATTTTGTTTTCTCAGTGCATATAAAAATTACATTTACAAGATACTGTAGACTGTTAAGTGTGCAATAGCATTATGTATAAAAAAATGCACATACCTTAATTAGAAATACTTTATTCCCAGAAAATGCTAAGGTTCATCTGAACCTTCTGTGAGTCCTGATCTTTTTGCTGGTGGAGGGTTTGCCTCAATGTGAATGTCTGCGGACTGATCAGAGTGCTGATTGCTCAGGGTTAGGCTGGCTGTGGCAGTGTCTTAAAACAAGACAACAGTGAAGTTTTCCACATTGTTTGACTCTTCCTTTCAATAAAGATTTTTCTGTAGCATGTGATGCTGTTTGACAGCATTTTACCTACAGTAGAACTTCTTTCAAAATTAGAGTCAATTCGCTCAAACCATGCCGCTGCTTAACAACTGAGTCTATGAAATATTCTAAATCCTTTATTGTCATTTTAACGATGTTCACAGCATCTTCACCAGGTGTAGATTTCATCTCAAGAGACCAGTTTCTTTGCTCATTCATAACAAGCAACTCCTCATCTGTTCAGGTTTTCTCATGAGACTGCAGTGATTCAGTCCCATTTTCAGGCTCCACTTCTAGTTCTAGTTTTCTTGCTATTTCCACGACATCTGCGGTGACTTTCTCCACTAAAGTCTCGAGTCCCTCAGAGTCATCCATGAGGGTTGGAATCAACTTCTTCCAAACTCCTGTTAATGTTGTTATTTTGACCTCCTCCCATGAATCCTGAATGTTCTTAATGGCATGTGGAGTGGTGAATTCTTTCCAGAGGTTTTCAATGTACTTTGCCCAGGTTCTTCAGAGGAATCACTGTTGATGATTATGGCAGCTATAGCCTCACAAAATGTATTTCCTTTTTTTTTTTTTTTTTGAGATAGTGTCTCATTCTGTTGCCCAGCTGGGAGTGCAGTGGTGTGTAATCATGGTTCACTGCAGCCTCGACCTCCTAGGCTGAAGCCAGGCTCTCACCTCAGCCTCCCAGGTAGCTGGGACCACAGGAACATGCCTGTGAATAGCGAGGCCTGCTGTCTTTCTCATGCCTGGCTAATTTTTAATTTTTTTAAATAGAGATGGGAGTCTCTCTGTGTTGCCCAGGCTGGTGTATTTCTTAAATAAGACTTGAAAGTAAAAAAATTACTCCTTGATCTACGGGCTGCAAAATGGATGTTGTGTTTACAGGCATTAATCTTCTTGTACATCTCCATCAGAGCTCTTGGGAGACAAGGTGCATTGTCAATGAGCAGTAGTATTTTGAAAAAAATATTTTCTTCTGAACAGTAGATCTCAACAGTGGGCTTAAAATATTGAATAAACCATGCTGCAAACAGACGTGCTGTCATCCAGGCTTTGTTGTTCCATTTACAGAGCACAGGAAGAGTAGACTTAGCATAATTCTTCAGGGCCCTGGGATTTGGGGAATGGTAAATGGCCACTGGCTTCAACTTAGAGTCACCAGCTGGATTAGCCCCTAACATGAGTCAGCCTGTCCTTTGATGCTTTGAAGCCAGGCATTGACTTCTCTTCCCCAGCTGTGAAAGTCCTAGATGGCATCTTCTTCTAATAGAAGACTGTTTTGTTTACACCGAAAATCTGTTGTTTAGTGCCGCCACCATCAATGGCCTTTACTAGATCTTCTGGATAACTTACTGCAGCTTCTCCATCAGCACTCATTGCTTCACCTTGCACTTCTATCTTATGGAGATGGTGTCTTTCCTTAAACCTCATAAGCCAACCTCTGCTAGTTTCCAGCTTTTCTTCTGCAGCTCCTTCACCTCTCTCAACCTTCATAGAATTGAAGAGAGTTAGGGCCTTGCTCTGGATTGGGCTTTGGCTTAAAGGAATGCTGTGGCTGGTTTGATCTTCTATTCAGACCACTAAACCCTTCTCCATATCAGCAAAAAGAAAAGCCTTTTTGCTTTCTTATTCAAGTTTTACTGGAGAAGCACTTTTAATTTCCGTCAAGAACTTCTCCTTTGCATTCACAACTTGGCTAGCTGTTCGGTGTGAGAGGCCTGGCTTTTGGCCTGTCTCGACTATCTACATGCCTTCCTCACTCAGCTTAATCGTGTCTAGCTTTTGATTTAAGGTGAGAAATGTGTGACCCTTCCTTCCACTTGAACACATAGAGGCCATTGTAGGTTATTAATTGGCCTAATTTCAATACCGTTGTGTCGCAGGAAATAGTGAGGCCTGAGGAGAGGGAGAGAGATGGGAGAATCGTGTCATAGATTGAAGTCTCTGCCATGCCCCAGAGTCTGTTCTCATCAGCTGGCTGGGCTGCTTCCCTGCACCACGTGTGTGCTCGGAGGGCTGGGGAAGAGTGAGTGAGCAAGGAAGGAGCTTCCTTAGAGATCTGTGGGCTGGAATTTGCTTACATCATTTTGCTGTTTCTTCATTAGCCCAAACCCAGCACTGGACCAGACCTAGCTGCAAGGAATGCTGGGAAATGTAGTCTCTCCAAGGAATGCTTGGACCAGGACCAACTCCTGGTCAGGGGTTGCAAACCCACCTGTCCTCTGAGACCAGACAGGGAACATAGAACTTTGAAGTGGCTGGGTACAGGAGGAGGCACAGGGGGAGCGGGGGCAATGCCTGACCTACTGGAGAGCATGGACATAAAAAAGGATTGAGGCACTGCTGAGTGCAGGCAAAGCTATTTGAGAGCTGGAACCAGCACCCAGGGGGTTGCTGACCAGGCCTGCTTCTGTCAGTGATACTCCGGTTTCCAAACCCCACAGCTTAAATACCCGTGCCTAAAGAAGACATTTCGTGAACTGTGGCATGCACGAAGGTGATGGGGACAGTGGCCTCCTAGGGCGTTGGTTAAATCCAGGTGATCGTTTTCTTGGTGGAAAGCCCTGTAAAGGGGGTCCCTCTAAACAAGGTCTGGGAAAGCAGTGGCTCTTCTAAGAAAGGGTCCCACCCCATGGGCTTCCTCCCATTCCCCTGCGTACTGGTACCCTGGCACCTCCCCAGCCAGGCCCATTGATCACAGTTACTGGGGCTGACTGTAGCACAGCCCTGGGCAGCTTAGGTGCATGGAAAATGGGGTGGGGCCGTGTGACCACCAAGCTCTGGAGGGGCGTGGGTGGTGCATGGCTCGAACTGGAGCTTCCTGGGGCAAACAGATGAATGCAGTGAGGCTGAAGGACTTCAGTTTGTGTTAGAATCCCCAGAAGAAATGCTGTGGGGATGCAGAGGGATCGGGCCTGATGTTCCTTCCTCCCTGGGCAGCTCTGCATGGGGCCTTCTGTGTGGCATCCTCTGGCCCCCCCTTTGAGATATGGGTAAGCACACATACACACAGAGATGCACACGCGTGTGCACACATGCACACACAGGTGCACACATACCCACACATGGATGCACACACACGCACACATAGATGCACACACAGGTACACACATGCACACATGCATGCCCATGCACACACAGGTGCACACACGTGCACACACGCCCACGCAGATGCACACACAGGTACACACATGCACACATAGGTGCATACATACACACGGATGCACACACATGGACACAGGTGCACACACGTGCACACACATGCACACACAGATGCACTCACAGGTGCACACATGCACATACACATGCACACACAGGTGTGCACATGCACACAGATACAGATGCACACATATATGCACATATATCACACAACCCACAAGCAGCAGTGAATTCAGCTGATTGAGCTGGCAGGCTCCATGGAGCTCACCTCATCCTGGTCTCTGTGGTCAGGGGCACCGGTTTCTTGTTGCTTGTCAGACAGGGTCACAAGGCAGTGACCTGTCATCCCAGTCCAGCTTGAACCTACTGAATTTGGCCTGTTTAGGAAGAACCTGGACCAGATGTCAACACTTACCATGTGATTTCTCCAGGTAAGCAGTAAGGCTCGGCACTCTGGGCTCTATTCCTTCTTGACAGCCCTTGGCTAGGTCTGAGGAATTCATGTCACCAAAGCAGCCCTGGTAGGAGACTGAGCTTGTGGTCCCCAACACAAGCTCCCTACAAATGGATTGCTGGCTGGTTCTGTGAGTCCTGCAACCTCCATCTATCTCCCTGTCAGCTTTCTCTTAATTAATTTCATCAGGAGGCTAGGAACTGCATCTTTCACTCCAACTGGCTTGGAGCTGGCTACGAGCCAAAGTCAGGTAGTCTGCAGGCAGCTGGGCTCCTTCAACCTTCAGTTTTTAATGAAAGAGTTGGAGGCTCACCCAGAGCATGACGAAGCCTCACTGCAGGGAGGGCCCCGGAAGAGAGCAGCTTCTTCCCGTAGATTTCACCCTGGCCTTAATCCAGCCTTCAAGCAATCTGAAGTTGGTGGGAGAGGTGCCAAATGATCACCTTCCCCTGATTTTCTGTCAGATGCCAGGCCCTGTCAAGAATGTGCAGTGAGCAGGGGTGAATGACAAATATCCTCCTTCCTCCAGAAGCCCACGAGGAAGCCAGGAGTGGAGCTAAGGATAAGCATTTGAGAATTTAAATACCAGCACAGCATGCATGAGTCCCAGATCACAGAACATGGAAATGGAAGAAAGGGATTCGTTTTGTTTTTCTTTTTGTGATGCTGGCTGATTTCTTTTAGTAGCTCATGTTTAATTGGAAGGTGGAATTAATCACAGTCAATTGGGATCCCACCTTTGTCTGAGGCCACATCTTAGTTCCAGGAGGCTTAATTGCACAGTGCCAATGAATGGGAGAGGCATCAGTCGGAATAGGCATGCGGTGCTGCAGTAACACATAGCCCCCAGCAGCTCACTGGCTTAAAACCTTTTTTCCCTTGCGCACACTTCATGTCTTTCACGTGGATTCAGGAATGATATGGTTTGGCTGTGCCCCACCCAAATCTCACCTTGAATTTTAGCTCCCATAATTCCCACATGTTGTGGGAGGGACCCAGTGGGAGATAATTGAAACATGAGGGTGGTTTCCCCTATACTGTTCTTGTGGGAGTGAATGAGTCTCATGAACTCTGATGGTTTTATAAGGGGAAACCCCTTTCACTTGGTTCTCATTCTCTCTTCCCTGCCGCCATGTAAGACGTGCCTTTCACCTTCTGCCATGATTGTGAGGCCTCCCCAGCCACATGGTACTGTGAGTTCATTAAACCTTTTTTTCTTCAGAAATTACCCAGTCTCAGGTAAATCTTTATCAACAGTGCGAAAATGAACTAATACAAGGAAGCTCCACTCATTATATGAAAAGCCCCTATGAAGACAGGCTGATCCCTCTGAAAAGTTTCTATGTTTAATGGAGGGTTAAAGCTTAAACTCCAAGAAGCATATTTTCAATAAAATGGGACCAGGATCCCCAAATTTTATACCCAACCTTGTTAGGCATCTCACAGTTCAGAAACTGGTAGTAGAGAAAAGTGGGTGTGGATTTGAGTTGGGTAACAACAGAAAATGTTATGATATGAAATAGCATCTTACATCAGATGCCTTACTTTACATATACCTGGCCACCCATACATCCTCACAAGGAAGGCACTCATCATTTTTCCACAGTGAGACTATGGATGCCCAGAGAGGTTTGGCCAGTGTTCTAGGCTGCACAGCTGGCCTGGGTGGCCCCAGGAATAGAACTGGGTGTCATCTGGCCCCAAAGCCCAGGCTCTTCCCACTCGCTGTCTTTTCCATCCTGCTACCGCTCCCCTCATCCTCCTACTGGAAACTTTTTTGTCTTAATAACCCCCACACACTCACTCACCCAGACTTTGTGGCTCCTGTAGCTTTTTTCAGAGAAAGCAGACAGTGGGGCCCACCCTATTCTTAGGCAGACCCTCTGGTCCCTGCCCATGGCCCAGCCTCACTGGACACAGGGGGCGATGCAGGGGAAGAAATGTCAGAGGAGCTTCTGGTGTTGCCTTTGGGATCTGATGGAATGTGGCAGCTATGAATGCAGAAGAGCCTCCCAGTCTCTACCACTTGCCTACTGATGGGCATTTGGACAGTTCTGCTATTTTGCTGCTACCATAAAGGCCACAGAGAATACTTTTATACCTGAGTTATTGTGCACATGTGGGAGCCTCTCTGTTGAAAAAATTCCTAGCACAGCACCTGGTCCTTAGTGAGTTATTGATAAATATGGACAAATTTATCTAAATCCACCTGTGATTAGCAGGGTCACATAGACAGTTACTTATTTTAGATGTATCCATTGGATTCTCCTCATTCTTATCTGTCATCCTCCTCTACCACATCATCACCATCACCATCATCATCACCACCACCAACATCACCACCATTATCATCACCATTATCATCACCACCACCGTCATCATCATCCTATCATGATCATCATCACCAACTTTGCCACCACCACCACCATCATCATCGTCACCACCACTATCATTACCATCACCACCACTATCATCATCCTCACTATCATGATAATCATCACCACCATCATCACCATCACCATCACCATTATCTCCATTGTCACCACCACCATCGTTACCATCACCACCACTATCATCATCCTCTATCATGATAATTGTCACCGACATCACCACCACCATCAGCATCATCATCACCATCATCACCACCACTATCATTACCATCACCACCATCATCATCCTCTATCATAATTGTCACCGACATCACCACCACCATCAGCATCATCATCACCATCATCACCACCACTATCATTACCATCACCACCACTATCATCATCCTCTATCATGATAATTGTCACCGACATCACCACCACCATCAGCATCATCATCACCATCATCACCACCACTATCATTACCATCACCACCACTATCATCATCCTCTATCATGATAATTGTCACCGACATCACCACCACCATCAGCATCATCATCACCATCATCACCACCACTATCATTACCATCACCACCATTATCATCATCCTCTATCATGATAATTGTCACCGACATCACCACCACCATCAGCATCATCATCACCATCATCACCACCACTATCATTACCATCACCACCACTATTATTACCATCACTACCACTATCATCATCCTCACTATCATGATAATCATCACCGATATCACCACCACCATCATCATTACCATCACCATCATCACCACAACCACCATCATCACCAGCATCATTATTACCATAATCACCACCATACTCATCATCCTATTATGATCATCACCAGCATCACCACTACTACCATCACCATCATCACCATCACCGTCATCATCATCATCACTCATCACTATGACCATCATCATCATCACCATCACCATCATTGTAACTATTACCATTATCATGGTACATCTATTGGGCACTTTAATTTAGAGGATGCTAAGTTAAGATCTTTGCATGCATCATCTTATTTAATCTTTCCAATAATCACTTGTTGAATGAATCAATTCATCAAACCACCTGATATCAAGAGGGACCTTAAGAATTACTTATCTTAGGCTGGGCGCAGTGGCTCATGCCTGTAATCCTAGCACTTTGGGAGGCCAAGGCGGGTAGATCACGAGGTCAGGAGATCGAGACTATCCTGGCTAACATGGTGAAACCCCGTTTCTATTAAAAATACAAAAAATTAGCTGGACGTGGTGGTGGGCACCTGTAGTCTGAGCTACTCAGGAGGCTGAGGCAAGAGAATGGCATGAACCCGGGAGGCGGAGCTTCCAGTGAGCCAAGATCGCACCACTGCACTCCAGCCTGAGCGACAGAGCGAGACTCTGTCAAAAAAAAAAAAAGTTATTTATCTTAAATACTATATCTGTGATAAAATTTTTCCTTTTCCTTCATCATCCTCCCACTAATATTCATTGAGTTCATATTGTGAACCAAGAATGATAGGTAACTTATTTCGTTTTCTCAGTAATGATTTATAGTAAGGACTGTTGTCATTCCCATTTTATAAATGAGGCAGCTGAATCTCACAGAGGTAAACTCACTCATCCCAACATCACCCAGCTATGGGGGTTGGTAGAGCCTGGATTTGAACCAGGGAGTCTTGCGTCAGAGACTGGGATCAAATAGGACCATGTCACTGCCTCCCAGACACACAGGCCTCTAACATTCTGGCCTGGTCATTCATCCTTACAAATATTATCTTTCAGCGTGTCTGGAGACCCCGAATTAGGAAGACAGTGGGGGAAAATTCATGGTCATGAAATCCTGGTATGAACGAATGTCCTTTTCCATGTTTACCTTTAATCTCCATGGCTAGAGCTTGGGAAATGTGTATGTGCACATGTCTGATCTGACACTAAGCTGGCCTGTTAAGCAGACGACTCAGGTTTTAACTCCAGACATTTTAGCATCTTGCCGGGAATCTCTGCATTTCATTTTCCCCTTTGTTACAATTCCATATTTTAAATCAAGGTAGGACTTGAGAAGGCCTAAAATTTTCCTTGCTACACAGGTTGGATGGTGTTGGATGGAGAGAACAGAATAAATTCCTGGAAAAGATGGAGACAACAAAATAAGCCACATGTGAGCCACTCAGGGTGGTCTCTATAATAATTCTCATGTTCACAGTGGTGAGACCTGCAGCTGTAGTCTGCGAGCACGTGGTCCTGTTCCATGCCCGTCTTCTACGCCCTGATGCTCTGGAGGTCCCGTATGCAATCTCCAGAGAGGGTCAAGCCTAGAGACTCTGCAGGACTCGAACTCATTAGAGTCCCGCGTTAAGTGAAGGCTTAATGTCTGTACTTGTCAAGAACGGGTGCTGGCTGATTCTCACACTCTGCTTTGCTCCACAGAGGGAGGCCTCTGTGCTCTCAGGGGTTATTTGCAGTTTTCCAGAGCCTGTCACCGGGGCCAGGCTGCATGTGTGAAATTCTGGAGTGTGTTCACAATGGACTTCAGGGGCCACGTTCTCCAAGAACATGGCCTCAGCGGCATCAGCTTCCTCCTGGTGAGGCAAACTTGCGGGCTCAGCTTTTTGCACCTGCCCAGGTACCTGCTCTGCACCGGAAACCAGTTTCCTCACACTGCACCATGGCTGTAGCCGTAGGTCCACTCTAGACCCTGTGCTGGGACTCCTGAGCCTACCACTGGCTATCAAGTTGGAGAAGTTATTTACTAATGATTTCCTGAGAAGGGGTGACACCAGTTCATTGAACTGACAGGCACTCATTAATCATGCTGCTGTTAAAACAATAACATTGAAAGTGCTTTCCTGTCAAGCAGATAGAAAAGTTGCCACATTTTTGAAAAACAGGACGGCGATCATAAAACACACGTACCCTGGAAGGCAATAAGCAAGATGACATTTTATCGTGTTACACTGCTGGTATTTGGGTACCATTTCCCCTCTGTTCCCTAGACTTTCTGTAATGTAGTTGTTCCGTTCAGCATTTAAAGCAAGCACATTTTTCAGGCCAGGCAAGCTCCAGGAAGCTTCTTTTCTAGGTAATTAAATCTGATACTCAAGAGGTCGCCTGAAGCTGACTCTGCCACCAAAAGCCCCTGGAGAGTTCCAGCTTTGAGGCCGCCAGGCCCTGGGCCAGGAGCAACCTTCCTTTCTCCTCACTTTCCTCCTGCCGCCTGGAGGGGTCAAGCTGAGGCTTCCGCCAGGGCGAGTGCCCTTGGGTCGGCAGGACTCTTGGTCAGGGGTGGCACCCAGAGCTGCACGGCCTGGCCGTACTCAGTTGGTGTCTTCGGCTCCCCCTCGTTATTCCAGAAATCTGAGACATGCAATTTCCTCACTGGGAGCTGCTTTTCTTGAGCATCTTCCTGGGGGAGAGGCTCCGTGGGCAGAGAAAGGAGCTGGTCCTTTGCCATCTCTCCACCTTGCTCCTGGCCTTCCTTGCCGGGGGAGCAGAGGACAGAGGCTCAGGGTGGCAGCACCACACACAGACCCTGTGGACGATGCCCCGCTTCCAAAGCAGCCAGGAGTGTGTTTTCAGATTCATGAGGGGTCTGCCTCAAAGTTCATAAGGGCGTGTGGAAGCGGGCAGGGCTGTGTTTCCATGTGCGTGCCAGAACAAGCTCCCCCAGCACCTGTGGTGGGAAATGCCACCTTCCTACGCCCTTGTTTGAGAGGCATGAGACACATCAGCCCATAAACAAGCTTCACAGTGTTCTCTGGAGGAGAAAGTGGCCCCCTGTGGTTAGGCCCAGTCCATAAACACCTCCAAGCTGCACGGTGTTCTCTGCAAGAGAAAGTGGCCCCCGTGGTTAGGCCAGAGTTCCCAGAGCTGTTTTTAAATGGGGAGCCTTTTCTTGGGGGTGATCCAGATCAAGTTTGAAAAACTTTATTCTTAATACTAGAGCTTTCTTCCAACTCCCAATCCTCAGACAGACTCTTACATGGCATTGCAAAGTATCAGGCAGATTTATTTGGTTTTAATTCAATCTCGAGTGGCAGAAACAAAACACAAAGCAGCTTTTGCAAAAACTAGAATTTACTGGCTCATATAACAAAAATATCCGAAGCGATGGCCTCAGGGATGGCTAGATCTAGGGGCTCAAGTGACAATATTAAGATGTTGTTTTGTTCCGTCTCGCAGATCTGATTTCTCATTTGTGCCTTGGCTGTCTCCAGTGATACCGAGATAGCCACCGCGATCTGAGTCTCACTAATACAGCTGTCCCTCGGTATCCTCAGGGGATTGGGTCCAGGAGCCCCCAAGGATGCCAGAATCCATGGATGTTCAAGTCCCTTATATAAATGGCATAATATCTGCATATAATGCACACACATCCTTCTGTATACTTTAAATCATCTCCAGATTATGTATATGCTGAATACAATGTAAATGCTGTGTCAATAGTTATGACACTGTATTTAAAAAATTTGTGCTGTTTATTGTTGTATTATTTTTTATTTTTCTTTTTTGAAAATTTTCTGTCTGTGGTTGGTTGAATCCACAGTTGCAGACTCTTGTAGACACAGAAGGCCAACTGTATTTGCATCTTCCTAGAAAGCCCAGAATTCTTCGTTTTCGGCAGTTTCATGAAATTCAGGACAGAGTCTCACTGGTCCACCCAGGCCTACATGTCTGTCCCTGAGTCTATCTCTGGTAAGGACTTTGATGATGCAGTTAGCCAGGTGTGAGTCACAGGACCATCTTAGTTCCAGGAAAGTGATCAGTCCCGCTAAACACATAGAATGATGAGATGGGTGGCTCACCAAGGAAAACGAGGCTCAGTCGTTGGAGAGGGGGGACTGCATGCTGATCCAGCCACACCAACAGATGCTCATCGTTTTTCAAGTTCCAGATAATCTTGTCTTCTCCAACCTCCTCCTCATGTCTTTAGACCAGCTGGTCTCCCTCCTCCATCACTGCAGGGCCACACCTGGCCCAGGTGGTTCATTGTCATGCATACATTATCCCTTGTATTGAGTGGGTGTGTGTGTTTCTTCTCTATCTGATTAGATTCTAAGCTCTTTGGAGAGCCGTATCTTATTTCACATTTGCTCTGTGCACATGGTGTATTAGCTCATAGTGTCTGTATCTATCAAGTGTTACGTTCATTCTCAACACAGAATGAGAAAAAAGGAGAATGATTGAACGGCAACTTGAAACAAACCAACATCATTTTCTGTTCTGTTTTTTTACAGATTCTCGTCTTTCAGTCTGTATCATTTCAATATCATCTGCTACAGAGAGGCAATTAGATAAGGAAACAGGAGTTTTCCCATCACCCCCACCCCCCGATGGCCGTGACTTCCACGGGTAAGGTCACATCAGGGTCTGAATGTTCATGACCTTGGTCCAGTGCGTTGTTCCCGTGTGGGAGTGGGGGTGGTGTATAAGGCTGGTTTTTCCCAGGCCCTGGACAATAAGGACTAGAAGGACTGAGAAACAACTCCAGCTCTGCTCTTCCCAGAAACAGATGTCGTCACACATGGAGCCCAATATCATGACCCTGTAGCCCTTTTCTGGGCAGTCAGCACAGTCCCTAGTACACAAAAGCTGCCCAGTAAATCATAGCCATGTGAGTATGAATGCACAAATGATATGGTCTCTTGTGCAGCAGGCAGGTGGTTCCTGTTACTTGGTTAGGAGGGGAAGGGAATCTATGGGGTCTGAGGTCTATGCTGCCATTTTGAAACTGCAGCTGATGGGTCCATAGTTGAATCAGGAAGGGAATGAGATGGTGGGGGTAGGGCCAGGTGAGGGGTTCAAGCTCTAGAATGATTATTTCCCTTCCTTTTTGGAACATTAAAAAAAGCTTTAGCTCAAATGTCTTTAGGAAGCCGCTGCCGGTTTCAGCCAAGCTGAGGAACCACTGAGTGGAATCATGAAAGGGACTCATTGAGAGTGCTTGAGATGAGAAAGGAAGTTGGGCATTTTCACAGCTTCAGGATGAGACGATATTTCAGCTGAATAGTGCAGCCGGGACAAATCTAGCCTTTTCTGCGTTGGTGCAGGTTCCCTGAAGGCGAAGCATTTACAGAAGGCAGCGTCTGAGTGCACAGTGAAACAGGCGTGGTTACGCAGACCACTGTTCTGGCCCATCCTTTCAATTCTGGATGCTGTTAAGTTGAGGGACGGAGTTGAGAATGTTCTCCCCAAACACAGCTCGAGGGCATTTGTTCCCTTTTATCGCATCTGGAGCTTGGGGACGCTGGACTCACCCACAGTCCCGAGTCCCAGGGTCTGACTCTAATACAAGCCTTTTCCCACACTCTTGCCCGAAGGCCAGGCAGCACCAGCCAGGTTCAGGAAGCTCACCGGGTTTCTGAACAGGATAGAGTATCTATCAGAAGCCCCTCATTGACTTAAAATTCCGCATGAAATGCTGGAAAGCACAGTCTCTCTCTTTGCAGAAGCATCCCGCTCTCCAGAGAGCCTGGTGTGAATCGCACCTTTGCAGAGGTACCGTTCAGACTTGCGGTGCATTTTCCTTTTAAACAGGGCATCCTCAGACGAGAGGTTTCTCCTCTCCGTGCTCTGGGTGTCTTACAGGTGCTGTCATCTGTTTGGAGGCACTTAGTGTCTCCTGGTCTGGGAGGTGTCGGGGAGGAATGTGGGCAGAGAGGCAGTGTGCCCGTGAGTGCTCCTGGAAGTCACTTGAGCTTTCTGGGCCTCAGCTTCCTTATCTGCAGGATGGAGTGGTCACAGCGCCCACTTCAGAGGCAGCAGGGGATGAAGTGAGATGATGCAGCACCTGGGGTTGAAGTGCATGGGGCAGGCCCGCTGCTCAGTGAGCAGTCACTGGGGGAGTAAACTAAGGCAGCCCCATGGAGACCCCACGTTGTGTGCTAGTGAGGGCCGCACCACGCACCTGTCCAGAGCCCAGGCATCCTGAAGCTATTCCCACATCCAGGGAGGTGAGATGTCCTTAGGGAACCCCAGGCTCTTGGCAGTTCTGATGCTCTGGAAATGAAATTGTAAGGAGCTGGCGTTCTTGCCTGAGTTCCGGGAGTCACATCTCAACTCTTGCTGGTTAATTTCACTTCAAACTAAATCTGCCATCCATCCTCCCCCAGTTCCAGAAACCTCTTTAGGAGTCTCTGAGAAGCTTCCCTCACTGGAGCCACGAAATCCCATCTCCACATGCAGTTTTCTCCCGGCTTGTTTGATGGGGCTGAATCGCTGGCCACAGCCTTGCTGGAAGCCTCCTGGAGTGGAGACAGTTGTTAAAGGGCCTGAATAAATCTGTTCTTGGACAACTATTAGATTATTTCTGGTGGATGGTAGTTACATCCAGAGAATTTGAAGTGGTGACGGTTACGTGTCCGCATACAAATCTAAGATAAGGCAACTCTGGACCAATTCTGCCACATAGACACGAACGTTTATTAAACTCTTTATTAGGAGGCAAGCACAGAATGGCCAATATCCAACTCCTCTGTAAGCCCAGGAAGATCCTGATCTCCTTCTTTAAATCTGACCCAGCTTCCCCCTGCCAGGAGGGTTTACTAGAGGAAGGAAAAGGGAATTCCTGGGGCAGTGTCTTTACTTCTCAGGCAGCACCATGCTCAGACATCCTCTGATCCACAGGCTGCACAGAGGGCTGTGTGGGCACCATGGGCACAGCCCACCAGGCCTGCTGGTTCCTCTACCACGGCATTCAGCGTTGGGGGCATGTCCCAAAATATATGAGAAAGTCCCCTCATCGCTAACAGAACTGCTTTTCTAAGACCTGTCATTGTTTGTAATAAGTTAACAACTTCACCCATAGATACCCACTTCTAATATTCATGACGCAAATAACAACACATCTGGTGTTGATCACACTTAGCATTTGTAATGGCTGCTCTATAAACTCACCAACCCAGGTTGCAAACTCCTGGGGGCAACAGACTCACCCAGGATAGAGGTGAAACAACCCTCCTCTGCAGTCCTTTGTATCTGGGGGAGGCAGCTGGCAGCTCACAGGTAGAAGATGGAGGGAGGATGTCTTGAGTGTGATTGGGTGTGAAGGAGACAAGTCAGATGGGCTGGGGCTAAATGTGGGTTTGGCCTCTGAGATTCCAGTCATGAACTGCCTGTCATTCTAGGTGGGGGATTTCGGAAAACCTGAATCCAGAAGGTTCAATAAACACACATCCAGAGCCAGTGAAACCTGCTCTACCCATGAATTTTAACTTCAGAGAATGGTAACTTGAGATTTAAGGAGAGTTCCTCATAGGAAGGAAAGGCTGGGAGCAACACCACCCTTGCCTCCCTGAGGAAAGACAGGTGTTTCCAAGGAAAGGCATGATGTGAGCATGTGCTTTCCTGACGGCCTCAGGGTGCCAGATGCCCTAAAAGCCAGTGAGGAGAATTCATCTCAAATGCTGCTGAGATCACTGAGAGCCTGGATGAGGATGCAGAACCCCAGGGGTCAGAGACACAAAGGGGTCACATGCTAGGGGGCTGTCTTCCCTGGACCCTTACCTGGTGCTCCCAAGAGAGATGGAGGCAGGGTGTGAGTGTGGGAGAGCCCCTTGGTGTGTATTTTAATAAACTCAGTTTATTGATGTATTGCGGTGAGGGAGAACACATACCTTGGGGAAGTGTGGACTTCTCAGTAAGAGCATCAAAAGGACTAGTGTAGGACTTGGACTTGTGTTAGGTGACTTGGGGGGAGGTTTAGGGAAGTGGAGTTTCTCTGAATTAGATGCTGTTAGGAAGTGGGGAGTATTTCTGTGATTAAGCATTGCTACGGTTTGAATGTTTGCCCCCTTCAAAACTCATGTGATAGCGTTGGAAAGTGGGGCTGTTAAGAGGTGTTCAGCTCGTGAATGGATTCATGCTGTTATGGTGGTTTACCTCCTCTCTCTTTCTCTCTCTCTCTGCCATGTTATGATACAGCAAGAAAGTCCTCACCAGATGCCAGCACCTTGATAATGGACTTCTTAGACTCCAGAACCCTGAGCCAATATACTTCTATTTATTATAAATTTCTCAGTTTGTGGTATTCCTTTTTTGTTGTTGTTGAGACGGAGTCTCACTCTGCCACTCAGGCTGGAGTGCAGTGGCATAATCTCAGCTCAATGCAACCTCCACCTCCTGGGTTCAAGCGATTCTCCCACCTCAGCCTCCCTAGTAGCTGGGATTACAGGCACCTGCCATCATGCCTGGCCAATTTTTTTTTTTTACAGTAGAGACAGGGTTTTGCCATATTGGCCAGGCTGGTCTTGAACTCCTGACCTCAAGTGATCTGCCCTCCTCCTCCTCCCAAAGTGCTGGGATTACAAGTGCGAGCCACTGTGCCTGGTCCCAGTCTGTGGTATTCTGTTATAGCAGCAGAAAATGGATGAAGACTGGCACCTTAACAATTCTTAGGTTGAAGCTAAGAAGAGCAGAGCAAGGCTGCTGCTGTGCTTGGTGCCGATGCTGCAGTCTCTCACACTGGCCAAGACAGAGGGAGCGTTGATTGTTTTGTGGTTTGGAACATGCTCGTGTTTTGTCTGTAATCTGATATGATCACAGTTGTTCTTGTTTTTGTCTTGCTTCCTCATGTCACAGATGGCTCTGTGTGATCCAGGTGTCCCGTGAAGTGTGGGTTCACCAGGAGAACAGCTTTGCCTGACTGTGAGCACCAGAACGGCTCCCATCTGATGACATAACGACTTGGACAGATTGCAAGAGAATAGTGCAAAAGGCTGGTCTCAAAATGCTGCAGGCTGAATGCTTCCATTTGTGTAATATTCTTCAAGTGACACAATTACAGAGAGGAAGCTTTTAAAGAATAGCAGATCAGCTTCAACTCCCATAAGTAAAAAGGACTTAAATTCTGAGAAGGTGCGGGATCAGGGGCGGTCGGCTCCAGGTTCAGTGGAGGTAGCAGGTGTTTCTGCTCAGCCTCAGCTGATCTTCTGCATTGGCTTGGTCTTGTCACCCCATACCCCCACTTTGTGGCACCTCCTGTCCTGGCTCTGACCCATTGCCTAGCCCCCATGTGAGCTCCGATCCATCCCAGGTCTCTCCCAGCATGGACACGTGAAGGCAAGTGGTGCCCACTTGCAGCTCTGAGGTTCCTGAATAGAGAGGGAGGCTCTTTCCCAGCACTCCCTGTGCAAGTCCCAGGCTGGTTCTGATTGGCCAGAGTGGGTCACATGTCTGTCCCAGAACCAATCACTGGGAATGGGATGGAGTCACTTGATTGGTCAGGCCTGCATCACATGTCCCCCTCGTGAGGTCAGCACCCAACCACAGAAAGGGTATGTTGGCGGGGCGGGGTCTCTGTGAAGAGAAGAGGTGCCTGCAGCAGAGCCTGCCCTGTCCCCTGTGTGGTTCCACATCTGTGCCTCTGAGGACCTTGGACTCCCAAAGCGAGGCCCCAGGGTGTGGAGAATGCCTGACAGGCTCCCTTGCCCTGCCTGTGGCCTGAGGAGGACCCCCAGGGACAGTGAGGAGGGCACCTTGCCAGTACTGATGTCCTCCTTGTTGTGGGTCTTGTGTTCCTGACCCCATTTCTTTTCTGATTTTCAAATTAATTTTTTTTCTTGCAACTCCCACATAAACCAAAATATTTTATTTTTAATTGACAAATAATAATAGTATATACTTACGGGCTGACAGATACATGAAAAATGCTGATCATCCTGGCCCCTCCAGTCAGGGCAGAGCTGAGGTTGGCCTGGGGCCATGTCAGAGCGAGGGGGCGTCTCTGGGCTGTGCCCCCAACCAAAGCCTCCCACACCAACCCTGCATCAGGGCCAGAGGTGGCTGCACCAGGGGCTAGACACTGGTCCACAGGAAAAGCCTCCCTTGATGGGTCCCTGCACAAAGTCATGGGTCATAGGGCGGGACCCCAGCCCGTGCGTGTGGCCTAGACTGAGGCACAGTTGGGTTTTCTGGAGGTCTTTCCCTTTGACCTGCTGCTTTTGAAGAGTGATGCTTTCAGGAGGGGATGAGGTCATGGGGATCTGCCCTCCAAATGGGATCTGTGGCCTTAGAAAAGAGGCGTGATCTGGTTAGGATGTGTGTCCCCTCCCAAATCTCACGTCGAATTATAATACCCCGTGTTGGAGGTGGGGCCTGTTGGGAGCTGATTGGATCATGGGGTGGATTGTTCATGAGTGGTTTAGCACCAGCTCTTTGCTGCTGCTCTTGCGACAGAGATCTCATGAGATCTGGTTGTTTAAAAATGTGTGGCGCCTCCCATCCCTTGTTGTTCCATTCATGTGATATGCCAACTTCCCCTTCACCTTCCACCATGATTGTGAGTTTTCTGAGGCCTCCCCAGAAGCCGAGCAGAAGCCACCATGCTTCCTGTACAGTCTGTGGAACCGTCAGCCAATTCGACCTCTTTTCTTTATAAATTACCCAATCTCAGGTATTTCTTTACAGCGGTGCGAGAACAGCCTAATACAAAGCCTGCTGAAGCTGCCTGTCCCTTCTGCCTGGGAGGATGCAGTGAGAAGGTGCGCCCGAGAGCCCTCCCCAGATATTGAATCCTCTGGCCCCTTGACCTTGGCCTTCCCGGCCTCCAGAACTGAGCGCAACACGTCTCTGTTGTTTCCAATGACCCAGTTTAAGGTATGTCATTATAGCAGCCCAAATGGACTGAGACGCCTCCTCCACGTGTGTATTCCATAAACCGGTGCTGCCTCGCCCGCCTCCCCTGCTCCTTTCCCAGCTACTAATAGGAAAGCTCATCGGCCTCTGCTCCACAGTTGGTGGCGCTGACTGAGGCCGTGGGCCCTGGTGGTTGATGAGGAGCGAAGCAGGGGGAGGCGCTTAGAGACTGGGTTTACTCCCTCTTCCCTGAAGTTCTACTGAGACACACGAGGGGCCACGTCTGGCTCATTGGCATCTTCTGGGCTAAGGAGTTTGCAGGGGAACAGAGGATGAGAGGCCATCATTGTGGTTGTCATCATTGCTTCTGTTTGGGATGTGGGGAGGTTGGGGTGGTGCCAGCCCTGTGCACATGATCCCCACCGTCCTGGCCACATTGACTGGGCTCCCTTCCACGCCCCATCTCCTGCTGGGAGCCCTGTGTTCTGAGGGTCCACAGGCAGCAATGGGCTGTGTGGGAGGGGACCTTGAGCAGCACTGACGTCACCAGCTGGGCGGGGTCCTGGCTGCAGCCGTCTCTCAGCCCAGGTTCCCTCTTACACATCAGTCAGGGCCTGGCCACACCCTCAGGGGCTGAGCCACTCTTTAGGGGAGCCACAAACAAGGACAGCTTTCTCGGCCAGAGGAGTTTCTGATTAGCTGGACGTGGTCATGACCCAAACGGGTGGAGTGCGCACGTCCAGGGTGAGGCGCATACCTGCTCTGGGATGGGATCTCCCTGCAAGGCAGTGACTGTTGCAAAGGGAAAGGATTGTGGAATTTGAGCTTCCATCAGTGGCATCTACAAAGAGCTCTGAGCAAGGCTGATTTTTCTTTTTAAAATTTTTAAATTATTATTTTTTTTAGAGTCAAGGTCTTGCTCTGTCACCCAGGCTGGAGTGCAGTGGTGCCATCACGGCTCACTGGCTCAGCTTGCCCTCCTGGGCTCAGGTGGTCCTCCCACCTCAGCCTCCCAAGTAGCTGGTACCACAGGTGCGTGCCACCCCACCTGACTAATTTTTGTATTTTTTATAGAGACGGAGCCCTGCCATGTTGCCCAGCCTGTCTCGAGCTCCTGGCCTCAAGTGATCCTCCTGCTTCACCATCTTAAAGTGCTGGGATTACAGGCGTGGGTGATTTTTCTTTCAGTGAATCGCTGTCAGCTGTGGGAGGAGACGCCTTTGGGGCTGTGCGGTCGAACTCCTTGGGTCCAGGGGCTGCAGCTCCTCCCCGGGGCTGCGTGAGGATCACCTGCCATTGCTTTACCAACCCAGCCCTTTAAAGAGTGTCAGAGGCTTCAGTGAGAGGTCCTTACACTCCCTGGGGGTCTGGGAGGACCATTAACTTTGTCAACCAAAATGCAGAAACGCTTTCAGAGCGGACTCCAGTCCCCTCGGTCATCAAACTCCTGGCTGGAGCGTGGCCAGGTGGGAGGGGGTTTAAAGGACGTTTAGTGACGGAGGGTGGGAAGGGTAAGTTGTATTCAAGTCTGCTGTTCTTGTTCTCCCTTTCTCTCTACTGACTTAAACCCTCTAGAACCGCAGGGCCTGGGCAGGACAGGACCCTGTCTCAGACGTTGTCCTGGTCATCTGGCTTTCATGTCTCACCGTGGTCAGTGACAGCTGGGGTTCCGAGGTGGCTCTGCATGGCTCCTTCACCACCCACATGGTGTGGGGCCCAGTGCCAGGAGCCCAGCACCCCTGTGTCTCCCAGCCTTTCTAGAGCCCCTGTTGTCATTCCTGTGGGGACATTACCTTCAGGATCTCACCCCCAGAGCCCCCTTTCACACTGTGTTAATATCCATCAACCCTGGGACAACAGTTGTGGGGCTTGTGTGCAGAGGGCACACCAGGGAGGTTTAAAATTGGAAAGCAGGCCGGGCACGGTGGCTCACGCCTGTAATCCCAGCACTTTGGGAGCTTGAGGCAGGTGGATTGCTTGAACTTGGGAGTTTGAGATCAGCCTGGCAACATGATGAGACCCCATATCTACAAAAAATACAAAAATTAGCCAGGTGTCATGGTGTGCGTCTGTGGGCCCAGCTACTTGGGAGGCTGAGGTGGGAGGATGGCTTGAGCCCAGGAGGTGGAGGCTGCAGTGAGCCGAGATCGCACCACGGCACTCCAGACTGGACGACAGAGTGAGACTCTGTCTCAAAAAGAAAAATCTGGAGTCGGCTTCCACCCTGGAGACTCAGTCTGTCTTGCTCACCAGAAGCCTGAGACTCGGCATGGGGCAGGGGTGGCCTTCATGTGTCCCTTGAATTTCACTCCCCAGCCCCACAGGGGCCCAGGGGCTGCATCCATCAGAAGGAGGGACGCCTTCTCCAGTCACTCAAAAGCTCTGAGGCCAAGCTGCTACCCTGCCAGGCAGCAGCTACAGGAGCTCTGCTGGTCAGCATGGTCCTGGCCAGTGCGGCAGGGGAGCTGGTGGAGGGGCGGGTCCAGCCAGAGCCCAACTGCATGGTATCAGGGATTCACGACTCAGTGGGGTTTGAGGAGCCAGATCCCCTGGGCGTATGGAGGACAAGAGATGCTCTAGCCCCTGGGCAGCGGCCAGGGAGGCAATGGTGGTATGTGCTGGGGGCACGCAAACCCGCAGCCCACCTGACCTAGGACAGCGGCCGCTGCTGCTGCATTCGTTCCACCCCTTACAGGCTCGGTGCTGTCAGGTTTCTGAATTTCCAAGCAAAGTCAGAAATCCAGGTTTTCACCTGAAATCTGATACTTAAAAGTTGGTGCAATTTCAAAGACATTTTACAACAGACTGTTCAGATCCTAAAAATACTTCTGACACTACAAGGTGTCCGTGGCCAGCACTGTGCAATCTCTGCTAGAGAGTGAAGTTTCTGGATTGAAGGCATTTTCTTTCTTCGGGTGGAAACAGTTGCTTTATTTCTTGACAAAGAACTGACAACTCTCCTTCCAAGACAGGTTATTCCTACTTCAAAGATGAAGAGTTGTGTTTCACTCAACCCTATTGTTGGGGAATTCATCGCTAGCCTTTCTTGTGTTTGTGTGTCTGCGGGACCACAAGTGGCCCTGGAATGTTTTATGCAGTGACAACCATTTGTTGGGGAAGGCCAGCAAATCCAGAAAATCTAAGGGTGTCCTTCCACAGCCAGAGTCCAGCTGGGACAGATCAATCCCACCCCATGCTCTAGCGAGAGGGGTGCTGGCTGCTTAGGAATCACATCCTTGTTTATTTACCAAAAAAAAGTCAATTCTATAGTAAGCCATTCAGAGAAGAAAATGTACTAACTGTCCAAACCCAGACTCTACCTGTGGGCGCATCTGGATGTGGTTTCTTTCACTGAGGACGGGAGGTTACCATCGACAAGTGGGCTGTGTGCTCTGTGGAAGGTAAAGTGATTCTGAAGTTCTGCTGCCACATCTTCCTTCGAGGTAGGATGAAGCTGAGAAGGTAGTTAAGTTTGCAGCCTTGGTGAATAATGGTGCACTGTCTTCTTTGTACTCTGTGCTTGTGATGATCTGAAAGTCCAGTACTGCTTTAAACGCAACTCACATATTTTCATATTTTATGTTTTTATTTATATATTCACTTATGTATATTTATATGCTTAATTTTTTGAGACTTCCTCTTTGACTTTAGATTATTTGGACATGTCTTGTTCAATTTCCAAATATTTGGGGGTTTTCCAGATGTCTTGCTGTTACTGATTTCCGCTTGAATTCCATTATGGCTCAAGATCTATATGTCTTCATTTGATGGCCTCACTTAGCGAGCACCTCTGTGCACTTGAGAATGATGCTCAGTCTGCAGTTACCGACTACAGTGTCCCGGAATGTCTGTGAAGTCAAGGTGGTTGATAATGCTGCTCGAGTCATCAATAGCCTTACTGATCTTCTGCCTACTTGTTTTATCAATTCCCAAGAGTGCAGAATAGAAGAGTCCTCTAATTGTGGATTTGTCAATTTTCCCTCTCAGCTCTGTCAGTTTTTGCCTCGTGTAGTTTGAAGTTGTGTTGTTAGGCGGTGGGTGTTTAGGATCGTCACGTCTTCCTGGCACGTGCACCTGTTCGTCAGCGTAGAACCTCTTTGTTCTGAAGTCCACTTGGCCTGAAATCAATGTTTCACTCCAGCTTTCTTTCAGGTAGTGTGAGCATAGTATTCCTTCTCCTTGCTTTACTCCTGACAGATGTACGTTTTCATGTTTAAAATGGGTTTCTCGTAAACAGCCTGTATTTGATGCTTGCCTATTTCTGTCCAGTCTGGCGTTCTCTGCATGTTAACTGGTGGCTTTGACCACCCACATTTAAAGGGATTATTGATGGAATGAGAGTAATAATTACCATTTTCTCAGTTGTCTTGTATTTTTCCATTTGTTCTGTTTTTTTTCCCTTTCTTTCTGCTTTGCCTGAGTTTAATGGTGCATTTGTTATTATTCCATTTCGTCTTCTCAGTTGATATCATGTAGAACCTGTTTTAAAACATTTGGTTGTGAATTGTGGTTTGTAATACTCATTTTTTAAATCATCCGAGTCCACCTCCAAGTAATATACTATTGCTTCACTGGAAGCATGCGGACCTTGTAGCGGGGTGTCCCCACCCCGCTCTGCCATCCCTGTGCCACCATCGTTCCCACGCATTTCTATTTTCCATGTTATACACACAATACATTGGTACTATTTGTCTTAGTTTCTTTGGGCTGCTCTAACAAAATACCATCAGCTTGGTGGCTTCTAAACACGAACACTTATTTCTCGCAGTTTTGGAGGCTGGGAAGTCTCAGATCAAGGCACAGGCAGATTTGGCATCTGGTAAGAACCCAGCTCCTGGCTCACTGATGGCAGCTTCTCACTGTGTCCTCAGTGGTGGAAGGGGAAGGCAGGTCTCTGGGTGCCTTTTATGAGGGCAGTAACCCACTCATGAAGGCTCCTCCACCCCCATGACCTCATCACCTGCCGAAGACCCCACCTCCTAATGACACCACTTCAGGGATTAGGATTTCAAAAGATGAGTTGTACCGTAGCACTATTATTGCTTAGTCATTGATCTTTCAGACCAATTAAAAATAGAAAAAATAGATATGTTATCTTCGTTTATTCCATTCCTACGACATTTATACCTTTTTCGCTCCATGTTTCTGACCTATATCATGCTCCCTTTGCTTGGAGAGCTTCTTTCACCGTTTCTCATAGGGCAGGTCTGCTGAGTGCATGCCCTCAGCTTTGTTTATCTGGGAGAGTCTTTCTTTCTCCTTCACTTTTGAAGGATGCTTTCAATAGATGTAGAATTCTGAGAGCTTTTTATTCTTTTAGCACTTTAAAGATGTTACTTATATTTTTGCTTGCGTCATTTCTTTTTTTTCTTCAACTTTTAAGTTTGGGGGTACATGTGCAGGATGTGCAGTTTTGTTACATCGGTAAACGTGTGCCGTGGTGGTTTACTGCACAGATCATCCCATCATCTGGATATTAAGCCCAGCACGCGTTAGCTATTCTTCCTGATGCTCTCCCTCCCCCTTCACCCCTTTTCCAGCAGGGCCTACTGTGTGTTGCTCCCTGCAGGTGTCCATGTGTTCTCATCATTCAGCTCCCACTTGTAAGTGAGAACATGCAGCAGTTGGTTTTCTGTTCCTGCATTAGTTTGCTGAGGATAATGGCTTCTAACTCCATCCGTGTCCCTGCAAAGGACATGATCTCATTCCTTTTTATGGCTGCATAGTAGTCCATGGTGTGTATGTACCACATTTTCTTTATCCAGTCTATCATTGATGGGCATTTAGGTTGATTTCATGTCTTTGTTATTGTGAATAGTGCTGTGGTGAACATACACGTGCATGTGTCTTTATAATAGAATGATTTATATTCTTCTGGGTATATACCCAGTAATGGGATTGCTGGGTCAAATGGCATTTCTGCCTCGAAGTCTTTATGGAATCACCACACTGTCTTCCACAATGGCTGAACTAATTTTCACTCCCACCCACAGTGTGAAAGCGTTCCTTTTTCTCTGCAACCTTGCCAGCATCTGTTGTTTCTTGACTTTTTAATAATAGTCATTCTGACTGGTGTGAGATGGTATCTCATTGTGGTTTTGATTTGCATTTCTCTAGTGATCAGTGATGTTGAGTTTTAAAGATTTAAATGTAAAACCCAAAACTATAAAATCCCTAGAAGAAAATCTAGGCAATACTATTCAGGACATAGGCACGGGCAAAGATATCACGACAAAAATGCCAAAAGCAATTGCAACAAAAGCAAAAATTGACAAATGGGATCTAATTAAACTAAAGAGCTTCTGCACAGCAAAATAAGCTATCATCAGAGTGAACAGGCAGCCTACATAATGGGAGAAAATTTTTGCAATCTATCCATATAACAAAGGTCTAATATTCAGTCTGCAAGGAACTTAAACACATTTACAAGAAAAAACCAAACAACCCCATTAAAAAGCAGGCAAAGGACGTGAACAGACACTTCACAAGAAGACATACCTGTGGCCAACAAACATGAAAAAAAGCTTGCATAATTTCTGTGAGAAGTATTGTATAACTTTTATCCTTGTTTCTCCATAGGCACTATACATGTGGCCAAACAGACATGAAAAAAAGCTCACATAATTTCTCTGAGAAGTATTCCATAACTTTTATCCTTGTTTCTCTATGGGTAATGCTTCCCGTTCACCCCTTTCTGGTCGTGTTCAGGATTTTCTTCCTGTCTGGTTTCGGCAGTGTGAATGTGATATACCTCGGTGTTGTTTTTGGTGTTGTCATTGTTCACCCTTCTTGGTGTTCTTTAGTTTCTTAGATTTGTGATTTGTTGTCACTAATTTTGGCAAATTCGCAGTGATCATTCTTTCAAATATTCTTTTTGTCCCATTCTCTCTTCTCCATCTACAATTCCAATTGCCCCCATTTTAGACTTGCTGATTTTGTTTCACTCTGTGGAATTTTTCCTTCTGCCGGGCCCCTAGGGTGAGGGCCTGTGCTGACCTAGTCGGGAGCCCGGTTGGGTCTGAAGTTTGTTGTTGCTATGGTTACCTTGCTCCACTGGAGACTTCCCACTCCTCTAGAGACAGGAGACACCTTGCATTTTTTCCCTCTTCGCCTTGAGTCCCCCCTTCCACGCTGCTCTTCAGAGCAGCTGCCGTCTACAGATCATCTTATTCATGGCTTCTTATCACGGTGATGGGATGTGGGGGCACATTCTCTGATGCTCTGGTCAGGCCTGACTCAGGGGGGTGGGGAACTGTAAAATCAGATCTGGGGTCTGGCATCCCAAGTGTCCCTTCCCCTCTCCCAGGGCAGAGCCGTTTTTGTTTCCTTGTTCCCCTGCCTATCTGCAGTGGGATCCCCAGGGCCCCCAGCACTGGCGCCCTGGCCCGTCCGCCCTGGGTGGTGTCTCGACAGCGGCCCAGCCCTCCCCACTGCCTTGCTGCTTCGGGATCGGCCCCAGTTCTCCCGGTGGACCCGGGGTGGGTTTCCCAGAGAACAGGTCTGGAACCTGAGGGGGTGGAGCTCCAGGTCTGCTGCTGCGTGTGCCTCCTTGTCTCCCACCAGCCTGCAGTCCATGGTTAGCACATTTCCATTTTCACTTCAGCCTCCCAGGCGGCTTCCCTGGCGACGTCTTTCCGTAGGCAGGTGCTTGGGGCCTCTTCTCCCTGCAGGCGCCTCTTTCCCTCTCTAGGTTCCAGGTCAGTCTCAGTTCCTATAGACTCAAGGAGAGTAGTCCTGCAGCTTTCTTCTTCTTGTCCAGGCGGTAGCAACACCCTGTCCTGCTTTCTGCTTCCCTAAACTTCAGCCATAGTTCACGAGAAGGTTTTTAAAATAGCTTCTGCTGAGATGTAAAACAAAGCAAAGGACGAAAATTCCATCCAGCTTCAATCACCAGCTCAAATACAACGTCACGTTGTATTCCTGCTCCAGCATGCAGAGCAGTGCAGCCTCCATTTTGCACCTGAGCTGAAATGAGGATCCTGAGTGGCCCCTCAAGCCGTTTCTTCCACATCTGGGGTAAGTAGCTTGTGGCTGTTCTGATGAGATGCCCAGACAAGGAAATGCCGTGGTGTTTGGCTCACGCGTGCCTCGCTGCCGGCCCCTCTTCCGACTTGGAGCGGATGAGCCCACACCGTCCAGCCAGGCAACGGGGAGGACGAGGGAAGTGAGGCCGGGCCTGCTCGTTTTGCGTTTTTCCAGAATGCCAGATTTGTGCCACTCTCAGCTGCTGTCTCCCAGTGCACTGTGCTGATGCAGGAACAGAGGCCGTGGTGAGCCACCACTCCTCCCGGGATGCCACAGCCAGTGTGATTGTCCTGGCGAGGGGGAAGACATGTGCACGCCGAATGAGACCAGACGGACCCAGGGTGGTGAGCGGGGGGATAAATACACTCAGCAAAGTCTCTGGAGAATTGGAAGGGATGAAGGGTTGTAACAGCCCACAAGGCGAGCAGCATCAGCTCACGGAAACGCTTCCTTCTGGGTCTTAAACCCAGAGCCAAGAAACAACAAAGGGCCCACTGCCCCTCATTAATCACTCGGACACACTCCGGAGTTTCTGGAATATGCGGCCAGCATTTATTATTCCTGTGCGGGCGGTGCTGAAGTCTGGAACCCATTGGCTTCCATTCCAGTTGTCCAGACAGCAGCGGGGTCGTCTTTGCCAGTGATCTGATTCGCCTTCTCCTCTCCCGCCCTCTTCTGTCCAGCCCAGGCAGCAGGGCCATGGATGCTGTTGGTCCAGGTTTCCCAGGGCTGGCGGGAGGTCCACTCTGCCCTGTTGCTTCAGAAGCTTCCTGTCTTTGAGACCATGCGCTTAATGCTTGGTTCAGAACAAGCTCCTGCCGGCAGGAGTGGAGTGGGCATGAGTCGGGACTTCCTGGGGCAGGTGCTGGAAATCCCAGCAGGTGGGCTTAGGGGGAACTGCAGAAGACAGTGGCACAGGCAGGGTCCTGCCCTCTGGAGCTGAAGACGGTGGCACAGGCAGGGTCCTGCCCTCTGGAGCTGAAGACGGTGGCACAGGCAGGGTCCTGCCCTCTAGAGCTGAAGACAGTGGCACAGGCAGGGTCCTGCCCTCTGGAGCTGACATTCTAGCTGCAAAGATGGTCCTTAAACCAGGCAATCCATAGGGAGGGAGAGGCCTTGTCACAGGGAGGTGGGAGTGATGAGCGGAGGCCCAGCCCAAATCCACAGAGAGGCCGTCATCACAGAGCGAGGTGGGAGTGACGAGCGGAGGCCCAGGCCAAGGGTCTGCACTGTGTTCCCAGGGTGTCTGGGGACGAGACAGTCATGCTGAGACCTGATGAATGAAACAGGGAAGGAGGGCTTCCCAGGCAGAGGACAGTGAGCACAAAGACCCTGAGGTTCAAGCCCCCAGAAGGAGGCCTCTGAGGCTGCAGCAAAGGGAGCTGGGGAGAGGGGTGCAGAGGGAGGCTGGTGTGGGCTCGGCCATGGTTGACCCGGTCTCTGGGAGGTTGGTGAGGGCTTGGCCGTGGCTGGCCTGGTCTCTGGGAGGCTGGCGTGGGCTCGGCAGTGGTTGATCTGGTCTCTGGGAGGCTGGCGTGGGCTCGGCAGTGGTTGATCTGGTCTCTGGGAAGTGGTGTGGGCTTGGCTGTGATTGACCTGGTCTCTGGGAAGTGATGGGTGAGGACTTCTTCCCTGCTGTTCCAACCTCCAGATCCATCTACTCCAGCGGAGACCTCTGTTTCCCACGCTTGCTCATTTCCCTGGACCCCTGACATTCAGGTTCCTCAGGACCCACCTGAGCCTGCCTTCCTGCTGCAGGGGCAGGTGTGGGGAAAGCAGGCGCCCAACCCTGCTGCCCTGTCCCGCAGTGTAGACTTTTGCCGAGAGTCATAGGAACTGATTCTGAAATGGTAGGAATTGGGGTCTTGACCAGTTGAGGGAGAGGAGACACCAGGAGTAACTTTAAAGCACCATAATCCTCATTTAAATATGTCCCCTTCATTTTAGTTACTGACAATTTAGATGTAACCTGAATTGAATCTGACCCTCGCATTAGAGACAAACAAAGGTACCAGGCAGATGCCTGCCTGATTTAAGAGAACTGCCATCCTCAGGCATCATAAACATTGATTTTTGTGTTGTTGTATTGAATTTTCATTATAAATTGGCTTTATTCACTAAAGCAAAGGATTCCTGTTAGTAATCCTAGCCCTGGTCACTACTGCATGACTTGGGAGTGAGGAGGCCAGGCTTTTAGGAACAGCGAGTATCTTTCTTGTGGCTGTAACGTAGTGTTCCGGTGGGGGGGTCTGGAGGGCACTGGTGTTACTGACACCACGTGCAGACACCCTATGGTGGCGATGCCTGTGACCTCGTCTCACTCGCCCAAGATCCTGGGAGAGGTGTCATTATCTTCATCTTACAAACACAAAACAGGCAAATAAGGCCGTTCAGATTTTCCAGATGACTCAGAATTTTTAAAAGTGGAAGAAAAGGGCCCTGGCCACAGCACAGCCCCTGAACACAGCTGTGGACCCCGTAGCAGAAGGAAATTAGTGGGCCTTCACTTCCCATTGCTGGCTGTTGCCTTGCAACCCCTGCCCCCATTCAGGATGCTGTGGAGCTACCCCCTTCCAAGGGGGCAAGGGACAGGACATGCTGGAACCTCTGCCAGAGACGCCCTCAGTACTCAGCCCAGCCCCGGCAGGTTCCAAGCAAGCAGGGGGCATTGGCAGGAGATGATGTCCTCTCTGCCATGGCTCACACAGCCTCAGGCCCAGGGTGGGCAGGAGGTGAGAGCCAGGCACTGTGCTGGGGTACACACATGAGCACCTGTGCATGCACGCGCACATACACACACAAGCACACGCACGCACATATGCATTCAAACCCTTTCAACAACGAGAGCAGTGTCCTGGCGTGCTCTGGGCTGCCAGCCTGGAGAAGGGCGGGGTCTCTGGGAGGGATTCCAGCCACATAACTCACTGCCATCGGGGGTGTCCTGACCCGCATCTGTTAGGGCCCAGCCGATTGCAGGTGACAGAAATCCCAGCATGCACTGGCCTAAGTAGAAGGGGGACTCACTGACGCAGCTGACTGTCAAGTCCGGAGCACAGAAGCCTTGGCATTGTAGGAATTCTTTGGCAGTTGCAGCACCGGGGCCCAGCTCCTCCTTGGCATCCTCGGTGTTGGCTTCAGGCTGAGGTCGACTCTGCCCCCTGGTGGCAGAATGGCTGCGGCAGGGGTTCAGGCCCACGGGGGAGTCCCTGTCCCACCTGCTGAGACAGAGGCCTGTGCCTGGAGGAGGATGGGGATTCAGGCTGGACCTGTGCCCTCCCTGAGCCAGACCCTGTAGAGGAGGATTCACTCATCACCCTGACCTGAGTCTCATGGTCCACCACCCCCAAACCACAGGGCCTGAAGGCTGGGGTGCTGTTCCTCACAGGGAATTTGGAGAAGTTGTGAACTTTTTGGCCTGGACACTGGGTAGCCATGACAAATAAATGGACGTCACACCTGGGATGAGGCCTTCACTTCTGGAGCAAGAGGGAGCATTGGGCAAGCCTACCCTGGAGGCGTTGATGGAGTACAGGTGACCCCCACCCTGGGGTCGGGGCACAGAGGGGGTCTGAAATGTGAAGGCAGAGCGTGTGACTTCCCAGGCCACTGGCCCCACTGTACTGAAATTTTGTTGTGGATGGTCATTTCCATTTTACAGAATTCAAAACTACTTAAAGTGCCAGCAACTTTCAAACCTCCCAGGTCTGACATAAAGTTACTTTTGCATCTCCATATCTTTCCTAATCTGAAAAGAAAAACAGTAAATATGTCAGCAGCAAATCGATGAGAGAATTATTCTGCAATGAATTCCAAACACTGTAAATTAAATGGACAAGAGGCTCCAGACTTCCTGGGCTTGTTCAGCCCATGGAAACCTTTGAGGGCTGTGCCCTGTGTGAGAAAAGATGCTTGTGGGGTCGAAGCCTCGTCCTTTCGTCTTCCATCGGCCACACGGACTGGTCCCCTGGCCCTCTGGTGACCTGGCCAGGGAGGAGCCTGACCCTTATGGTCCTCATCCTGGCATTCGAGATTGGCCAGTCTGTCCCTAGCTCTTTTTTTTTTTTTGTTAATGTTTAAAATTTTTAATTTTTTGATACATAATAGATGTATATATTTTGGGGATACATGTGATAATTTCATACATTCATGTAATCAAATCAAGGTAATTGGGATGTCATTACCTTAAATATTTACCTTTTCTTTATGTGGGACATTCAAATTGTTCTCTTCTAGCTATTTTGAAATGTAGAACAGATTAATGTTAACGGTAGCCACCCCGCTGATCTACCAAACACCAGGTCTTCCTGCCTGTATCACACTGCAGATTGTATCGACTCATCCACCTCTCCCCTATCCTTCCCACCCTCTGGGATTTGCACTCACTCATCCGCCTCTCTTCCCTACCGTTCCCTCCCTCTGGGATTTGTACTCACTCATCCACCTCTCCCCTACCCTTCCCACCCTCTGGGATTTGCACTCACTCATCCGCCTCTCTTCCCTACCTTTCCCACCCTCTGAGATTTGTACTCACTCATCCTCCTCTCTCCCCTACCGTTCCCTCCCTCTGGGATTTGCACTCACTCATCCGCCTCTCTTCCCTACCGTTCCCTCCCTCTGGGATTTGTACTCACTCATCCTCCTCTCTTCCCTACCTTTCCCACCCTCTGGTAACCACCAGTCTACTCTCTGTCTTCATGAGATCCACTGTTTTGGCTCCCACATAGGAGTGAGAACATACGTGACATTTGTCTTTCTGTGCTTGGCTTGTTTCACTTACCATAATGACTTCCAGTTCCATCTGCATTGCTGCAAATGACAGGATCTCATTACTGTTTATGGCTGAATAGTACTCCATTGCATATGTGCACCACATTTTCTTATCCATTTATCCACTGATGAGCATTTAGGTTGATTCCATATTTTGGCTATTGTGACTAGTGCTGCATTAAATATGGAAGTGCGGATATCACTTAAATATTGATTTCTTTTCTTTTGGATATATACCCAGTACCAGTGGAATTGCTGGATCATAGAAAACTGGTTTTCTGAGGAACCTCCATACTGGTTTCCATAGTGATGGTACTAATTTGCATTCCCACCAACAGTGTACAAGGGTTGCCCTTTCTGCATATCCTCAACAGCATCTGTTATTCCCTTAGATAAAAGCCATTCCAACTGGGGTGAGCTCATTGTGGTTTTGATTTGCATTTCTTGGATGATTAGTGATGTTGATTATTTTTCATATACTTGTTGGCTATTTGTATGTCTTTTGTGAAATGTCTATGTGGATATTTTGCCCCTTTTCTAATCAGTTTATTTATTTTTTGCTATAGAGTTGTTTGAACTCCTTATATACTTCGGTTTTTAATCTCTTGTTAGACAGTTTGTAAATATTTTCTCCCATTCTGTGGGTTGTCTCTACTCTGTTGCTTTCTTTGCTGTGCAGAAGTTTTTTTTTTAGCCTGATGTAATGCCAGTTGTCTGTTTTTGCTTTTGTTGCCTATGCTTTTGAGGTCTTACGCAAAAAATATTCGCCCGGACCAATGTCCTGGGGCAGTTCCTCAATGTTTTCTTGTAGTTTCATAGCTTCAGGTCTTTAATCCATTTTGATTTTATTTTTCTATGTGGTGAGAGATAGGAATCTAGTTTCATTCTTCCACATATGGTTATACGGTTTTCCCAGAACCATTTATTAGTGTGTTCTTGGTGTGTTCTTGGTGCCTTTGGTAAAAGTGAGTTGATTGTAAATGTGTGAATTTTTATTTAGGTTCTCCACTCTGTTCCATTGGTCTATGTGTCTGTTTCAGGCCAGTACCATGCCTATTTCCTTACCAAGCTTTGCAGCATATTGAAGTTAGGTAATGTGATACCTCCAGCTTTGTTCTTTTTGCTCAGGATGTCTTTGGTTATTCAGGGTCTTTTGTGGTTATATGAATTTTAGGATTGTTTTTCTATTTCTGTGAAGAATGCCACTGGTATTTTGATAGAGATTGCGTTGAACCTGTAAATTGCTTTGGGTAGTATTGTCATTTTAATGATGTTAACGCTTCCAATCCATGAGCATGGAATATCTTTCTATTTTTTGGTGTCCTTTTCAATTTCTTTCATCAGTGTTTTATAGTTTATTTGTATAGATTGTTCAGATCTTTGGTTAAATTTATTCTTAGAAATTTTATGTTCTTTGTAGCTATTGTAAATGGGATTGCTTTCTTGATTTCTTTTTCAAATTGTTCACTGCTGGTGTATATAAATGCCACTGATTTTTATACATTGATTTTGTATCATGCAGGTTTCCTGAATTTGTTTATCAGTTCAAATAGGTTTTTGGTGGAGTCTTTAGGTTTTTCTAAATATAAAATCATGTCATCTGCAAACAAGAACAATTTGACTTCTTCCATTACAATTTGAATGTTCTTTCTTTCTTTCTCTTGCCTAGTTGCTCTGGTCAGGACTTCTCGTATTACGTTTTTTTTTTTTTTTTTTTTTGAGACGGAGTCTCGCCCTGTCACCCAGGCTGGAGTGCGGTGGCGCGATCTTGGCTCACTGCAAGCTCCGCCTGCCGGGTTCACACCATTCTCCTGCCTCAGCCTCCTGAGTAGCTGGGACTACAGGCGCCTGCCACCATGCCTGGCTAGTTTTTTGTATTTTTAGTAGAGATGGGGTTTCACTGTGTTAACCAGGATGGTCTTGATCTCCTGACCTCGTGATCCACTGCCTTGGCCTCCCAAAGTGCTGGGATTACAGATGTGAGCCACTGCGCCCGGCCCTGTTTTGTTTTGTTTTGAGACAGAGTCTCACTCTGTCGCCTAGGCTGGAGTGCAGTGGTGTGATCTTGGCTCACTGAAGCATCGACCTCCTGGCTCAACCAATCCTCCCACCTCAGCCTCCCAAGTGGCTGGGACTACAGATGTGCGCCACCACGCCCGGCTAATTTTTGTATTTTTAGTAGAGATGGGGTTTCACCATGTTGGCCAGGCTGGTTTCAAACTCCTAACTGCAAGTGATCTGCCTGCCTTGGCCTCCCAAAGTGTGGGATTATAGGCGTGAGCCACCATGCCCAGCCTCTAATATTATGCTGAATAAAAGTAGTGAAAGTGGGCATCCTTGTCTTGCTTGATCTTCCAGAAAAGGCTTTCAGTTTTTCCCCATTCAGTGTGTGGTTGGCTGTGGGTTTGTCATTTATGGCCTTTTTTATTTTGAGGTATGTTCCTTCTATTCCCAGTTACGGGTTCTTATCATGAAGGGATGTTGAATTTTATCAAATGCTTTTTCAGCATCTATTGAAATGATCATATGGTTTTTGTTCTTGGTTCTGTTAATGTGATGTACCACATTTATTGATTTGCATGTGTTGAGCCATCCTTGCATCTTTGGGATGAATCCCACTTGATCATGGTAAGTGATCTTTTTAATATGTTGTTGAATTTCATTTGCCAGTAGTTTGTTGAGTATTTTTGCATATTTGTTCATCAGTGATACTGGCTTGTAGTTTTTGTTGTTGTTGTTGTATCCTTGTCTGGCTTTGGTATCAAGGTAATGCTGGCCTCATAGATGAGTCTGGAAATATTCCCTTCCCTTTGATTTTTTTTTTTTTTGAAGCATTTGAGTAGAATTGGTATTAGTTCTTTTTTAAATGTTTGGTAGAATTCAGCAGTGAAGCCATCAGGTCCTGGGCTTTTCTTTGCTGGGAGACTGTTACAGCTTTGATCTCATTATTGGTTTGCTTAGGTTTCCTATTTCTTCATGGTTCAATCTTGGTATATTGCATGTGTTCAGGAATTTATCCATTTCTTCTAGTTTTTCCAGTTTGTTGGTGTATTGTTGTTCATAATAGTTTCTAATTATTTATAGTTCTGTGGTCTCCGTTGTTACGTCTTCTTTTTAATTTCTAATTTTATTTATTTGGCTCTTCTCTCTTTTTTCCTTGCCTTGCTAAAGGTTTGTTAATTTCATTTATCTTTTCAAGACCCATACTTTTCATATCATTGATCTTATGTATTGTTTTTTAGTCTCATTTTCCCTTATTTCTGCTCTGTACTTTATTATTTCTGTCCTTCTATTAATTTTGCATTTTTTCTTGCCTTTCTAGTTCGTTGAGGTGCATTGTTGGGTTATTTATTTGAAGTCTTTCTACTTTTGTGTTGTAGGTGTTTCTTTTTATAAACTTCCCTCTTAGTACTGCATTTGCTGTATCCCATAGCTTTTGGTATGTTGCGTTTCCATTTTTATTTGTTTCAACACATTTTAAAGTTTCTTTATTAATTTCTTAATTTCTTCATTGTACATTCATCATTCAGGAGCATGCTGGTTAATTTCCATGTGTTTGCGCAGTTTCTCAGTTTCCTCTTTTATTGATTTCTAGTTTTATTCCATTGTGGTTAGAAAATACTTGATGTGATTTCTACCTTTTTGAATTTGTTGAAACTTGTTTTGTGGCCTAAGGTATGGTATATTCTGGAGACTGTTCCATATGCTGATGAAAATAATGTGTATTCTGCAGCAGTTGGGTGAAATGTCCTGTAAGTGTCAGTTAAACCTATTTGGTTTAGTGTATAGTTTAACTCCAGTGTTTCTTTGTTGATTTTGTTTGCATGATCTGTCCATCACTGAGAGTGGGGTGTTGAAGTCCCCTACTATTACTGTATTGTAGTCTATCTCTCTCTTTAGATCTATTAATGTTTATATACTTGGGTGCTCTGGTGTTAGGTGAATAGATATTTATAATTGTTATATCCTCTTGCTGAATTGACTCACTTTTATCTTTATATAGTGACTTTCCTCATCTTCTTTTATAGTCTTTTGACTTGTGGTCTATTTTATGTGATATAAGTATAGCTACCCCTGCTCTTTTTGGTTTCAGTTTGCATGAAATATCTTTTTCTGTCTTTTTACTTTTAGTTTCTGAGTGTCTTTCTAGGTGAGGTGGGTTTCTTATAGGCAGCATACAGTTGGATCTTGTTTCTTTATCCATTCAGCCACTCTGTATTTTAACTGGAGAGCTGAGTCCATTTACATTAAGTATTATTCTTGATAAGCAAAGACTTACTATTGCCATTTTGTTCCTTGTTTTCTGTTTGTTTTGTAACTCCTCTTTTTATTTTTTCTTTTCTTACTGACTTTCTTTGTGGCTAAGTTATTTCCTCTGGTAGTTAGTATGTTTTAATTTGTTGCTTTTTATTTTTAATGCATTTGTTATAGGTTTTTGCATTCTGGTTAGTATGAAGCTTAGAAAAAACATCTTATAGATATAACTAGTTAATTGAAAAAGATAGTCACTTATCTTAGTTAAAATAGTAAAGTTGGTTTAGTGTAAAATCAACACTGAAAAAACTATTTAAGAAACTGCACTTTAACTCCAGCCCCCCAAATTTTGACACTTGTCTCAGTTTACATGTTTTATATTGCTTCTCTCTCAATGGGTTGCTGTAGCTACTTTTGTTTTGTATAGATTTGTCTTTTAGGCTTCGTAATAGAGTTTTGAGTGGATTGCATGTCACAGTTACAGTATTGGAGTAGTCTAGGGTTGCCATCCTACTGAACTTTACCATTAGGTTTTGTTTCTTCAAGTATTTTCTTTTCGCATGTTAGTGTTTTTTTTTTAAAGTCTCATTTCATTTTTTATAATTTCAACTTTTATTTTAGATTTAGGGGGTATATGTGCAAGCTTGTTACATGGGTATCTTGTGTGATGCTGAAGTTTGGGGTACAATTGATCACATCACCCAGGTACTGAGCATAGTACCCAAGCGTTTTTCAACCCTTGCCCCCTCCCTCTCTCTCCCTGTAGTAATCCCCAGGATCTATTGGGTCCATCTTTATGTCCCTGAGTACCCAGTGTTTAGTTCCCACTTATAAGTGAGAACTTGCAGGATTTGATTTTTTTGTTCCTGCATTAATTTGCTTAAGATAGTGGCCTCCAGCTGCATCTATGTTGCTGCAAGTGACATGATTTCGTTCTTTTTTGTATGTGTGGCATTTTTTTTCCGTTCAGATGTAAGAACTCCCCTTAGTATTTCTTGTAAAACAGGTCTGGTGGTGGTGAATTCCTAGCTTTTGCTTGCCTGGGAAAGACTTTATCTCCCCCTCATATTTTAAGAATAGCTTTGCTAGATACAGTATTCTTGGATGGCAGCTTTTTTCCTTTAGCACTTTGAAAATGTTGTCCCACTCCCTCCTGCTCTGTATGGTTTCCATTGAGAAGTCTGTTGCCAGACAAATTGGAATTCCTTTATATGTTATTTGCTTTTCTGTCTTGCTGCTTTTAGGATCCTCTCCTTGTCCTTGACCTTTGAGAGTTTATGCTGTGGGCGAAGGATTACCCAGGTGCCAAGGCAAGAGACTGAAGGCACAAACTGTTTCAGTATAATAAAGAAAATAGTTAGAATAAAGAATAGTTATAATACAAATTAGATATAGAGATGATCATGGACATTATCAATCATTAGTATAAACATTATTAATCATTAGCTTTTAATATTACTCTTTGTTGTATTACTCATATTACCAAGGAATAACCGGTGGGTATAGGCTCAGATGCTGAAGGGACATTGTGAGAAGTGACCTAGAAGGCAAGAGGTGAGCCCTCTGTCACGCCCGCATAAGGGTCGCTTGAGGGCTCCTTGGTCAAGCAGCAATGCCAGTGCCTGGGAAGGCACCTGTTACTTAGCAGACCGTGAAAGGGAGTCTCCTTTCCTTGGAGGAGTCCGGGAACACTCTGCTCCACCAGCTTCTTGTGGGAGGCTGGATATTATCCAGGCCTGCCAGGGCCTAAACCCCTCCCTGTGGTGCTTCAGTGGTCACACTCCTTGTCCACTTTCATGCTCCTCCTGTACTCCTGGTTCCTCTTTGAAGTTCTTAGTAGATAGCAGAAGAAGAAATAGTGAAAGTCTTAAAGTCTTTGATCTTTCTTGTAAGTGCATAGAAGAAAACACCGATGTTTGCTGCCTTCTCTCTTTGCTTTGGCTACCTAAAAGGGAAGAGCCCCCTGTCCTGTGATCACGGACTTGCTTTACCTTGTCAATCACTTGGACGTCTCACCCTCCTTACCCTGCCCCCTTGTCTTGTATGCAATAAATATCAGTGTGCCCAGCCATTCAGGGCCACTACTGGTCTCTGTGTCTTGGTGGTAGTGGTCCCCTGGGCCCAGCTGTTTTCTCTGTTTGTCTTGTGTCTTTATTTCTTACAATCTCTCGTCTCCACACACAGGGAGAACAGCCGCAAAGCCCTGTAGAGTTGGACCCTACCTATGCCTTGGGGTAGTTTTATTTGGGTCAAATCTGTTTGGTGTTCTCTGATCTTCCTGAATCTGGATATGTATTAGTCCATTCTCACACTGCTGTAAAGAATTGCGTGAGACTGGGTAATTTATAAAGGAAGGAGTTTAATTGACTCACAGTTCCACATGGCTGGGGAGGGCTCTGGAAACTTACAATCATGGCAGAAGGCAAAAGGGAAGCAAGACATCATCTTCACAAGGCAGCCCGAGGGAGAACAAACACAGCAGAAACTACCACGTACTTATAAAACCATCAGATCTCATGAGAACCCACTCACTATAATGAGAACAGCATGGGGGAAACGGCCCCCTTGGTCCAATGACCTCCACCTCATCTCTCCATTGACACATAGGGATTATAATTCAAGATGAGATTTGGGTGGGGACACAAAGCCTTGCCATATCAGGATATTTATGTCTTTCTCAAGTTTTGAAAAGTTTTTTGTAGTATTTCTTTGAATAATCTTTCCACTCCTTGGTTTTGCTCAACTTCCTCTTGAACACCAATAATTCTTAGATTTGAGCCAGGTGTGGTGGCGCATATCTGTAATTCTGGTACTTTGGGAGGCTGAGGTGGGAGTGAGAGGATTGCTTGAGTCCAGGAGTTCGGGATCAGCCTGGGCAACATAGTGTGATCTGGTCTCTACAAAAATCTAAATAAATTAGCTGGGCATGGTGGTTGCATGCCTATAGTTCTAGCTACTCAGCAGGCTGAGGTGGGAGGATCCTTTCAGCCTGGGTGGTCAAGGATGCAGTAAGCTGTGATTGCACCACTGCACTCCAGCCTGAGCAATGAAGGCAAGACCTGTCTCTCAAAAAAAAAAAAAAAATTCTTAGATTTGATCTTTTGAGATAATTTTCTTTATCTTGTAGGTGATCTTCATTTCTTTTCATCCTTTTTTTCTCCTCTGTAATTTCAAGTAGCCTGTCTTCAAGCTCACTGATGATTTTCTCTGCTTGATTCATTCTGCTGTTGAAAGCCTTTAATAAATTTTTCAGTTCAGTAAATGTATTTCTCACTTTTAAGATTTCTGTTTGATTTTTAAAATTATTTCAATGTTTTAGTTCAATTTCTCTGACAAATGTCTTTAGTGTTATGCTGGAGATCACTGAGTTTCCTTAAAACTGTAATTTTGAATTCTTGGTAAGAGCTCGTATCACCATCTCATATGGAACCAGTCACTGGTTTCTTGCTTTGTCCATTTGGGGAGACCATGGTTCCCTGTTTGCTGTTGTTTCTTGTGAATGTATATTTATTTCTTTGCACTGAAGATTATTTGTTCCAGTGTTCTCTATCTGGCTTGGCTTGTTTTTTATTGGGTATGTTTGCAATGTATCTGTTGAATTTCTTAAATTTTTTCCTGCTAGGTTGCTGCCCCTTTTTAGCAGTAGATGATCCCCTAACCTCAAGTTTGCCTTGGCTCTAGCAAACTATTGGAATGCTCCCTGTCTGAATGGGGGAGGTCCCCAAAGGGATATCCCGGTAGTGTGGGAAGGCTGGCTCGGGGTTGTGCCCAGGGGTCCCGTGGAACATACCTCCTACGGCATCGTGCTCCTGCATAGTCACTCTGGCTCGGCGTCTCCTTTGGCTGAGTCACAGAGCAGAGTTTCCAGGGCTGGGATGGTAGTCCCTCCTCCCCGCTTTGTCTCTGCTGTCCTCAGGAATATTTCTCCCTTCAGGCACTCTCTCAATGCTTCCATGGGTTGAGAAAGAGACAAGTTTCCTGCCAGGGTAATTGCCAAGATGGTGGGAAAGGTAATTGCCCACCTCAAGTTCGCTTTTTCCAGTGTAGAAACTGAGATGGGAAATTTTTCATGTGCTCGGTGCTGGGCCGTGGAAGGCAGGGCCATCATGGATATGAAAATTTCATTCTCTTACCATCTGCTCAGAGTTTTGTCACTTCTCTGTGGCCCTGGGAAGTGGCCCATCCTCATATTTGGGTTCTAGGATATTGCTGGGGATCATCTTTGCCCTGTATGTTTGTTTTTAGTTTTCTGTGGCAGTGGGTGGGGATGGGGGAGAGTGAAGCCAGCTTGCTTCTATGTCACCATTTTTTAAAAAATTGAGACGGATTCTCACTCTGTCACCCAGCCTGGAGTACAGTGGCATGATCTCATTGCAGCCTTCGCCTCCTGGGTTCAAGCAATTCTCCTGCTTCAGCCTCCCAAGTAGCTGGGATTACAGGTATGAGCCATTGGACCTGGCCCTATGTCACCATTTTGGAACCAGAAGTCTGTCCCCAGCTCTCATCTCCAGCAAAATCTCTCACTGTCTTTTCTAAACCCTGGCACCCTTGAGACCACTACTTTCACTGTCCCAGAGAGACAAATCTGTGTGTCCACCCTGCACCTGTGTACCATCCCTCTGTCTCTAACCTGCTGCTCCCTCCCTCTCTGCCATCAATGCACACCTGCTTCTTAGGTCCAGTTCAGACCGTGTTTGTACAAGGTCACTCGGAACTCCTGAGGTGCTCAGTGTCAGCTAATGTAGGTAATGGGTGGCAGGTGTGCAGAACACCCTAGGCAGGCACTGAGCTGAGCCATTGATCTACCGTCGTCTCAGTTAATCCTCTCAATACTCTGTAAGGCAGGACGTGTGTGTGTGTGGCCCTGCTACCAAGGAGTCATTCACCAACTTAGCAAATATTTATGGAAGACTCACTGGGGATTTGTTAAAGTCACTGCTTTATTTGAGCTTTCATTCTAGTCAGGGATGACAGACAAATGATGCCCATCATAAATAAGTATTGAAACTGTTAGAAGCCTGAACGTGCCTTGGGTGAATACAGCCATGGCACTGTTCAGGGGTGGATGAGGCCGTCAGGGCTGAGGAAGTTCCATTTAAATTACCCGGTCAGGCAAGGCCTTGCTGAGGTGATATGTGAGCAAACATAAAGGCACACATTAGCCCCATGGACAGCCAGGGCATGGACCTTGGGCAGATGAAGGTTGTAGAGAGAGGGGGCAGTCAGGGGCCCAGATGCTGGGCATGCAGAGTGAGGGGCAGAGGAGCAGGAAGTGAGGCCAGAGGCAGCGTGGCCCTGGGATGCCTCACCTTGCTGTGAATGCTACAGCCTGGTCCTCTGAGAACAATCGCAGCACAGGAGTGTATTAACATCTCAGTTCTGAGAGCACTTTTCATTTCATTCACTCAGGTATTCGTTAACACCCTTCTTCTTATGTGCTGTATTAGAGTTCTCTAGAGGGACAGAACTAATGGAACACACACACACGCACAAACATATATATATGTATATATATAAAGGGGAGCTTATTAAGTATTAACTCGCACAATCACAAGGTCCCACAATAGGCCGTCTGCAGGCTGAGGGGCAAGGAGAGCCAGTCCAAGTCCTCAAGCTGAAGAACCTGGAGTCCGATGTTTGAGGGCAGGAAGCCTCCATCATGGGAGAAAGGTGTGGGCTGGGAGGCGAGGCCGGTCTCTCTTTTCAGATTTTTCTGTCTGCTTATATTCGAGCCGAGCAGGCAGCTGATTAGATGGTGCCCACCCAGACTGAGGGTGGGTCTGCCTTTCCCAGCCCACTGACTCAAATGTGAATCTCCTTTGGCAACAGCCTCACAGACACACCCAGGATCAATATTTTGTATCCTTCAATCGGATCAGGTTGATACTAAGTAGTAACCACACGTGCATTCATCATGTGCACACACTGGTTAGGATCTGAGCGTACAGACCAGGCTCCTGTTCTCTGGGAACTGGCATCCCAGCAAGGACAGGTAGTAAACAAATAAGAACATTTGAGAACAGTGTGGGGAGGGCCTAACACTGTGCTGTGTGGTGGTAAGCAGGACGCAGGCTACTGTAGACTGGGTGACTATGGGGAGGTGACATTGATCTGAGCCCTGGATGCCAACAAGGAGCCAGCTGTGCATGGATGGAGGTGAGAGCGGGGCCAGGCTGAGCCTGCAGGAGGTCAAGGTGCTGGTGGGAGCTCATGTGGCTGGGGACAGTGAGCGTGGGTGGAACAGAGGTGGTATTTGTGCAGAAGGAATTAACCGTGAAGGCCAAAGATGCCCTCCCTGCAGAGGCCTGCTGGCAAGGTTGGCCCTCAGCTGGGGCCTGGGAGCTTTGCTGATAAACAGGCCCCCACACTGGTTCCCCGAATGGCTGCGTGTGCAAACAATAGGGTTTATGCTGAGGACCTGCTTTCCCTCTGAGAGGCTGGGATTTTGGACTATGCCAGGCACAGGTGCTGATGTGACCAGACCCCAGTAAACCCTGGGTGCCGAGTCTCTAGTGAGTGTCCCTCATAGACAGCACTCCCATGTGTGGTCACATCTCATCTCTGGGGAATTAGACATGTGCTGTGTGACTCCCCAGGGAGGGGACTCTGGGAGCTTGTGCCTGGTTCCCCTTTTGCCTTTCTCTTTGCTGTTTTTGCGGTTTGTCCTTTCACTGTAATTGCAGCCTGAGTCCTAGGAGTCTCTGAACCAGAGGGTTGGTCCTAGAATCCCTGACACAGATGTGGCCAGAGAAGGGATGGGGCCAGTCCTGCAGGGCCCTTTAGGGAATAGTGAGGTGCAGTGTGAGGGTTGCAGCCACCGTGGGCTGCTCAGCCCAGCCTGGGGTGACTGTCTCACTTTCCCTCGGAGGACAGGGTGGGCACCACCTGCAGACTCTGGGAAGTCCTCACTCAGTCTCCACCTGCACAGGGCCTAGGAGGTGGTCTGGGTGCTGGTGGGCGGCTCTGCCACATGCCACCCTCACAGTCTTCCCCTGAGTCTGTTCTTTCCTCTTGCTTGTCCCAGCCCTCTCTCAGCAGCACCTTCCTCTGTGAGTGTCAAATGCTACTGACTCATGTACTTTCTGTCTATTCAGAGACAGGACACGGGGTGGGAAATTGGTATCATTTGCATGACGCTCACCTTCTGGGGTTGGTGAAGAGCTTGCAGGCATCAGAGCTAGCCAGGAAGTGAGCAATTATAACATCTTTAGGAAATTGACTTGGCCCTTTCTGGGTCTGTGTCTCCTGGTTTTCTCCATGCCCAGTATTCAGAGGCTGATGAGAGGAATGCTTCCTTGTATTCAGAGGCTGATGAGAGGAATGCTTCCTTGTATTCAGAGCGTGATGAGAGGAATGCTTCCTTGTATTCAGAGGCTGATGAGAGGAATGCTTCCTTGTATTCAGAGCATGATGAGAGGAATGCTTCCTTGTATTCAGAGCGTGATGAGAGGAATGCTTCCTTGGGCCCCATGGCCTGGCTTTGGCTTTGGCATTTTCAAAAAAAGTCTGGACTTACTGATCATGATTCCACACTCCCGAGAAAGAAGCAGAGAATGTTCGGGTTTTATGAGTGGGATCTGGGATCCTGGGGGCGCGGGGTGTGAGGGTGAGAGCCTCACGGAAGTGCACCCACGAGCAGGCAGATGTGGGAGGGCTGGAGCCCCCCAGACCAGGGCTGGCCTTGGGGAAACAGAAGGGGGTCATGGCATCAGAGAGGAAAGCGCATCTTGGCCACGATCTCCCCTGCCCAGAGCCTCCTCCAGATCCAGGGACCCCTCTCCTTCTGTGTTTGACCAGGGACACTGACAGCTCTGCCTATGTTGACAGTCCTCAGAGAGCTTCAGCTAGGCCTGTTCCCCAAAGATCTTTTGTTGTTCATTTTAAGAAACAACAGACCATCACTTTAAAAGTAGCACATTTTGGTACCTATTTCTCAGTGATTGATCCTTTCAAATATGGTTTCCTGGGATCTAAAGATTGTAGCTGAATAATACATGATATTTTTGTTTCCCAGAAACAGGTGTTTTATTTTTATTGCATTAGCATTATGAGAACAAGCTGGCTGCAGTTTCTCTGAGAGCTGAAGTGCTGGAACAATTCTGGGTTTTATAGGACCGGTTGCCAGGAGCTGTCATTGCCAGGCTTTTGGGCTCTTGACAAGGAAGCTCATTATGGCCGCGTCTCACCTCCTCCGGGGAGGTGCCAGATCCTTGTGCAGCAGTTTTGCACGTCTGTCCATTTGTTCATCATTCATTCATTCATTCACTCATTCTTTCAATGTTCATTTCCGGAGGGCTTCTGAGTCCTGGTGCTGGGATGCGCTTTGGGGTTGCAGAGACAAAAAGACCAAGTCCCAGCCTTTAGGGAACCTGCAGTCTATGAGGGAAAGTCTCAGTCACTGGGCCAGGTGATGAGGGTAAACTGAGGTATACGCCAGGTGTGATGGGCTGTGAAGGATCAAGCCTTGGAGCTCACCTGTGGGCGGGAGGAAGACCCCCCTGAGGAGAGGGGAGAATCCATGAGTGACAAGGAGTAGATGGGGCTCCTCAGGCGGCTGTGTGGTGGGCAGGGACCCCAAAGGGCCTCAACAGAAGTGTGACTATAGTGGCTTAGCACTCAGGAGGGGCTGCCCTTGAGCCCCACCTGATTTACAACCTGGACCCTTTGTGATTTTGGCTGAAGAGAGGCAGTCGACTCCTTTAAAATATGAAGTGAAACCCCAGAAGCAGCAACAGGCCAGCGGTGGTTAACGAGTGAAACAGATGGGAGTCTTAATTAGAGCAAGAGCAGGGCTAATGGAATGATCAGTGCTTCCCCAAGCATATGGCCCAGAGATACTTCCACCCACGCTGAGGGAGACAGTGCGCAGAGCGGGAACGGCCACGTTTGTGGGCAGTGGGGTTTGGAAGGGTTTGTTCCCCTGCCCATGCCCTCTGCTCCAATGCCAGCTTCTACATTTTGTTAGCTTCTTTTTCATCCTCTGACTGTGTCAGGAGGTAGAGCCTTCTCTGAGGAACTGACTTGTAGGGCGTGGCCTCGAACTGACATGTGGGGATTTTGCCACACAACCCTAAGGAAAGCCAGTGATGACCTAGTGACTCTCACCACATGCTTCCAACTGCTAAGACCCTGAGTGCGGGCCTGTGAAAAGGGCAGGCGGGAGAGGGATGCTTGCCAGAGCCACCTGTGACTCCAGGTTAACTGGGGCCACATCTCCCAAGAACCCTGGGCTTGACTCTCACAGATCCCTCAGGTCAGCAGCCAGCCCTACAGGGCCTGCTGTTTGGATAATAGTTCTTTAGGAGCATAGCACTGGGTCCTGTGCCATCTGGCAATATTGCTCCTTTCCCATTAAATCCAGTGGTTCTCAAAGTGGGGTCCCTGGGCCAGCAGCATCAGCATCACCTGGAAACTTGGTAGAAATACAAATTGTCAGTCCTGCTTCCCAGACCTGCTCAGACACTGTAGGAGTGGAGCCCAGGAATCTATGTTTTAACAAACCCTCTGGGTGATTCCCATGAATGCTGACATTTAAGACTCTGCTATAATAAGCCTTAGGAGATTTCTTCACACTAAATAGTGCTTGGAAGGATCAGTTTATCCTGACAACATCCTGTACTCTTTAGAGAAAGGGAACTGGGTGCTCTGAGATTCTGCATTTTCATCTTCTGCGGTAAGTGGGACCTTTGGGCTCTCCTCAAATCCTGTCAGTGAGCAGGTGGGGAGCACTGATGGGGACGTGGGAGGTGGGGTTTGTGTCCATCCTCCCGGAAACCATTTTGTCTTTGCCCTCAATGAGGGATTGGCCATCAGAATGAGGAATAATCATTCAGGTCTAAGGGAACAAATCTCTGTGGCTGTGATGTGTGGCCTCCACCTGCTAAAAATGGCTTCAGCCACTGTGTGTAATTCTGAGAGTGTATTTCTTTGGAAAGAGGCCATCAATACTAACCACTGGGGGGATTTATTTGCTTATTTTTGTTCCTTTTTTTTGTTTAGTTTTGTTTTTATTATACTTTAAGTTCTGGGATACACGTGCAGAACGTGCAGGTTTGTTACATAGGTATAC